>NC_056738.1:117256198-117581189 GCF_019279795.1 Protopterus annectens | reverse complement strand
ATCAATTTTTGGGTCCTACAATGGACACCATATGCATATGTAAAGTGTAGAACTTGTTGGACTGTGTCCATCTGGCGGGTGGTTTTGACTGACCTTCCTACTTGATGTTGTTGGTGTGCCATTAGTATGTGTTCCACAGGTCGCCCATTTGTTCCGCAGCATGGCAGCGGGTAATCCCCATTTTGGTGCTGGCAGATTGAGTGCTGCGTACGCCGGTATTCGCACGGCGGTCTGATTTTGTATGGGGAGTGTCTACTGTAGTTCCCATCTGTATTTCCTGTGTTATGCCTTACTGCAGCTGTGTAATTCCACCGGGTTTGCAGGTATGGGTGCCATGTTGGTCGTACACTTGTCCATCCATGGGAATTGTCTACTGGACACTAGTAAAGGGCTGTACACGTTTCACACCTGCATTTAGCATTATCCGGTGGATGCTTTGCATTATTAGTGGGGGGTTGGCATGTGCTATACCCACATCCCTCCCACGAGGCGGGATGACAGATTATCTGCCAAACAACACCGAGCCCCATTTCTGCATACCCAGGATCCCATGGCTGCAACCCTCAACAGTACCCATTACACATCCTTCATGTGTGCGGGACTGGGATGTGGACGCACGTCTATGGACTCGACACTCTGTGGATGTCTGTTCATATGTCCTGCATTTCATGGACACTTGTCATCAACCTTAAACACGCTGGTGATGCATATGTCTAGCTGTGCTGTAGTCATGGCTGTCGCTTCTTCTCGGTGGAATGGCAGCAGCTGGATGATATAGCGTACGGATCAATTTTTGGGGTCCTACAATGGACACCAATGTGCATATGTAAAGTGTAGAACTTGTTGTACTGTGTCCATCTGGACAGTGGTTTTGACTGCAGCTGTATGTTCCCCAATCGCGGTTGTCTGTTTGACTACCCATATTATGTAGTGCTACGGAAACCAGGTGTTTCATAACTGAATACAAATGGTGTACATCCAAAGATGCAGGTTAGCGACTGCTTTGAATAATCCTCAGAAGGCCCAATAGGAAATGTCCGCCACTATATTGTCAAAATAACACCACCAAAACATGTAGATCCTATTTATTCATTGACAGATGTTCTTTATCATTGGGAACGCCATAGTTTAACCATCCTATGACCTTCCTAGTTGACGTTGTTGGTGTGCCATTAATATGTGTTCCACAGGTTGCCCATATGTTCTGCGATATGGACGCGAGTGATCCCCATATTCTTGCTGGCAGATTGGGTGCTGTGTACGCCGGTATTCGCACGGCGTTCTGACTTTGTATGGGGAGTGTCTACTGTAGTCCCTATCTGTATTTCCTATGTTATGCCTTACTGCAGCTGTGTGATTCCACCAGGTTTGCAGTTATGGGTGCCATCTTGGTCGTACGCTTGTCCATTCATGGGGATTACCTACTGGACACTGGTATGGGCTGTACACATTTCACACCTGCATTTAGCATTATCCGGTGGATGCTTTGCATTATTAGTGGGGAGTGAGTCATGTGCTTCACCCACATCCCTCCCACAGGGCGGGACAACAGATTATCTGCCAAACAACACCGAGCCCCATTTCTGCATACCCAGGATCCCATGGCTGCGACCCTCGACGGTACCCATTACACATCCTTCATGTGTGCGGGACTGGGATGTGGACGCACTTCTATGGACTCGTCGATCTGGGGATTTCTGTTCATATGTCCTGCATTTCATGCACTCTTGTCATCAACCTTAAACACGCTGCTGGTGCATATGTCTAGCTGTGCCATACTCACGGCTGTCGCGTCTTCTGGTGGAACGGTGACAGCTGGATGGAATTCTGTACGGATAAATTTTTGGGTCCTACAATGGACACCACTGTGCATATGTAAAGTTAGATGTTGCTGGACTGTGTCCATCTGGCCAGTGGTTTTGACTGCTGCTGTATGTTCCCCACTCGTGGATGTCTGTTTGACTACCCATATTACGTGGTGCTACGTAAACCAGATTTTGCAGATCTGAGAACAAATGGCGTACATCCATTTAAAGCAGGTTAACAACTGCTTTAAATAATCCCCAGAAGTCCCAGTAGGGAAGTATCGCCACTTTATTGTCAGAATGACACCACCATAACAGGTAGATCACGAGCACTTTAGCGGGTCTTACCGGGCATTTTCAAGTGTAATTAGCAGAAACATATAACTAAATAAATAATAATACATATTTTAATAATAAAGTTAATCTATGTTATTTGGACAATAGCTTCTGCTATTGACATACGATGCTGTGGGTGGTGCCGGTTACCATACATATGGCTTTCTCAAAAGCCGACTTCACATTTCTAAAGACTAGTGTGGTCTCCTTTAAGGCCCCTGAGCCAGTGGTGAACATTACTCAAGCCACTGAATCACTTACATATGCCTTCTACCAGCACCTACAGGACTGCATGGATCAGGCATTCCCTTACCCAACTGTGGGTGTTTGTACCAATGCCTAGCATCCAGTGTGGTGTACCCCAGCCATACACAAGCTCTACAATGGGAGGAGGTAGCTACTACAAGACAGAGCAGACTCCTTGTGAGGTATGACATCCTTGCTCATTATATGTGTAGAACTACAAGCTCTCATGACATCATCCGGGGCAGGTTCCACAGATATATCACCAAGGACTCGACAGACAATCATACGGCCTTCTTTAGCTATGTTGGACACCTGGGAGGTAACCCCCAGATATGCTCTGACTGGGTTCACAATGATGTGAGGTTTACTGAACATACACACATTGCCAACATACTGGCTGACAGGTTCGGTGAAGACATCTCCACCCCCCCCCACATGGAGAGATGTCTGTACCAGCAGATTGTGGCCCCCGAATGTTCTGTAACGCACAGGTGGGACATGCTCTCTCCAAGGTAGGGAACACAGCATCCATGGGACCAGATGGTGTCCCGGCTGTGTACTCCATGATCTCATTGAGGAATTAGACCCACAGTTAGGACAGCTGTTTAATCTTAGCCTCACCTCAGGTAACGTACCCAAGTTGTGGTGCACAGCGACTGTAGTCCCACTTCACAGGGGCAGTGTCTCCACTGACCCTGGTTATTACCGTCCCATTATCTTGGGAAGCCTTATCTGCAAAGACATGGGGAAGGATCATACTGGAGCCCATAGATGACGACATAGGGGACCTGCATACTTTGCATCCAACCCACTTTGGCTTGGTCAGGGGCAGATCATGCGTTTAAAACTTGGTTGACGTTTTAGGAACAGTCACCGAGGCCATTGATGAGGGTCAGGCAGTCCATACAGCCTACCTCAACCTGGCAAATGCCTTCAACACAATACTCCCCTCGGGTATCGTTGATGAACCCATCGGCTTGGATGTGAACCCGTACATCGCAGGATGGGTTGCAAACTGGCTAGGTGACAAAACCCACGCAGTCATAATTGCTGGCACCATGTCAGACTCACTGCCAGTCACAGGCGGTGTCCCACGGGGCTCTGTCCTGGGTCCACTCTTTTTCTGCATCTACATTTCCAAAGTACAAGCAAACACAGGGGGGTTATGACTGACATTGTTTGTAGATGACTGCGAACCGGGTGCCATAGTGGGACGGACATCTGACACAGATATCCTTCAAAGGGGCCTCACAGATATGGATATCTGCTGTCAGGGACATGGCCTACAGCTAAATGCCGGGTAATGCATAGTCATACCCATCGGGGAGAACAAGGTCACCCCTAGCCGCCATGTGGGTGGCAGTCCACTGGGCACATGGGGAATTACCGGGGATCTGGGGACCCAGGTTGTCAGTCAACATTCGTTCGACACACACGTTGCTAACGTTGTTCGGTAGAACCTCTACATTGCCCACCTGATCGTGCAGGGATTCACATCTAGATCAGGGTAGGTCATCGTCTCCTTGTACTCATTACTCATTAGACCTATGATTGAGTACATTGCCCCATTCGGAAGGTATCTGACCCGACACCTGCAGCAGCTGGGAAGGCCCCATAGGTTCATCGCCAGACGGATGCAGGGTGTCAGGGATTTGTGTTATGCTGCCCCACTGTAAGGACTCCTGCTCCATTCAGTCACATACCACTTGTTCAGTGGTGACCTGTGCCTGACATACGAGGCCATGTCGACCCATATTTGATGACTATGCTTCACCTACTGGATCTACATCCCTCAGAACCACAGGAGCAGGTGACGTGAACCTTGACACGGTCATTAATAGAATGTGTTGGAGGGACAGATACATCACCCAGACACTCACTATGCTGTGGAACAACATCCCGGTACATGTGAGGCAGAGAACCGTGCTGGCCTTGTTTGAGGGGGATCTTGTCCAATGGATGGGGGATTGCGGATATACCCCAGGGATTACATCATTGTCACTGCTTGACAGAGGTACAGCAATATAATAGGCATTTTATCTCCAGACTGGAGGGTTGGCATAGGAAACATAACTATGGCCTAGGGTTATGGCTGCCCTTGGGTAGGTAGCCTACTCTGTACCTATGGACCTATGAACCTATGTTCATAGTTTGTCCCATTCACACTTGTCTATCCCCTATCCTCATTCATATGTGTATATTTCTGTGGCACATGATTGAACTATGTATTACCTGCGGGTATGCTGTCTACAGTGCACATACGTCACAGTTGATTACAGTGTATCTGTGTACCTACCTCTGTGATACTGAGGACTACCACACATCCTTCACAGCATTACATGCATATGTCCATACTATAATTCTTTGGCCTGAGGGGGGTTATTAGGGCAACGGTTACACGTGTCCCTGTTTGTGCACGCGTCATGGTGGTCTTTGACCAGCCTCCGTTGCTATCGTGGGATGGACTGTAGTGTTGGTGTGTGTTTGGGATGTGTTTTCACTGCCGGTACATCTGGGGGGGGTGGGGTTGGCACATGTTCCTCTTTGCAGGGGGCCCCATCCTGGACATTTGTGTCATGCATCAACACTTGGCACGTGCCATATGTCCTGTGCTATTCTCACAGTTGTGTATGCCTTCCTGCATTACTACTGCGTGTTACTGGCTGTTTGTATCTGGTACACATGGCTATTATGGTGGGTAGCTTGGCCAATTCCCATGCTATGACATACCCATCCATCCAGGCATATACATGTTATTCCATCCTTTGCATTGGCCGTGGGTGTTTGGCCGTCCGGCAACGCTATTCTCAGCATGTGATGTCCCACCTTCACCTTCTGTGCCTGTGGCAACCTGTTGGGGCGTCCTGCTTGGTGGGCAGATGTTCCACCATATGTGTTGTGTTTGACATGTCTGCATCGCTAATCATCAGTACGGTGGCTGAACATAGCGCCTTGTCCAGATGTGTACAGTTATGGGCACCGTGGCGTGTGCACGCCTGTGGGGTTTCGACAGGTCCATACCACATGCGGGATGTCCACATTCTGCCGACACATTCACATGCAGCCATTTGGATATCTGTACCTGAGGTGGGATGTTAACATGTGGGGTACATATTTGCCCGCGTGGCACTGCCTAGGACAATACTTCTTACTACATTTCAGGTAAACCCATTGTGTGTAGGTGTGTAGCTGCGCAAGGCTGCTAGCTGGGTTGGGTGCACGGTCATACATGGGTGCGGGTTACATGCTATGACGGGGCTGTTGTGTATTACATTTGCATGCATGGGTTCTGCTTCTGGATATTACGCTTAGGCATACGCCGTCCTATGTGTATGCGACGGGCACGTTGCTGGGTGTAGTACATGTTGCTATGCACATGTTTGCCTGTGTTTAGGGTATCTAGTTTCCTTCTTGTTGTTATATCGACACGGCTACCCAGCTATGTACTCTCACTACTGCTGGTGACCATGCCCATGTGGCTACTTCTATGTAGGTGCGGCGCGCTGACATGCTGAGGTACACCTTCGCTGGGTATGCCCACTGACGGTGCCTTGCGGGACGGACACTGTATTACACGTATCCTTTGTTCCTTGGACGGGTACACTTTGGACTTCGTGGGTTGATGTTTGGTTCTCCGTTTTGTGTGAACGGGTACTATGTTGCATAGTCTGCGTACGTTTCATTATCCACGGACCCTGGCTGGTGCGGTTACTATTGCAGGCGGCCTGTGGAAGTCAGCACTTTAGGTTGCTCATCGCCTGCCGGCTTGGCCACGCCTACGGCCGCATCCTACCTGGGCTCGCTCACGTGCCCTCCGCACGTGTCTGTGGTTGCGGCGCGCACTCATTACTATGCATATGGCGCTGCTACGCCGATTATTCACTGCACTGCCAGTGCAAGCCTTACACCGGCCTTGCGCCGAGCTTCATGAATCCCGGGGATAATGTTTCAGCTACATGGTTAGTGAATGCCCATGATGCTTTATTTTTATGTCTTTTGGGGTACATTCAGGCCAAAAAACTAGCTCCCAGTAGCTGTAGACATGCATGTTTCAACCTTTAATTGTATTTAACAATTGTCTAAGTAGCAAGTGTAATTCTATGCAGACCCAGTATATTTCAGCCAGGGATAATATGATAGATAAGACTTCCTGCTTTGCCAGATATGGCTTACACCTCTCAAACCAGGGCTTTTGCATACTGGTTAAAGCCTTGCTGCCCTATAGTATCTTTTTTAAGCAGAGTTCCTCTGTTGGATATTCTAAGGATCTTCAGGTTATGTACACACATATGTATTTAGATACTTTATATATATATATATATATATATATATATATATATATATATATATATATACATACATATATATATATATATATATATATATATATATATATATATATATATATATATATATATATACATACACAGTTTTCTTATTTGGGTTAATAACGTTACAAAATAGGAATTGTGTTACTGGAATGGATTATGTTAACAAGAATTGTGTATACATTTTTACATATTTATATCTATGCACTTTAGCATAAATTAGCTATTTGATTAGTTATATATTTTCTAGTACACTGCCTGTTTAATATAGGTTGAACAATGTTATGGATGGTTTACACAATGGACTTGCAAGTTTAAAGCTGGACTGTTTTGTATTTCTCTGCCTTTTTGTATTTTGCTGTATTTTTTAAAAGCTTATAAAGATAAAACATTAAAAATAAATAATGTACAGGATTAATATTATGATTTTAAAGTGTTAGACATTTTAAGAATTGAGTTTTGGTTATATTAGGATACCTTTTGAAATATTTAATTGACATTTAGAGTGAGCATATTTCTTTAATTTGTTTTGGCGCCTTTTAATGGAGGGAGGGTGTTTAACTGTGTTGTTAGTGTTTATTTCATTCTGAAGAAGTCCTGAATGGTTACAGGATGAAAGCGCTTATTCAATTGTATAATAAAGTGTGTTTTACATTTCCTTGCTCGTGGTCCTTTAGCAGCTGTGTGCCTTAGCCACTTTTTCTTGGTTATTGGTGTTTCAGCAGCAGACGTTTCATTTAGTTTTTATGGATATTCCAACACAGCAAACTCATATTTGGGCAGCATAAAGCTGGCACTACTCAATGCTATATTTGTTTGTTTGACATTTGTTAACCGGGAAACTCGGACTACGTCAGAAACCCATTTTCAGCGGAGGCCCAGAGAGAAAAGCTCTACAACAGCAAAACATTAAAATATACAGAGCACTGGATTTACATTTAGTACAGTGTTTACAATCACGAGCACAACAGACAGCTGGTAAAAATTTACATGAAGGATAACATTAATAAACATTGGTAAGACTAGCAGCTGATTTACAGAGAAGACAAAACAATAAGGAAATAAAATATAACATGAGCTTTACACTTGTAGTCTTATTTCAGTAGTACATAGAAATCTCCCACTGAGATGTCAAGGAAATAAGGAGATATAAAGGAGTTACCAAGCTATTTAACAAAGGAGGCATACAGAAAAGCATAACTGTGGCTTAGATGAAAACTTAAGTATTTGGGATTTTAAAGAGGAAAAACCTAAGGAAAAGGTTCAACAATGTAAAAGAAAAAGTACAATTTTACTAGACTGTATAGAGGTCCTAAGATGGAGGTATACAGGTGGAGAGGAGGTGGAAGGGGAGGGTGTGATGAATTTTTAGTGGGGGTAGGAAGGTGAACAAGGGTGCAATGAAGAGGTTGGAGGGGAGTGGGAATAAAGTGAGGGGAACAAAGGAGGTTAATGTACTGAAAATGAAGAGTAGAGCTAGGGTCTACGGACAAGAAATAGAGAAAGGGAAATAAAGGGTGGAGGGAAGTGAAGGGGGAGAACTAAGTAGCTTTGGAGCAAGGGAAGATACCTGTTTTGAGAAGAAAGTTCTTAAGTGTAAGTTTAAAACTCTTGAGATTTGATATGGCTCTGATATTTGCTGGTAAGACATTTCAGAGTTTTGCAACAGTATAAGAATTTAGACTCTGCCTGGCTTTTTTGTTTGGTCTGTATAGGGTTACTAGTTGCTTATGTTCAGATCAGAGAGTCCTAGACAGTATATAGGTTTGGAAGATTGAGTTTAGAGCAGGACAGTTTCTGGGTTGATATATAACTGTGGGCTATAGTTAGTTGCAGATAGTTTAGGAGATGTGAGAATTCAAGCCAGCTGAGGGCACTGACAGTGGTGCACTGATGTTTGTAGTGAGGTGCACCTATTGCAAATTTAGCAATTTTATTATAGCAGGATTTAAACTTATTTTTTAGAGTAATATGAATATTGGTCAGAATGGGAGCCCCATATAGTAGAGAGGAATTTAAATAGAAGGATGCCACAAACTCAGATTCTCCTGCAACTGCAACTCAAGCACATTCATATTTGGGCAGTTAATGAGATACAGTTTCAGTGCAATGACAGTACTCCCTCTCTATCAGGATTTAACACTCATCATATCTTCAGGCCCTTGAATAACTGCAGGGAATGATCTGTATTTCTTAGAAACATGCTCATCTCATGTGAAATTACTCATTACATCGAGTTCCTAGAGATGCAAGACACCATAAACAAATCCAGATATTGCTTATTTGCTAGCTATAAATCCCAATCACTGTCTCCAAAGATGAGAGAAATTGCCTTAACACCATTGAGGAATTAAACATGAAAACAAATTACTTCAGAGTACGAGACTTTTATTGCTCAAGCATTGACTGGCACATTTATACCTCTAAAATGGATATGCTCTGTATTTTCTGGACTGAGTTAATACCAATGTACTGGAACAATTAATAATAAAACCCACTAGTGGCTATACTATAACTGACCTAGTCCTTACCAACCTAGGCCCCACCTGTACCTCCCATCTTCTCATCCCTAGTTAAATCTAACCAAAGAATCAGTCATCTTTTCAGTCAGGCCTAGTGGCACCAACCTAATAAAACCATTTTCTAGGACTTTTCTAGGGCAAAGCTACTTTAACTAGTTAAAGATCTAAGAAAAATTTCCCGCAATCTCCCATAAATAGGCCCAGATGACAGGGCTGCACATTTACCTCTGACATTTACCTGCACTTAAACGGCTACATAAAAATTCAATACTAGTCTACTCTAAACTCTAAATAAAATAACAAACTCAAGAGGCTCTCTGGTGTGACTCCCATATTAATAAACTGTATAACAAAAATGGAAAACAATGAAAAGTTGTAGAAGTCCCCATCCCCTATCTCAAGACCACACTGAAACAAACCAGCAGGAACGTAATAAAAATTAGAAAATGTAAAGTGGTGTAGGAGTTTAAGGTTGCCCTTGGTGCAAAAGGAAATTACAAATCTTTCTTCAGTTATACCAGTAAATTAAGGAATAATGTCCAACAATGCATTGAGCTCATCCGTAATAATATCATACATTTGGATCCCATGTATAGCCAATATATTAACAGACAAATTAAGTTTCAGCTATACCCCACCAATCCATGTTGTTGTCCCCACAATCCCTAAAAATGTAGTTTCCTTTTAAGTCATTGTAGAATAATTCTTAAGAGTTCCTGTCAAAGACAAAAAAAATGCTTACATTGGACTAGAAAACATACCAGGCTACATGCTCTTCAGTGTCAGATATGCACTATATGAGCCTCTAGTTAAATTCCTCATTCTCAGCCTGTTCACAGGGTTTGTGCCTGATGCATGGAGAATGGGCACTGTAACTCCCCTACACAATGCAGCCCATCTTATAGACACAGGTAATTAAAGACACATGAACCTCACTAGATATTGTAAGCAAAGCCAGAGGAGATATTTTTACTGAACTTATTTATGCAGACATAAAAACTTAACAGATCCAGACCCTAATCAGTATGGTTTTAAGAAGGGAAAGGCCTGTCTCTTCACTTTCTTTAAAAATGTTACACAAGCTGTGGGCATTGATTACTTAGTGATGCTTATCTCAATCTGTCCAAGGCTTTGGACACCATCCCCATCCCACATTGGCATTATTGAAAAATTAGACAAACTTAATGTAAACCTACACACTCCCCTTTGGATTGTAAACTGGGTGGCCAACAAATCCTGTGTTGTAAGAGTTGTTGGTACCCTCTCTGAACATAAAATTGTAACTACCAGGGTCCTGAAAACACTAGAGGGGATAAATGTATCACCAAACACCATCATACTAGGTGACTTCAATTACCCTAATATAGACTGGGAACACTACTCAAGCCCAAACACCCTAGCCCAAAAGTTCCTGGAATTCATAAACTCAAATGCCATGGAACAACTAGTCACCATCCCCACAAGAGGAGATAACATACTTGATCTCATCATCACGAACATGGGATCACTGGTGAGATCAGATCACAAACTAATCTCGCTGGAGGTCCTCATCCCACCCCACCTGAAATAAAAAGACCACAGTAAAGAACTTCTCAAAAGCCGACTTCACACTTCTAAAGACTAGTGTGGTCTCCTTTAAGGCCCCGAGCTGGTGGAAAACAGTACTCAATGAATCACTTACAGACGCCTTCTACCAGCACCTGCAGGACTGCATGGATAAGGCAATCCCAAACAAAACAAAGACTCTTAGTACCAAAGGCAAGCGTCCAGTCTGGTGGACCCCAGCCATAAACAAACTCTACAATAAAAGGAGGAAGCTACTACAAGATACAGCAAAATCCTTAAAAGGTAAGACACCCTTGATCACTATAAGTAAAAACTAAGAGCTCTCATAAAATCATCCAAAGCAAATTTGAGAGAAAAATAGCTAAAGACTCAAAAGACAATCATAAGGCTTCTTTAGCTATGTTAGACACCTAGGAGGAAACTCCCAGATATGCTCAGAACTAGTTCAAAATGATGTGAAGATTACTGATCCTACAGACATTGCCAACATACTGGCTGACAGGTTCAGTGCAAACTGAGAACTGCTCTCCAAAGCAAAAACACAGCATCCATGGGACCTGATGGTGTCCCGGCTGTGTGCTCCACGAACTCAATGAGGAATTAAACCCACAGCTAGGACAGCTGTTTAATCAAAGTCTTACCTCTGGCAACTGTGGTCCCACTTCACAAAGAAATTACCGCCCATTAGCCTGACAAGCCTTATCTGCAAAGCCATGGAGAGGATCATAATGGACCTCATAAATAAAGACATAGGAATTTGCAGACTTTGGATCCAACCCAGTTTGGCTTTGTCAAAGGCAGATCATGCCTTTTAAACTTGGTTGACTTCTTGAAACAGTCACCAAAGCCATTAAAGGCAGTCCATACAGCCTACCTCGATCTGGCTAAGGCATCATTGAAAAACTCATCAGCTTAAATGTTAACCCATACATCACAAGATGGGTTGCAAACTGGCTGAGTGACAGAACCCACAGGGTCAGAGTTGCTGGCGCCATGTCAGACTCAAAACCTGTCACAAGTGGTGTCCCACAGCCCACTCTTGTTTGGCATCTACTTTTCCGAAGTACAAGCAAACACAGGAGGGTTATGGCTGACAAAGTTTGCAGATGACTGCAAACTGGGCGCCATAGTAGAAAACACATCTGACACAGATATCCTTCAGAAGGGTCTCACAGAAACGGATAACTGGTGCCAGAGCCACGGCCTGAAGTTAAATGCCAAAAAATGCATAGTCATACCCTTTGGGAAAAATAGCTACCAAATAGGTGGCAATCCACTGAGCACAGAAGAAGTTATCAGGGACCTGGGGACCCAGGTTGATAGTAGTCTGTCATTCGACACCCATGTAGCTAAAGTAGTTAGGAAGACTTTCTACATTGCCCACCTTATCATGAAGGGATTCTCATCTAGATCAAGGGAGGTCATAGTCTCCCTTTACTCATCACTCATCAGACCAATGATTGAGTACAATGCCCCATTTGGGATGTATCTGACCCGACACCTGCAGCAGCTGGAGAGGCCACAAAGTTCCTCACCAAAAGGATAAAGGGTCTCAAAAATCTGTCCTATGCTGCCCGACTGAAAGAACTCAGCTCTATTCAGTAACCCGAGCTTGCTCAGAGGTGACCTTTGCCTAACATACAAGGCCATGTCAAACCCAGATTTGATGAATATGCTTCACCTCAAAAATCTAGATCCATCAGAGCCACAAGGGCGGAGACTTAAACCTGGAGGGATAGATTCATTACCCAAAGACTCCTATGCTGTGGAACAAAATCCCGGTACATGTGAGGCAGAGCACCTCGCTGGCCTTGTTCAAGAGAAATCTTGACCAATGGATGGGAGATCGCAGATATACCCCAGGGATTACCTCAGTGTCACTGCTCGACAGAGGCACAGCAAAATAATGGGTATAGTTCCCCATACTAAAGGGCGATGGGCTAGGCTTGTAAATGCCCTCGGGCAGATAGCCTAGTATAAACCTATGAACCTATGAACCTATGAACAGTGATCGGTGTTTGGCCCCCTCCTGCCTGGCATTTACTTTGCAGACACCCAAACCAATGACCTGAGCTGTGGTTGACCAAGTCTGTAAATAACTGCAAGATGGTCCCTATTAGTGGCTCCTCTACTGAAACTAAACAGTTCAAGCAATGGCTGGAATATGCACATACCCGGTGCACCAAAAATCTTTTCAAGCTAAATACAAAGTGAGGTACATTCCTAATACATTATAAATGGTAGTCCATGTCAGACAGCCATGGTCTTAAGAGACCTGGGTACTTAATCTGGACTCTCTCTCAATGAATCAGCATGTTTCCAACATAGTGAGGATATCCTTCTATCTACCCCAGCTAATTTGTAAGGGAACATCCTCAAGATTCAAAAGAAGTCACCCTACCCCTATATTGTTCAGCTATTAGACCCATCATTTAATATTATGTCCCCTTTGGTATGTATAAATTCAAGCATATCACTCACTTGGAAAGACCTTAAAGGTTTCTAACCAAGAAAAGTGAAAGCTTTAAATCTTTCAAGTATTCCAAGAGGTTAGTGTGGCTTTTATATTCAGAAGCCTAACAGCTGTTCTGAGGTTTTCTGTCTCTCACTTTTTCAAGCCATGGAAGATTAAATCCTATTTGCCTGCCTATTAATTGGCAAAATTGTGGCTTTGCAAACACCCATATTAGAGACCTAAATCTACATCTGCAAATTAGCAAAACTCCCTAGATGACCTGTGTTTGACAAGCAGCACTGGTGCTGTATGGGCTGCATGGTAGAGAGAGGATGGAAGTGAGCAGCCAATGGCCAGAGAAGAAGCCTAGACTTGTTACAATAAACAGAATATAACATTAGTAAACTATATGCTACATGAGGGCTGAGCAGCTTAATTAGTGGCTGAGCATGCATTCAGGCAGCTACGCACCTACCAATACAGTACTTCAGCAGAGCTTTCAGTCTTGGCAATTGGTAGGATAGGTTTGTGTACACACCCCAGCTGCAATATGACACTGCACCATTGGGGTCTATATTACATTGTTGCCCACTTAGGTTGTCAAATGCCTAAACGTCAACACCTAAACGTCGACAACTTAAAATCATGAATGGCAGTTTCCACACAGGGAAACAAGTTGTTTGGCTGTTACGGGGATTTTTCCCTGTGTACAATGTAGTCCAATCTCGGAGTTGGTATATTTAGTTAGGGGGGGGTGGGAGGCACAACCCCCCCCCACTTGATTTCTGTTTAATCTTTTTTTTTTTTTTTTAACTTTTCCCTGTGTGGTAAGTGCCATTCACAATTTTAAGTTGTCGATGTTTAGGCGTTCAACATCCTAAGCGGTCAACGATGTAATATAGACCCACACCATTGTCCTTGATCTTTGCACTGGTCCCCAGATGTGGGTTGGGTAGAGTTCAGCCAAGGGGAGGCTAACATAGGCCGAGTAGAATCTCTGAGTGAAAAGAGAAGCTGATGGCAGTTGACAGTCAGCTGCAGGGGTTGGATAACAAATAAATAAGCAAAACTTGCTGAAGGGATATTTCTGGCCTGTGAAACAAGTTAACACTACAAGTCAATGCAAAGTATAATTTAGCTATCTTTAAGGTAAATCTTGATGATCAGATATATAGACACACATTTACACGAGATATATGATGTACTACCCTGTTTGATTTGCGAAGTGAGTACTATTACATGCGCAAAAAGTTTGGCAAGAACTTTAGGTGTGCCTGCTTAAAAGTATACATAGCTAGGCATCTTATGGTCCAAGAGTTTGCTTTCCTAGTATTGTTCCTGTGACACCCCAGCATTGGCCCAGTAATGAAGGAGCCTCAATCATCACTACTACATCAGTGGGGGACATACATTGGGAGGATGACAAGTTACACACACAGTATTTCCAGATACAGCTCTGTGCATCAAGTGCAGTTTCCCTTAAGAGCACACAGACCACAATCAGTCTGGGGATGGTTTCTTCCTCTTTCTCCAGATCCCCAGTAAGACTCCCCACTGGCACGGCTATTGAGTTGAGATTCTGGCTAAGTGGCCAAGCCAAGACCTCCAGCACCCTCTCTGTTCAACCAGTGCTTTGTGTCTCTGCCCAAGTAGCTGAGACACACACACGCTTTGAGAATTGATTTATACACACACACACACACACACACACACACACACACACACACACACACACACACACACACACCTGGGAAAGTCTGGCACAGGTTCACTAGCTATGCCCCCTTCTGCCCAGACTATAAAGTAGTTATTACTGCCACCAGCCACGTCCTTATCAGCTACTTTAAGAACCTTATTAAGGGAAGCTACATGGCCCCACTGGTTGCATTTAAAACATTTAACCCTTGATCCTGGACATGTACCTGCACTAGTGGCTTTCCCTGCTACTGGCGGACTCTGTTGGGGCAGTCTGGGCTGCTCACCATGGGTTCCCTTAGACCCATGAGCAGCACTGAGTGTCCCTTTCCTGTGCAGTGATGCCCTGCTTGCTAGGTATAGGTCTCCCTTCTAGCCCAACTCATCTGTAGTACTGCATTGTCTATCAGCAAACTAGATTCTCATGTCCACAGGCAAAGTGCTAAGGGCTTGTTCCCTCACCAATAGATCTGCCAGCCCTTCAAAAGTGGTGACCTGATAGCCACTCACCCACCTGTGAAAATAAGTGCTTAGTTCAGCAATATATTCACACACACTTTCATCTGCCTTCCATCTATGCTCACAAAACTTTTTTCTACAAGCTTCAGGTATTCACTTAAAGCTTTCTAAAAGACAGTTCTTTACAACATTATACTTTAAACAATCGGTATCAGACAATTTAGAAATAGCAGTTACAGCTTTACCATGGAGTAAGGGGATGAGGAACAGTACCCAGAGCCCTTGGTCAACTTTATACTGTTTACATACCCTCTGAAACAGATGAATGAAACTATCAAAATTATCCTCTTCTGTAAATTGTTCGAAGATATTTACTGACCTTTGTTGCTTCTGGGGCTCAGTTACTCCTTTCCCCATTACCTCCATGACTCTGGTGAAGGGTCAGCATCTCATTTTCATGTTGCCTCTCCTTCTTCTCAGCCACCAGCCATCACAGTTTCTCATTTTCCTCAGTCTCAAGAGGTCTTAGTCTCTCTGTTGCTTCTATTTCCAAACACATGCCCTCCAGCTCAAGTCTCTAACTCCAGATGAATTTTGAAGTCCTCTGTGGAAAGGTTGAGCTGTCCATTTTCTGAGAGTTGTACATCTCCAAGGTCAATCGGATTGCCCTCCTGGTTGCTATTCTGCAATGCAGATGTGACAAACTGCAATAATGTCTGCTTTAGTCAAGTTAGCATGCACCAGTCCTTTAGCCTGGCACATCACAGCCAACTGGCTCCTTGTCAGCTTGCCATACTTCTCTGCTGACATGCTTGCCTGCTCTCCCTGACTAACTAAGCTAACAAAAGAAATAAAACAAATGTGATATGTACTCTGAATATTCACTGAATGGTTGATTGAGAGTACAAACACCTTCATTGACCACTGTACACAGGCTACGGGAATTCAATATCCACACCACTACAAGCCAATTAATATGTGATGTGGCTATCTCACTGCCAACCAATTAATATGTGATGTGGATATCCCACCACTGCTAACCAATTAATATGTGATGCCCCTGCACTGGCCCAGTAATCAAAGAGCCTCAATCCTCACAACTGGCAACAGTGGGGGGGGGGGGGCGAATACAATGGGAGGATGACAAGTACACACACAGTAAAGTGCAATTTCCCTTAAGAGCACACAGAGACCAGTCAGTCTGGGGCTGGTTTCTGCCTTTTTCTCAAGATCCCCAATAAGACTCCCCACTGACACATCTATAGAGTTGAGTCCTTAACCAGGGTTCCAAGCCAAGTCCTCCAACACTCTCTCTGTCCAACCAATGCTTCGTGTCCCTTCCCAAATAGCTGACACACACACACTTTGAGATTTGTTTTACACCCAGACACATGCCTGGGGAAGGCTGGCACAGGTCTACTAGCTATGCCCCCTTCTACCCATACTATAAGGTAGTTATCACTGCCACCAGTACCCCTACTTATCAGCTACTATAAGGCCTTTAAAAGGGTGGCCAATCCTACTGTGTAATGTTACTATTATCCAAATGGTAGTCTGACCAAGAGCAAGGCTATTTAGGAGTGGCCTGTACAGTATCACCAAATACATATCCAAGTACTTAGATATGTCTCACAAATATCAGTCATAAAGATAGCCTTAATTATATTTAATAATAAATAATAAAAGAACAAGACAATACTCAGAAAACAAACACAGTTACTTCAGAGTTCAAAATCACATGAAGTATTTTAAAACAACATTGCAGGACAGTCTCGTATAAATACAGGAAACAACTAAACTAATTTTTACTATAGTCTTATCTATATCATAGAGAGATACTATGCCCTAAATCTTACTTACAGCAAAGCAAGTATAGATGGTGATGATGAGTGGATGTTCTTGCTAGGTCCAAGACAAAATACAAATTGCCCAGTCTCTGTCTAATATCAAACATTACTGCTGGTTCAGCTTGGATGACATTACTCTGTCACCTGACTTTAGTTCACAGGCTAAACAGAAACTTAACAGAATTTAACATCTCAGTGTGAAAAATACATACCTCTCAGAAGTTTGCAGATTCTGAAAGTCATAAAACAATAAAACACTTACAAAATAATGCAGAAGGCACCCTAGTTCCAGACATCCTGTCTCCTGCATTGAAACCAAGTTTTATAACACAATCGTAAAACAAGTTCATTTCAACTTATTTTCTTGAAGTTTTGCAAATTAATCCTCTATGTTCCAAGCAGGGTATTCTGTGATTACATTCTTAAAGCTCACTTAACATACAGTTCTGTATAAATCATATCAATATTGACAAATGACAAAATTATTTACAAAATTCCAGATAGCTGGGCTGGCAGTGTCACATACATGATCATTTAATACAGATATTTCTTGTTTACAAAAGGCAGGCATTGAATAATTTATGTAATATTGCTTAGGTTATATGATATATAGCAATATATGTGAAGTATAATGTTTGTAAAAGTGAACTTGTTAAAACAGTTTGATTACTTTTATATAAATGTAAATTTGCCTATGTCACAAGTGATAATTCAATAAAGGTGTTTAAAAAATAAAAAAAATCTCTTCTTGAGCAGTTTCATATTCAGCCAGCCTTTTCTTCATTTCCACCTCTGTTTTTTTGCAGTTTTATCAATACATATGAATCATACCTCTGAACCGTACTGAATTTCACAATAAATACCAGTTTTGAGGGCAAAATATTGGGGTGCCACGAATTCCCGCGTGGCCCCTTTAATTTCCAAATTTCCTGTTTTTTTTTTTTTAATTTTTTACTCCTGACGTCATCTTGTGCAGGGCATGCACGATGATGTCAGCTCTGCAGGCCGGTCTGTGTTCAAATCAGGCAGTGCACACCACACCTTTCTTCTCCGGCTCCTCCTCCATGTAAAAATGTAAACACTTCTTTTAAGGGCTGCAGGCATTGGTGTACTATATTTTTAATGGCATGGCACACATTTGTGTGTGAAAGTACATTTTAGAGAAACTTTTACTTAACAGCTGTGTGTGAATACATTTTAGAGAAAGAGTGTACTATGTTCTTAATGGCACACATCTGTGCGTGATTACATTTTATGGTGCTTAACAGCCGCAGCCTGCAAGCAGTACATTTGAAACGGCAGGAGAAACAGAAACTTTGTGTGATTCCTTTTAACTTTGCTAGCTTCATTTTAACTTTGTGCTTAACTATAAGTTCATCATCAGCAGGCATTTGTGATTACAGTTTGGTGCTTAACAGCTGCAGCCAGTACTTTTGAAATGGCAGGAGAACCTTAATGTGTGATTACTTTTAACTCTGCTTATTCACTGCTTAATTTTCAGTATCTTTCACTGCTTAACTGTGCTTAATGTTAATGGCATCATGGCATATCCACTGCTAACCTTCTTACAACATTGCACATTGCCTTCTATGCTTGCTGAAGACATTTTACACTAGGTTTATAATTAAATACTTGCGGGTTCCAATATCTACAGGGACAGAGCCTTGTCTATGGTCCAGATGACTTGGATTGGACTAGTAGCTCAGGCACTGGAGGAGATGTAAGCAGAGAGACAGAGAGAGAGTGGAGAGAGTGGAGAGAGAAGTGGAACGACAGAGGGAAAGAAAATGGGAGAAAGGGAGAAAGAGAGAAGAGAGGGAGGGATAAAAAAGAAACAAAGGGAGATTGGAAGAGATAGAGAGTAAGAGAAATGAGGCTGTCCACTGACCTCTCACAGGGAGGAGGGATAAGGATGCATGTGTTATGGGTATTCTTCCCATTACAGTCCTTTATTTGTAGATGAAATAATGAAATATAAAGTTGTTTGCTAGCAGCAACCTCTTCATTAGTTACAGATCTCTTTAATGTGGACTTGTTTAGATGACTTTTACTTTTGCAGAGATTGTGCTTATTTACTGATACTGATGGATTATAGAAGTTTTATGAGAAATGTTCTGAATTGGACAGTTTTATTATTATTGGTTCATGCATTTTGTTTCATTGCTTATTGGAAAATGTTCAAAACAAATTTAAAACTTGCTATAACAAGGAATATAATTTAATACAATCAGGAAGATGTATCAAAGAATACATGTATGTTTCATGTGCAAGGGATCTATGATCTGCCACTGACCAGATGCATTTTCATTGAATGTGGGTTTCAATGCTGTTTCAATGAATGTGAGTTTTCAAGGGCAGAGAAGTTTTAATGTTAAGTCTATTTTCATTGTAAGACTGTATTGCTTTGTTTAGAAGATGTCCATTAGTGTTTGTGCTATAAATTAAAATGTAAAATAAAAGTTTTAAATGAAATGCAAAAAATAATTGTAGTAGTAAAGCAGTATGCACATTAGTGTTTATGGTAAATGAGGCAAAATAGTCAAGTAATGGGACATTGGAATGGCTGCAGGGAGGGAGGACTGTGAATGGGGGGCCCATTCGACCATGATTTTGTAAGGGGGGTGGTAATCTCAAAGACAGCCCTGTGTGGCACAAACTCTAGCTACACTACTGATCAGTAGGCCATGGAGAATGACTTTTGGAGGTCATAGCAAACTATAATATTCTTTGTTGCTAAGATTGGAATATTGCCTACCAGTAAATGCCCTACTTTTACCACAAAACCCACATACTGCAAGTCACGACAAACAAAATCCTAAGGTTCATTATCTTTACTCTTCCCAGTGAACATCATTGCTACATATTTCAAAAAAAATGGTTACCATTCACTACAGGGTCTGGGGGGGCCACATTTTGGTTGTCCATTCTTCAGGTTGCATTTGAAAGTAGACATCCCATAATTCCATTGGAGCAGACGGGGTAACATAATTATGTATGTAAATTTTATGTTAATCAGTGTACAGGTTTGTACCTATTTTTCGTGGGCTTTTGTCCAGATTTTTGATGTTTCCAGGTTGACAGGTATGATCTGAATATCTGTTTAAAGCTTCTTCCATTTTTCCACCCTTTTGTTGTTTGAGTCGATATATTCCATCAGTGTTTCATTTATTTTAACCAGGTCTGTGTGCAGTTGTCTTACACTTTCCTCTAGGTTACACATGAAGTCATGCCTGGATCTTGCACTACTTTTTGGTGAACAGCTGCAGAACTTTTCCAAGTCAGAGATTTTTCCTCACCTTTTGTAGCTGATTTTCTTTCAGGTCCTCTGTATTTCTTTTTTCCTGGCATAAAGGCAGTGCACTTACTAGCCAGTTACTGAAATTTACCCAGAAACGCAAACATCTATTGGCCTTTCTGCTGAGTTTTTGTTTTCACACTGGTGGAGCTAACATTAACCTGTTACTCAATGTGTAGCTTCTTAGAAGTCCCACACAAGAAAACTGTTCATCTATGCATAGTACCTAGTGAAAGACAAGGGCTAATTAGTCATTTTAAGGCAGATCCTGTTGCTGTAACCTTGAATCCTAAATAAAGTTAAAACAAAATCTTATCTTACCTCAAGATAAAGTAATCAAGGTAACAGATTAAGACAAATGGTGTGTACTTCCTCAAACTTAGTACAAAAGGCATTTAATTGCCTCACTTATGTCACCAAGTGGTAGAAAAATATACTGCTGGCAGACATTAAATTAGTTTTAAAGTTTATGAGAATTGTACTAAAAAACGGCAAAACTGAAAGGGTAGCAACAATGAATTTTTCATTATTTTATGGTGGCATAAACACCTATATGAGAGATACCTTTGCCTCCTAAAGGAAAAAAAATGACAAACTTGTTCTACAAAGTGTGATCAAATGCACCGGCTTTTTTTTTTTCAATTTAACATGTGCAGTGTTTAGTAACTGTTAACTATATATCCTAGGTATCCTAGATCCATGGTCTAATACCGCTGATTACGTTCAGAATATACTACTCATCTTGACAAATAGTAATAAGAGATGAACTGATTTTCATGGCAACTATGACAAAGTGATTTTATGCCCGACACTGATATTACCTAATGATTTCAAACTCTGACGACTGTAATTTGTCAAAACTAAATAGCCACAGAGAAAATAAGGACTCTGTTATGTAAAATCATAAGCCATGCCTGAGCTTCAATGCATTCCACTCTAGATGCTGGCATTCAAGAAACAATATCAAAGCAGCAAGTACTTTGCCTCAGTTAGTGAACAGAATTTTCCTCATCATTTGCAGAAAACACAACAATAATTTAAAGTTCTGCTGCAAATACTCAATGTCTGCAATTAAAAGAACTTTTCTGCTGAAACCTTCATAAATACCATTCTGTCACAAACTGGTCATCTTTAGGTAACCTGCCCACAAGTTATTATTCTGCTGTTTTTCAAGAAGTTCTTTACTAGAAAATGCAGGCTTTTACACTGATATTTGATCTTAAAGGGTTAATGCATAGAAATATGAGTAAAGCACTAGTAATGCCAAGATGTTCCAGTATTAGGTACCTTGTTTAGGACATCAATACACTAACATTTTTTACCAATGGTAGAAATTTAGATTATTACAGAAATTATGTGGGCATTACATGCAATTGCAAAAAAAAAGAAACTAGATTTACCAAATGCAAGCTGTAACAAATCAGAAACACTAGGCAAATCACAGTAGTGAAACAGTCAAGCACTGAGTCACCATCAATTAACATAAAATAATTGTCCCTCTTCTAACCATCATTTATATTAACTTCAATTCACATCTTAAAGAGAACAGCCTCATCAGATAATATACTAGTGATGTACTCAAGCACTTGCTCCACATTCTTATGAAGCACTATCACGTTTCATTGTTATCCAGTTCATTCCTGACTCATTTCGAACCAAAAAGAGCCCTCTTGAGATTATGGTACTAAGACAGAACATGCTGACTTTACTAAAGTAAATAAACATCTCAAGTAAACTGGCAACTGAGTTGCTTTTACAAGTTAACTGCCATTGCACCTAGCTTAATCGAAAAACTGAAAATAGATAATTATGCTGTCTGGATGATTAAAACAATCTCTGGGAAATCAAAACTGTTCTATCACGGGGGGGGGGGTGGGTAGTTACAGTCAGAATGGTATCCTAGAAGACTAAAGTTTCATTCTCAGTGCAAATGTATTTTTTTTTCTCCATTTGCATACTTCTGGTTTGCAAATACACACACCTTTACTTTTGTGTGAGTGAGTGCAATGAACATAAACTTCTTTTTTACTGGTTATTCTGTGTGATTTTCTGTTTATTTCCCAATACCTGACTCACTATAAAAAAGCAAAAACAGCACAACAATAATTCATCGGGTCCTAGTTCTTTAAACATGCAATCATTTATAGTTCATACATTTGCTGAAGCATAGACAGCTGTTTAAGTCTCATCAATACAAGACTTGCAAAGCTTTGGGGTATGTTCAGAAAACCACAGCATTTAAGCAAAGACCTGTTTAATTTTAGACAGCATTTTTTAATATCTTTATTAAACATTCACATGTTAAACAATGACAGGTAAACATATTTAGTTTCATGGAATTTGGCTGCATATGCATATTTAATATTTGTTTTTGCAATTACATGCAAACAGATGTATTTCAGATACCTGTATAGCTACATTTTGATTTTGGGAAATTGGGTAAAATAAAAAAAAAAAAAAAAACACTGGCTTGTGTTAATTAAGTTTTCATAAGTGCTACTAATTTTTGAATATGCCCCCCCCCCAGTGTTCTTGTTTCCACAGCACATACTGCACACACATAAGCATTCCCAATGGAATATTAACCTATGGTTTGCTAAATGTTGGGTCTAATACAGATCTGTTCCAGTTTACAATGGGAATTGCTTCCTGATTTTCAGGCTGACAGTCATTTAAGGGAGAACTGAAATATTTTCCATTTCACAAGATATTTTAGTGACTAGTTCAGAGCTGTTCTGTGCAAGAATTCCTTGTTACTTTCACTTTTCTCTCTAGTACACTCTGCTTTTATCCTTCACTTCTACTTTACCAAGCTTCGTGTTGTCAGGTTTACTTCATATTAACAGTTTTGACTGTATTAAACTCAAATCAGCTGTTTAGTATGATATTTACAGTTAGACGTTGAAGTCAACTGAACCTATTTTGCTGTTTACAATCTGTTTCACATTTTCCTGCTTTGTTACATTTTTACTACTGCAGCTTTGCATCTGTGTACCTCAGGCTCTACCATAACGGGATTCATTCAGGTACTGCCAGGGTGAGTATACTGCCAGCAAATTAATATATACATAGGGATAATACTTTTGAAAGTGGAAAAGAAAGGAATCCATAGCTTAAACAAGGAAGTGAGAACAATGTAAAGGTAAATGTTGCTGCCACCCTTTACTCCACATCTTCACTAGACTAAATTGTTTTCTATAAATTACAATGAACTTTTTGTTATCATTTAATTTACTTGGATGCCATTTTGAGAGTTTCCCACAGTAAGTTTACGGAGGTAAAGTATAATCATTAGAACTGAGAAAATTTACGTGTGATTGTCTGAAGTATACTCAAGTCACAAACTGCTGTATATCAGAGAATTTCCTCCTACCTTTGAGGTGCAGCACTCTCGGAGTTAAGTGAGAAGGGTGCTGCAACCTGAATAAATGCTTTCAATATGTATAAGTGAATTTCAAATGTTAATGCTAAAGACATATAGGTAGGTGTGAGCAGGAATGGGAGTGCCTTCGTTGAAGGTTGGGCATCGGGCTGGCAACTCAGCAGTGTAAAAATCCGCTGCTAATCATGAGCGGACTGGAGTTCCACTGTGGTGATCCCTAACCGAGAAAAGCTGAAAGTCTTGCTATTTTCCTGAAATCCAATTATGTTTTTTTTTTTCTCCACAGTTTTCCCAGTATTGAGTTTTAGACTTACAATATGGCATTCATCCCAAATTGAGCTACATATTTACTCCCAAGTTATATGCCACTTGTGATACGGAAAGTATCATATATTTAGCAACTTGTGACACATGCCCGGCGTTTTATGTAGGGCTAACGAAGAGGAAGTTAAAACAAAGAATGTATAACCATATTTATGACATCAAACAACATAAAGAACAAAATGCATTGGCAAAACACATTATGACTCACAGTGAACACATCTTCAAATTTAGAGTTTTACAATCGGTTAAATGTAGTATTAGGGGAGGTGACCATACGAATCTGTTAGAAAATATTGAATTACAATGGATTTTTAAACTAAGGGCTCACCTACCCCCAAGCATTAACAATTGTGTCTCCATCAAACCAGTGCTCAAAAGTAGATAGCATTTTTTATATGCATTCCATTTTAATATATGTTAGACAAGTATGTTTTTTACTTGTTTTAGCCTTTAAGGCTAGATGAATGTTTTTATTATATTTAAGGTATTTATATAATATTCTATTTATTCTTTATTTGCAAGCTCTAGTGAATACAGGATAACTGTATTTTTTATATGATTGGAGATTTTTATTTTTTATCTTATAGTCTAGATTTATTTGAGTGTTCATGTTTTAAATATATTTTAGTGACCTCCTGCGTACATTGCACTAGGAATGAACTGGTGGATGGGCTGGGTTAGCTATTTGTGTTTTTAAAACTGAATGTCTCATCATTTGTCTAATTGATTTGCACTAATTGTGTAATTGTATGATTGAATTTTATCTAGTGTATATAAACTCACTGTTTTAATGATTAAGTAGATCTGAAGAAGCGTGTATTACACCACACGAAAGCGCTTATCTTTTTTGCCTGCAGTATTACATTAAAAAGAGACTTTTACTTTTGAAGCAGTGGATTTTGTGTTAAGCATCAGTTTTTGCCGTGGTGAGTCTACCAGTGTTTTCGTTCTACTATTTTCCTGAAATCCAATTATGTTTTTTTTTTTCTCCACAGTTTTCGGTCTCCCAGTATTGAGTCTTAGACTTACAATATGGCATTCATTTTGAGAAACATCATTTTTTGTTGATGATAATGACTACAAGTGAAGCTGCTTTCAGTCAGTACAAACAATACAAATCCATACAAAAGAAGGGAAAAAAACACTTTTAATACTAGATCATACATTGTTGATACTGGAAAACAAGTTTAAATATGGTAAAAAGACAGCTTAGTAGAGTTGTACATTACTTACCTTATAAAGAGTCTCCCTTTTAGAATACAAGAATGATGCAATGTCTGGTATGCTGTCATGTTTCAACAACGTGAGATATTTAACTTCACGAAGTACAGAAGACAACTAAAATTAAAATGAAAACTAAGATTTACAAAAACATGATCTGTTCAATTAGCATAAGCAAATAAGAACACTGTCTGCATATACAGCAAGCTAAAATTTCCACACAGTCAGGTAATATGTGTATCACAAAAACAGTATATATTACTGAGGGTGTGAATTTACTCAAAAGCTACTGATACGAAATGTACCACTGACCTTTACACTGTGCAAAATAATGTGATAAGCCTATAGAAATCAGAGTCTCTTTTCATGAAAAAGGACCTTCATTAAACTGTAACAAACCACCTGTTACACATGTAGCAAACAGCTTGCTTCAGACACCACCCAAGGAGCACTGAATGCTTCAGCTGTGATCACAAATGCAGTATTGGTGTTCATGTCTGATGCCAGTACTGTATTGTACCACATACGGTGCATGAAGTGCTACAGACTTGACTACAATGCAGTATCAGAAACTGAATGCCAGTACTTCCAATTGCACCCCCTGACATCTTATGGCTGCCCCTTTTACTCTACCCCAGCTATATACACCTCTGGCAAAGACTTAGTGAGTGGAATGATCACAGGAACCTATTCAATTATTGCCCAGGCCAATGGCAAATATAGAAAATAAAAAAAAAAGTGTGGCTGTTCAGAAGACTGCAGATCTTCAGGCAAGGAGTAAGGTAAATGATAACCATTGAATCAGTCTAAAGGAAGAAATGGATATGACAGCCTTTCTAATGAACATTCCAAAGATAACTCAACCACCAAATTGGTAGGGATGATAGCATTGCCCCACATAGCTGGCTTTAGGTGCCAGTGAACCCTGCGGTTGCTGGGGGCCCCCAACCACAGCAAGTTATGTTATCCTGATACTTTGAAGCATGTCTGGCAAACCAACAAAACCTATTACAGCAATCTTGTATACTTGGAAACCAGGTGGATAATAACTCTTATTTGTATCTCCTTTAAAGTTCAAAGATATCTCTGGTTATAGTTACAGTGTTTTATCAAGTAACAGGTTTCGCAATTTCATAAAATATTTTACCACTGATGTAGTGCCAAAAACCCTACTGGTGGACATTATCTCCACTAAAACTAACAACATAGCCAGCACTGGATACCTGCAATACCTGTGGCTGCAGGGGGCCCTTTAATTATCCTTGACTGTGTGGGGACCCCACAAAAGCTGCTGCTGGTTGGGGAAAAATGAGGATGAAAAAATGTATTCATTTCATGATTACACTCCTTAACCTGAACATGGCTGCGATATGATCCTTTCAGGATAAAGCTGATAATGAACACAAGCAAGATAAGTACTAGAGAGATCAACAGCCCAGAATGATCCATCTCAGTGCATACCTTGCATTTTAAGAAGAGCTGATGTTTCCAATCTTCAGGGATGGTTTTCTTTTTCAGGGAGGTTTATACATACTGGCAGAACACCTGATACTATAACTCTCAACTTTGTTAAAGAATTCAGCTCAGTGTCAAAAATAATAGCAAAATAAAGTCAAAAAATCAAGAATGCACTTTAAATATTACTCTAATTCACTTAAAAAGTTAATATATTAACAACTTTTGCATCAACATGCATATTTTTGGAAAATAAGAAGTATAAAAGTCTGATGTCTGGATTTATTGATTCGCTGTAATTCTGAATGATTTACCAGCAAATCCTTTTTACAAAGGACAGAGCAAATTTAAGAGCAAAATCAGGGAAGGTCAGTGAGATAAATAAAAGTGACTTACCGCTGATGCTGTTTGATGACTGCTAAACAGCAGTCACTGATATTGTATGGCAGTATCGGTGTTGCACAATGTGTTGCTATTTGCTGAAATAAGTAGAAGACTAATATTGCTATGGCTTATGCTTGTGTGTGTTTGTAAAAATATATGGATTTTTATCTGTGCACAAACCCAGTAATACTAGGACACATATGTTATTCTTCTGGATATCAGTAAAAAAATACAGCTAACAAGTATCAAAAATCCAAACTGGAAGATGCAGAAGAACAGAATGAAATCCACACGATGTTAGTGTAATAAAAACTTTTAATCCATGCTTTCATAACCAAACTTCTTCAGAATAAAATGTACATTCTCAACATCACATTTAAAAACAGTTTTGGAATACCTCTGCACCAATAAACACATCTTTCCACTTGAATAATTATACAAATAATCAATAAAATGTCAAAGCTCAGGAAGTTATTTCCTTATATAGACTCTACGGTCTTTCAAAAAACATTTAATGTTGACAGCATCATTTATACCACGTTTTTTTTTATCTGAATTTAATCTGATTTGCCATAAAGCTTCCTTTAGTTCAAGATTTGTTTTGAAATTGCCACCTCTAAAATCATGACTTCCTTGCTCCAGCACAGAAAACAAAAATTGTTTGTACATAGGACATATTATAGTATGCACATAAAAAGCATTTGTCTTGTCTTGTTTTTTAATATTGTAATAATGTTCTTTTATTCTGGTACATAGGGCTCTTGTAGTCATACCAATGTAGAATGTGTTACAATATGCACACATACCAATGTATATAACTCCTTTGCTCTTACAGTTAAAATGCCCTGGAGCTTTCAAAGTATAAGGTAAATGTTCTAAATTAACTAAGGGACCTTCAGAAATATATCTACATATGCTGCAGTTTCCACACTTATACATGCCCCATCTTTTCTGTGGGATGTTAGAGCAATATACAAATTTATTTCTCTCTCTTTCTAAAATATTTTTCATTTGTTTTGATTTTTATACACAAATTTTGGTTGGGTCCCCACTATAGATTGTAAGTCCTTGTTTCCCTCTAGAATTTTCCAATTATCAGAAATAATATTTCTGATAATACCACTGTCTACTGTCATGTCGAAGCAAAAGAAATTACCAACATCTGATTTATTCGTGTCATGATTCTGTTTTATATTGATGTTGGAAAACCCATGCTCAAGGATGGCTGGAAAGAGACTGCCCCTATTCTGTGCAACATATTCAGCCTGCTCTTTCAACAGGGTCTTACTATACCCTCTTTCTACAAAAAAGGTAGTAATATGTTCTATTGCCTTCAAAAAGTCACCCATTTCACTTGTCATTCGACTAGCTCTTATGAGCTGACCTTTAGGAATGTTATTCTTCATATCACGGGGGTGCACGCTGGTATAATGCAAGTATCTGTTAGTGAAAGTATCTTTCCTAAAAATGTTCCTAAAAATCCTACTAACTAACTTATGAAGCTTAACATCCCATTCCAGAATCACATCCAAGAGATGGACTTTTAGTCCCACATCTCCCAGAATAAATTTTAAGTATCCTGACCTGGAATTAAGGGTGTCAACAAAACTTTGTACTTTTTGTACATCCCCAACCATGACAAAAAACAAGTCATCAATAAATCTCTTAAAAAATGTAATCTGGTATTCCATGACTAGTGGTTCCAACACAGTACATTCCCAATGACCAATCACAATGTTCGCAAAAGATGGTGCTGCAGGGGACCCCATAGCTACCCCCTCGAATTTGTTTGTATATTTTTTTGTTAAATACAAACAAATTGTTATTTAATAAAGCATCTATTGAGTCGCAATAAATATAAATGTAAACGTAATGTTGAGAATGTACATTTTATTCTGAAGAAGTTTGGTTACGAAAGCGTGGATTAAAAGTTTTTATTACGCTAACATCGTGTGGATTTCATTCTGTTCTTCTGCATCTATTAGTTTATTCTTTTGGTTCTTGTGGTCATCCAGGAGTATTTCTACATTTTTACAGCTAACAAGTAATTATATTTCAAAAGTAAGGCATAAGATATATCACAAAACATTCAGACACATAGATCTTCTAGGATTCTGGTGGCCCATACTCTCCAGACTGTATAAATGGATACAGGAGGTTCCCTTAATCATCCTTGACTGTGTGGGGGCCCCACAAAAGCCATTACTGGTTGACAAAAAATGAGTAAAAAATGTATTAATTTTCTGATTATGCTCTTTAACCTGAACAGAGTTGGGATATGACTCTGTTAGGATAAAGCTGATAATGGCCACTGATTTCAACTGCACTCATTCTAAAACCAGCCCTGCTTAGATGTGTGTGTACAGAAAACTACTGTAGGTTATGTGTGTGTGTGGGGGGGGTGGCTATTTCTTCTTTAGTTTTCATCACAGTCAGAGCTTAGAGGTGTGTACAGGAGGTAAGTATAGCTTATGTGTGGCCTAAGGACAGTGCAGTTATTGTTTATTTTACTTTTCTGACAGACCTCACAGGTGTACAAAAAAGGTTACTGTAACTTCTGTAGAGGCAGTGTACTGTCTAGGATCAATAAAGTAGAACACATTACTGTAATTATTTTTTTCACTTTCTTCACAATCATACTTCAGGCATGTATACTGGTGGCTGCCTTTGGGGGCTATGGGTGAGGAGTGAGGAGGTATGCTATGCATATGTATGTCAGGAGTCACTTGAAATACATGACTGTGACAATTTGTACCTCTGCATTCAGCCCAATCTAATACCAGTGGGATGCATAGACAGTGACTTTCTTTTTTAGGGGGATGTTAGAGAGACAGGCAGCATTCTGGAATAGACCTATGTATCCTCACAACAATTGGCCTGTTAGTTTATTGTGAGGTACTATTTTGTCAGCTTTGAATATTTAGCCTTGGGCACAACTTAATATCTTCCTTGAAAGGCAAAAAAATAAAAATAAGACTGAAATTCTTTTCCTACTCATGATTTTAGTTTAGGCCTTCATTGGATTAAAAGGATAGGAAAATGTTGTAAAGTGCATCCCAGAACATCTGTAACCCTATGGCTTCTTGGACCCTAGCTTATTTGCATTATGTCCTAAATGATTACTACTGTGCTGTCCTGGTTAGGAAAGGTGTGTTGAAAGGATGCCAGGACAACTAAAGCTGAGCAAAAACACAGAATTTTTCTTTGATCATAATTTCTGTTTATGCAGTTATTGGATGAAACGGTTGTATAAAAAGGAAAAAAAAAAACTTAAAATGCACTTCAGAGAATATAGAAAAGTATGCATTGTTACCACACAGCAAGAGGTTCTCCCATTCGATTCTTGGCATGGCTTGGGAGTGCCTTCTGTGTGGAGTCTGCATGTCCTCCTCGCGGTTGGGTAGCATTCGAAAGACGTGTGTGTAAATGGGCGTGCCTTTGTTGAAGGTTGAGCGTCGAGCTGGCACCTCGGCATTTCTTAAAAATCTACTGCCAATCATTAGCGGACCGGAGTTCCGCTGTGGCGACCCCTTACCAGGAAAAGCCAAAAGACAAACAACAACATGGTGTCTTGAAAAAGCTGAAGAGTAAGGAAAATGTGAGAAAAGAAAGAAAAAAAGTAATGTGCATCATATGGGGAGCCCAACATGGAGGGAAACAGAGAGGAGGAATGGAGGAGGGTGTGTGTGTGGGGGGGGGGTTGAAATAGTTGGCCTAGGGTGCCATTTCACCCAAGTCCAGACAGTTACATAGAGTTATTGTGATGTAACATTGTTGCAACTAAATGCCAGTAACTGTCCCTTTGTGGGACAGGCCAACACAGTATGTTATACTGACCTGTTGTAATATAAGAGCACTGTAGCTACAGGTCCGTCTGTGTGTACTACTCCTAAAAGTTTGCACGATGAACTAAAAGATTGCTTAGGAAGGGTGGCAGTGACAGGGCGATACTTACTCTGAAAGTGCCTGTGGGCCCCAAACTTGACATTTGCTGGGGGCCCCCAAAATGCTAACACCAGCCCTGTGCCCCCAGAAGAACTGGACTAACTTTGATTGGACTAAAATGTTATCTTCATGGAAGCTGCTAACTACATGGACTATCAAAAAGGAAGAAACTGCTAGCTAGAACTAATGTGTCAGCTGAAACACATGCAGTGACCTTTGATATTTGGGCATTTAATTCAAATAAAATGATGACAGCACAAATGTCTAACCAAAAACATATTTAAACTCAATGGTTAGAACCAAAAGAGAACAGTAAAAGTAAAATGACAGATATTTTAACAGTTGATAAATTCAAAAGTGCACTGCCAAGTAACTTAAGTAAATGTTTTTTTCAGAATGACCTTAAGACTGCTAATAACTTGGTTGTGCTAAATGAAGGTTTATTAGTTAATGAAGTATAGTACATTGCTTAACACTGTGCATAGCAAGAATGTGATTTCTAACCAAAACGTTGATAATGAAAGTGTAAGTGTTGTGCCTATTAAACATGTAATTTCTAACCAATATGCAGATAATGAAAGGCAATGACAAAGTGTGAGAAACAGCAGAATTAGCATATTTCCCTTGTGCCACTACTAAGTTATCCCAGTACTGATGAATGAGAAGGAACTGAAGGGACCACTAGATTCTGAAAACATGGCTGGAATTTTTTAAGCAGCCATATGTCTGTAGACCTAAAACAGATGACAAGAAGAGTGTGGACGTAATATGTACTAAAGGGGAGAGAAAGAAGTATCCTTTAACAGACATCAGAATTCAAACACTGTTGGGTAAGTGCTATATTCTGTAGCTGTGGTACATAATTTAACACATGATGTCACAACTGGTCAAAACTTCCATCATTTCAAGGCACTTTGGAAATAATTGGTGGAGACAACATAGTTAGACACTCTGTGGCCAGAAATAACAGTATGGGGAGGGACAGCGGCAACATCCTGGCACACTGTTAAAAAACACAGTCATGAAAAAAAGAAAAGGACAGATGTACAACTTTCAAAAGGAACTAAAACTTGGCTAAGGTAGTAAGGAATGGAAGACCATGTGAGTTATCAGAAACCTGTTACTAAGTACTAATTTAACAAATAAGGTTTTCTGATAGTGAAAAAAGTGCATAAACAGAAAAAAAAAAACATACTACATGATATGAAACATTACCAGAATATTCTCGACATTAAAGCAATGAATGATGGATGTTTGAAGACAGAAAAGGAAAGACCCATTGTAAATAACCCACTACTAGAAACAAAGGAACCTGAACAGAGCCCTAGATCTCTCACTATGTAGTGTCAAAACAGAGATGTTTGTCAGAAAAATGACTCTTAGCATCAGGTACTTAGACAAAAGCTACTAAGGTAAGGCAAAAAACTGAAAAAAAAGATTGTCAATGGCATTAGTTGATTCTTTATAGAAGGGGATGCAGAGAAGAAAAACACCTATACCTATTCATAGAAGAATAATATATACCCCCCTACATTATGCCAGTGTACCGACAAAGGTATTCCTAACTTGACATATTTGCAGTAAGGCAAGGAAAAGTTTAAGAAAGCATTGTGTGAGTATAACACATTAAGCAGTCAGAAAATATAGCTAGAATAGGATGAGAAACCACTGGGCAAACTGGCATTATCCCATATCCAAATTTTCAGATGAAGAATGAAGTGCTACATGGAGAAAATAAAAAGTAGAAATACTTCACCAACTGTTAGTTATAAAACCATTCATAGTCTTTTGTTGAACGTGGCACATAAGTGTTTAATTTGTGAAAGCATCTTAATAGAGGGGAAACATTACTGTGTAGTGTTCAGTTTTGGTTTAGAAATCAGTATTTTATTTAACTTTACTGCAAAAAATTTGGCAAAATTATGTTTCAAAATTATATTTATGAGAACATAGCTTATGGGCTGTGAAGTTTGGGATGTCAGGCTAAAGGAAACTGAGTTAACAATGTAATGTATTTTTTTCTTTCTCCTCTCACTTGTTCATCTGCAATCAGTGTGTTGGTCATATGGTTAAAAACTATGTGACTTCTGTCTTTTTGAATATAAAAGAAATGGAACTGTGTTTTGAAGTGTGCTGCATCTACAGACTTACTGTATTTTTCTTCTGGCAGTAACAACAAAAAAGAGGAAAGACCAGGAATTGTCTTTCTTTTCAGGTGCAAATACTATTATCACTAATGGGCTTAAAGCTTGTATATCGGTAGGACACCAGGGTGTAGCCAAGGGAAGGAAACAGACTTGAATATGTATTAGCAATTAAGCTTCTGATCCTGAAGAAACACTGTCATAATGAGTAAAATAACTGGTTAACCACTTTTTTTCACCAGTGTCAGGAAAATGATGATGTGATAATCACTAGAGGTTGGGGGGAAACATTGAATATAAGTGTACTGTGCTATGCTAGAAAGAAGTTGATGTTGTCTTGTTTGTAGTGGACCAGTCTGTGAGTACTAGTTATCAATCTAACTTGTGACACTTAAGGACAATATTTCTGCACTAAGATTTAACCAAGGAATTTGGGTATCGGGAGCATAGCTTTATTTCTGCATAAAGCCCATCTATTGTTCTGGGAATTTTATTTCATTTCTTAGTGTTTGTCAACTTATGAATATTTTACTCTGTATTTGCACTATTTTCTTTATAATTTAAGTAAATTCCATTTATTTACCTTTAAACACATCTGTCTGATTTCCATGATTATATATATATATATATATATATATATATATATATATATATATATATGTGTGTGTGTGTGTGTGTGTGTATAAATTGTTCTAAGAAGGGAATAAGTATTATTTACACTGTTGATCAATAACCTGCTCTGCTCTGGATTTTCTCCAGGTGCTCTGCTCTATTTTCCTCCCACATTCCAAAGACATGCCATAGATGGAATGGGCATTCTAAATTGTCTGTAAATGTGAGGGGGGTTGTATGTATTTGGTACAGAAGAACAACTGTAGCAAGACTATCCACCTGGTAGTGGCGTGAATATTGACTCTAGGTAAAGGTCACTGTTGATGTGACAACCGATCGCATGTACAAAAAATGGGAAAAGTTGGTTGATGCTCATGTTGCTGCACTTTCTTGCTATTACTTCCCCCTGGTTAGCAGTGGTGGTTTTCAAACCACATTAGTGCCAGCCATCCTGACATCACAGTAGGTGACATCATACCATCTGGAGGTCACTGTGATGGCAGTGGTCACAACTCCCCCATAACACTGGTGGCAGAGGTATCACCTCCCCATGACACCACCATACTTGCCCCCCTTCTACATTATGAGAGTTTTAAATGCTGCTAATTTTTCAGTTAATGAGAACTTCTTTTGTTACAAATTTGTCTTTATGAACAATGGTAAATTTTGCCTGATAAGTGTTTGCAATAATTTACCATTATTTCAATTAATCTGGGTTGTTGTAGAGACACTGTTTTGATTCAGATGGCAAAACAAAAATAAACAAACTTTACAGACAAACAGAGTGCTGCATGTTAAGCATCTAAAAAGCATACAGTTGCATAAGTCCTACTTACCTGTAACAGTAGATATTCATAGAATACACTGGTATTTGGGTAGTGCCCTGCTACCCTCCTGTAGCAGTCTATCAAAGTTCAGAGTACCTCCCATTGCCTGTCTGTGGGTGTGATGGATCAATCTCCTGTCAGTACAGGGACTGCTTTGCAAACCCACAGACAGGCCACTTAGAGTTTTCTAGGGTCCAGAAGGAACTGAAGATGGAAACACTAGTTTTGCAAACACCTCCTGTTCCAATGCCAAAACCTACACACAGCAATAAAGGCTGTATCCCAAACACCCAACTATATACATCCAAAAAGGAGGGAAGTGGGTGGGTACTGCCAGTAAGGCAGTGTGTTCTACAAATATCTACTGCTACAGGTAAGTAGGACTTACGCAACTATACTATGTTCAACAAACACACATTGCATTACTGGCATTGGGATAGATTCCCAAGGTTTACCCAACCTGGAAGGCAGAAGAATAAGAGTCCAGGAGCCTCTGGTGAATGGTCCTAGTGACGTTTGCTCTGGGTCTAGAAAAGGCATCCAGCTGGTAGTGCTTCAGAAAGGTATGGAGGCAGGAACAAGTTGCTGCCTCTAGAACACTTCTAGAATCCACTACTTTCCAATACACCACTGAAGAGGCAAATGTCACAGTGGAATGGGTCTTTATCTTGCCTCTATTTGCCTTCCCATGGTGAGTGTTTGCTTAGAGACAAGTTGACACTTCTTTGCCCCTGTGTAGGAAATAAAAACCCTTTCAGCCTTCCTGAAGGGTTTTGTTCTGTCAGGGTAGCACCTGAGCTGATGGTGCACATCCAAGGTATGAAGTATTATTTATTTGTCTTTGTTGACTGGGGAAACTCAGACTGGACAAAACCCATTTTCAGCAGAGGCCTGGGGAGAAAAGCTCAACATTTAAGTTACACATGATATACATTTATAATTGCAGGGTAAAAATATTTATACATGAGTTTATTTACACAATTTTTAAATATTTTTAAATATTTCTTACATGAGCATAATATTTAACACAAAAAGCACAAGAAAATTAACATAAAGTAGCTAATTATTGAACAGAGAAATAACATACAATAACAATTAATGTATTTATAGCAAGGTGGCTGCAGGGAAAAGACAGACAAGTAGAATGTAGTTTAAAATGGTAACAGAGGTTTGAAAGAAGTTATGGAAGTGAGCAGGAAGATAAATAGATAGAGGAAAAACTGTAGCTAGTTGTAGGCTCTGAGAAAAAGAAAAAAGTTAAGAGTTTAAGAAATACGTGCAGTATGAGGAAGAGTGATAAACTACAAAAAGATTGGGAAGCAAAGTGTCTGAAGAGTTGGAGAAATGTAATCTGAGCAAAGCTAGCCAGGTGAGCAGGAAGAACAGAGCCATCTTTAGCATAGGTGCTGTTTAAGCAAGTTTTGAAACTATTTTTATCTGTTTTAACTGTGCAGTGATTTCATTTTAGAGTTCTAACACATAATGAGAGTAGAGAGAGTCTACAGCAGTGTTGAATGTCTTACTTACAGATAGTACAAGTTTATTGCTAGAGCAAAGGTCGCTAGTGGTTGTTTCAGTGCAATGTAGTGGTGTGCTTTATAAGGTTGGTTGGTTGCAAATTTAGCTATTTTGTAGTAGCAGGAGGCTAGTTTAGTTTTTCATGTAGTGTTGATATTTGTAAGAATAAGGGAAGCATATAATAGTGAAGGAAGGAGGTATGTTGCTGCTAAGGTCATTTTTGCTTATCTGTCAGGCAGTGTTTAGCCCTATCATAGGAATCCGAGTTTTCAGTAAGTTTGCTTGAAGGAATGAAGCATGTGGTGATCAAATGTGAGGATGTCATCTATTACGACTCCAAGTAGTTTAGTTTGGTCTCCATTTTTGTGCTAGTACTTGAGGTAATGTGAAATGTGTGTTTCTGGTTAAGGTGTTGTCTTGAAGTAAATAGCATAAGTTGTTTTTTTATTTTTGTTTTTTTTTTTGCCATTAAGCAGCAAGTTAGAATTATTTCACCATATTTCAACATCAGTGAATGATTTCTTTGTAATTTGGTGTAATTTTATGGATGGCGCAGATAAGAGATGAGGCATTGGCATATTGTACGAAAGTGGCAAGAGTTTTAGCGGTATGAAGTTTATTTATGAAAACATTAAATAGAATGGGGTAGCGTATTGACCCTTGGGGAGCACCAACAGAGATCATTGAAATGTTGAAAGGTTTTGTTGCCATTTAGTTGCCTGCTGATGATCACATAAATAACTATAAAACCAGGAGAGGGAGGGGTAAGTGAGACCTAGTGCTGCAAGTTCAGAGAGGAGCTTGTGGTAGAACATTGTGTCAAATGCTTTGGAAAGGTCAAGAAAAAATAAAGAAAAAGGGTGCCCTCATTACTGTATTGGTTTATTATGTTGGTGAAGTTGAGGAGGGCATTACTAGTACTGTGGTTGAGCCTAAAACCATGTTGGGTATTGGTGAAGAGGTTGTGTTTAGTTATATGTTTCATAAGCTGAAAGTGAATACATTTCTCAAGGATTTTAGAGAGGTGTAATAGGATAGTGATCGGTCTATAGATTGTTAACTCTGTTGAAGTACCTCTTTTGTGAAGGGATATAATAATGTATTTTTTCCGGTTTACTTTTACAAAGCCGAATCACAGTGATGCGATTGCTCATATGAGCGAATTGTAACCACAAAAATGAAAACCGCTACAGTTTTGAATGTCTGAAAATCAGCAAATCAAAAAGCAGATTTATTGATTTTTGAACATTAATATAAAAAAAATCTAATGAAGTGTAAAGCAGGGGGGCAAGCCCCCCTGCACCCCCCATGTGGGGGGTTGCACCACCCACCCCCTACTTTAATATTCTAACTCCGAGATCGCACTACACTGGGGAAAGGGACCATTTTCCGATCCCCACTATAGTGCAATCCACCCCAAAATGTTGAATGTGCAATGAGCGAATGTCAATGTACATTTGCTCATTGCACATTCTAACCTTTTTCTGTTCAGTGTTTGCAAACTTTGCAAATGGCCTTTCGGACAATTGCTTTTCACCCATGTGCAATATGCAAACATGAAGGTTAACCATTTTTTTCCAGATGGATAGGACATAGTTTTCAATTATTGCCTGGTTGATTACAATGGAGATAGGGAAGGTTAGTGCTTCTGCACCTATTTTGAGTAACTCACTAACAAGGTTTTCGGAAGTTGAAGTTGTTGCTTTTAAATTGGCTAGTATTTTTTATGGTTGATGTTGGGATGGGCTGAAAACTAAGGAACAGTGTGCTGCCTTTGAGAACAGATGGAAGCTGGAGGGGTGAAGAGAGGTAGTAATAGGTAATAACTGGATAAAATGACTGCTGAACTGCATAGCAATGGATACCATTGTTTGAAGTAAAAGGACAGGGTGTAGTGGCATGGTCGGGGTGTAATAGTATATTTAGAGAGAACCAAAATAGCTTTGGGTTGTTTTGGATGCATATAAGCCATCCTGAAGTAGCTCACACAAATATTTCAAGACCAGCAGGACGCTAACCCCAAGTGACCCTCTGTTCCCATTTAGGTACCACTTAGAAAACCTCATCCAGATATAAACAAAAAATTTTCTAGTAGCAGATCCTCTGATCTCCTTTAACACGTGCTGCACATCCTCATTTAGCAAGTACTAAACAAAGTCAAGACTGACTCATCTAGGCATATAGATGCAGTTGCTCTAAGCTGGGGTACACCAGTCACCCCTCAGATTATGTGAGCAGATCCAGAGTATGAGGAAGAGAAAACCAAGATTGCTTGGACCAATAGGGGTAACCACAATGGTATTTGGCATGTCTTTTTAAATCATCAGAAGTACCTTCTGAATCAGTGGAAAGGGTGGAATTGCAACATTTCCTACCAGTGGAACAAGAATGCATCTGTCCTCCATGCATGGCAGCAAAAATTTCTGGAAAATAATTTCTCCATTTGTCTGTTTTGAAAGGAGGTAAACAGATCTATTTGAGGCATTCCTCACATCTGGACTAAATCATGGAACACCACTGCCTTGAGTTGCTACTCATGCAAGTCTGGCCAGAATTTGCTTAGTCTGTCTCCCACAACATTTTAATCTAACTGGATGTATGATGCCTGAAGAGTCAAAGAATGCTGCAAAGCCAGCTCCCAGACCATCATTGTCAACTGGCATAGAGAATATGACCTTGCAACCTCTTTTTTGTTGAGGTACCACATTAATGTGTTGTCTGTAACCAGAAGAAGAGGACATGGAGTCCATAGATGGTAAAGGACTTTCAAGTCATGGATTACCACCAATATTTCCTTATTACAGATGTGCTTCTGTGCAGCACTGGGACTCCAAGTTCCTGCACTTGCACTCCCATTGACACAGCTCCCAAAGGAAAGTCAAACAAATCTGTCTAAACCGATTGCATCAGAAAAGGTGAGAAGAAGCAGAAGTGTAACTGGCTCAGCCAGCACCCTATGCTGGTACATGAACCCGCAACCCACCCCCTCACCTCTTCAGGTGAAGAGCAATTTACTGTATCTGGATTAAGCTGATCTAGTGACCAGCTTACTACACATAAATGCTCCCCTCCCAGCTCTTCAAAAAAAACCAGACCATCCTCCCTTTTATTAAAATAAAAATAAAAAAAGAAAGAAATAATCCCTTCTTATAAACTGCAGCAAACTGTCTGCTACAAATATAGCCAACAGTTGCTACAGTTTATACCCTGACTGCACAGAGTGCTATGTTGCTCATATTTTAGTTAAAAAAAATCTTCTTACAAATTGTAGCAAACTACTTGTTACAAAGGTAGCAAACAGTTGCTACAGTTTATACCCTGCCTTCATGGAGTGCTACAGTCATACCTCTCAACTATCCAGATTTTCACAGAATGCCTAGAGTTTTGCCTCATATTTTTGGTCTGTTCCTCATAATTTTTTGATTTTCTAGCAAATGAACGGCATATACTGAGGATGGAAACCAAAAAATAATGACTGGCATTTGGGTTTCAGACATCATACCCTTCAGAAAATTTATGCTAATGGAAAACTTTCTCAGTTTATAAGAGCAATATTTAAAAATTGTCTCTATTTTGGGGGCTTTGTCCCACCATTACTTGTGGCTTTGTCCAGATTTTTTGCCACCATTATTTGTGGCTTTGTCCAGATTTTTTGGTCTAAGAGGCTGACAGGTATGGCTACAGTGGTCAGATTTTAGTTAAAAAATATATCTATTTTTTTTCTTTCTAACTTTTAAACTGTAGCAAACTGTTTGCTGCAATGTAACAAGCAGTTGCTACAGTTTAGACCTCACACAAAGCACTACAGAACTCAGGTTTTACCGTAAATGCAATACTGGCTTTTAAAAGCCAGTATTGCAAAAGATATCTGGATTTGCTGCCCTCGCCCCACCCCAACACTTTGCGCCTCTTGCCCTACCCTAGCTACCCTACTGGAAAGAAGGAAAGTCTTGGAGTGATGTTCAACTGTGTTCTTCACCATTATGACTCATCTGATGAAGGACAGCACCAGCAAGTGAGATTCCAGTGAATGTAGGTGCTGGGACCTACATTTTCATACAGACCAATGAAGTTTTCTCATGCAGAGATGGGCCACTAGTGTAATGAGAATCATGGATGTCATCAGTCCTAGAATTTTTAGCAATTATTTTTCTGAGGTTATGTTCCTCCTGAAGAATTCCTGAAACACTGTCTAGTAGGACAAGCCCTTGACTTTGGGAACAAAGGTCATTCTTTTGTTATTGTTGATTAAGCACCCTAAGAAGAAAAGTCTTTGTAAGGGTGTCAGGCATGACTTCTGAAGGTTCAACTTGAACCCTAGCTGGGAGAGTGAGGTTGAGACCTTCTCTACCAATTCCAAATACCTGGATGCAGACTCTGCATGGATCAGCATGTTATCCAAGTAAGGAAAATGTAAAAGTTAAGAGTCCAGCAGTGGGCCACTACTAGAGCAAGGCATTTTGTAAACACTTGAAATGCAGTAGATAGCCCAAAGGGCAATGCAGAGAACTGATAGTGCAAACCAAATGTAACAAATCTGAGATATGCCCTGAAAAGATAAGCAATGGGGAGATGATGATATTCATCCTTCATATCCAGCATCACCATGAAACAGTAGTCTGGCAGAAGAAGCACCATCTGCAGGGTGAGCAAATTTGTGGACCTTGACAAAAGTATTCAGAAAGGATAGGTTAAACACCAATCTCCATGAGCTCATTTTGGGGGTTACAAAAATTATGGACTAGAAACCGTTCATTCTCTCTGAAGAAGGGACTGGCTTTATAACCCAGTGTCCAGCAATGCTTGAGTATAGAAGGAAATAAAGTCTGGTCTGGTGGATGTGGGTGAACCCCACAGGTCTATATTAGATCAGCGAAACAGAATTATAGTGAATGCTATTTCACTGACACATATAGACTGAAATCTGAAAATACCAAAGGCTCAGGTCAGAGATTTTTTTCCAGGGAAAACAAATCACTTGGCCTGAGTCATGACATTGCCCTCTACCCCACTGTAATGCAATCTCAGAGTTGGCATATTTAGTTAGGGTGTGGGATGGGGGGCACAGCCCCCCCACGGGGGGGTTTCGGGGGCGAAGCCCACCATTTTATGTTTGAAATTGTGTGTATGTATTTTTAGTGCAAGTGATTTCTTTCCCAGGGAAAGAAATCACTGCTTTGAATGTTAGTGGTTTAGTGAGGTTGCTGATTATGTGTCGATGAAGAGGCATTCGATGGAATGCCTCTTTGAGCATTTAATATAGACCCGAACCCCACTAAATGAAGGTGGATGTTCCTTTCACTGCCACCTGTAACCTCTGCCGAGAATGTTGATCACCCATTTGTCAGAATACTGATTGGCCAAGTTTGTCTTGTTGAGAGCTAACTTTCACTACAGAGAACCCAGAGGGGAACTTAAGAATTATGAGTGCCGAGCCTCAGTATAGTCATAGGTTGGGGGAGCTATCCTTCTTGGGTAAAGAACCCCTCTTGCTAGGTTTAGTGGAGTTCTCATCCTACTATTTCCTTTTGGTGGCTTGTTTATTGTTTGGCTGGAATTTTTTTTTGTTGGGCAGCCAAAAATGATCTTTCTTATCGGAGGAACGCGTGGGAATATGAAACATTTTAGACATCCATTGCATTAGTTTACCTTTACCTCTGTTATGTCACTGTTTAAGCATCTGATTAGCTGCTGTACCAAACATACAATGAGCATCAAGTGAAGCATTCAAATTCTCATTTTTTTAACTCATCAGAAAAGTTTTGGTTGTGCAACCAAATATACCTCTTTACCACAACCAACATTGCTGAATTTTTAGAAACAGCACTGGCCCCTTCTGAGGCACTCTTTAAAGCCTGTTTAGACACTTAAGAAACATTGTGAACAATGTCTTATGCATAGTCTTTCTGCACCACAGGTGATGATGCAGCAAACTTGTCTAAACTATGCATATACCTCAACACAAACTCCCACATAAAACACCAGTAATTAAACACCTTAAAGCCACCATGCTGGACTGCATAAACTTCTTTCCCTGAGATTCTAGCCACTTTCTTGGTTTATCTTGAGGGACTGGGTTTGATGAAGACAGTTTTTTTTCTTTTGGAGAAGGTTGCTGGAGACACAGAAGCAGGGTCTACAGATAAGGGAGCTTGGAGATCAGGCATGGCTGAGCACACCCTAAATTTCTTAAACACTTTTTAGTAACAGACTAATTCAGCAGAGAGCCTTCTTAAAAACATCTTCCAATGCTGAAACCAATTGAGGGAAGATAACTATATCCAGGGCCTCATCTTCCAAATGATAATATACCTTGCCAATCTCAGGAGCAGCTGAAGGTTGCTCCCAGTTGAATATATCCCCAAATCTAGACAGCATTTGGGAAAAATGTTGATGTTTGGGTTTCTGGACCTTTTTGTCCTCAGATGAAACTGACTGATCAGACTCAACACTTCCTAAACCCAAGATTCTGGATCCCTTTCAAAATCAGGATTATTGGGTGGCAGAGCAGGTTTGGGAGTGCCAGAGTTACTTATAACAAGTACTTGTACCCGGTAATCAATGGCCTGAATAATGGATCCAGCCCATAGCCACCAGATCAGGTGAAAACATGGTTGGAAATTGTCTTGTAATGGGATGGGTCTTTTGCTCTTTTTTGTAAGCATTACTCTAGTGGGAGAATCCCTAGGGGAGATGCATCAACACTAACAGATTCTGCATCCCTGACTTCCCCTACACCTGAAGAGTTTGGTTCTCCCATACCTGAACCAAGCAATGGTACAACCCCAGAGGATGTGTTTAACCTTCATGTAATACACAGTTATGGTACTAACACCAACCAAGGAACCCACCAGAGGCTAAAAAGGTGATTGGTCAGATAGCCTGCCGAAGGCTACAATGGAATCACAAGTTATAGGCTGAGGTGTATTTCCTGATTTACTTCTGTGTGTTTTAGGTGCACAAGGGCAGAAGCTAGCTAGGGCAGGACAAGGGGGCAATTGCCCTGGGTACAAAATATTGGGAAGAAGCAATCGTCCATCCTGTTTTTTTTTTTTTTTTTTTTTTGCTCTTCAGATGAAGAGAGATGGGGCACTGGCTTGTGTGATTGGCACAGGGGGCTGACTGACTTAGATATGCCTCTGTGCCATGGATAAATGTTTGGGGCAGGCACTGTAGCTAAGTCCATTAAATTAGGGGACAAAAAGCTATTCAGAACAATACCAAATAATGTCTGCACAGTTTGCCCAGTAAGAAACACACAAATCCCACTATTTTTCTAAATAGCAATCTGAATTTTATTTCTGTAGAGATCCTGTTCTGCAACATTGCACTGAATAAAAAGAAAATAATTTCAGTAATACAGTTCAAAGCCCAAAATACATGTCACAAAGGTCCCACAGTTTTAATTAAATAAGCCAGTTTCATCCCCAAATGATTAAAAACAGTATAAAAAAGCTTTAGACAAGAAATAAAGCAAATCCCTGCCAAAAAACTTTAACATACAAAATTGCTGGAAAATCATGATTAAAACAAAAAACATATTTAAAATGCTGTAAACATGCTCAATCACCTCATCTAATCCTAACCCCAAAGGAAAAACTGTAAAATCAGCAAGCTTTCCTGTCAAAACTTTCAAATGAAGCTTATAATATAAAGTATAAGCCTTATACTGGGGTAAAGTAAACCCCAAGCACATATGATTTCCCAATCAGAAAAAAAAACAGTCAAAGCATCAGAATACACTACTGAAGCACTGACAGGAAAAAGGCAGAGGGAGGAACTAAAACTTAAAAAAATGTTTCTCAACTGAGCTCAGCAGCTGAAGAGATCCATAGTAAGAAGCAATCTTCAGAGAGATCCTTCTGTTACTATTGCACTAGAAAACTGAAAAGGCCCTGTCTGTGGATTTGTAAGGCAGTCCCTGTACTGCCAGGTGATTTGTCCATCACACCCACAGACAGATAATGAGAGGGAATCTGAACTTTGCAGACTGCCAGAGAAGAATAGCAGGGCACAAGTACCCCAGTGTCAGTAAGGCAATGCCTTTGTTAAACATCAACTGCATACTTGTCTCTTGAACTTTGTCAGTTTACTGCTGCCAAGAATATGAGGTCTTTTACCACTTGGCCATCTAATAGTATTCATGTATGTGCCATAGTTTATCTTAATTTTCATTAAAATGGGTTGCTGAAGGGAATATTTTATGAGTTAGCTAGGAGAAAAAAAATGGATAAATATCACAGACACATTCCAAAAACCTGACTTACATACCTGTCTCTTTCTTTGCCAGTTTGTTGTTGAAATGGTTATGAAGTCTTCTACCATGAAGCCATATAATTATGTTTTAATTGGGAGGTAATGGATAAACACTATTGAAGAGACATCTAATGTTGGATTTTATATTTCCAATAACTACTGACATCTGCATACTTACCTATTGAGATTTATTTTACTACAAACATGACTGATAAGGTTCCTAACTACTGATCCATTTATTGTCACATTTTTGAGATGAAAAGGGGAAGCTTGGATGTTGAGTCTGTGTCTTCTTTTTGAATGAATGTGCACACATTACAGTATCACGGAGATTGGGAGGACATTCTAATTTGCTAACCAGAGTGATTTTGTGAATACTAACCACAATACTTTAATTTGTTCCAGGGATAAATCTCTCAGCAAACAATCAAACAATCAAAAATGGAGCTTTGGCCTATTTATCTTAAATAGGCAAGGCAATTTATATTAAGTTTATCTGGTATCACATATACAGTACAGTTGCATAAGTCCTATTTATCCTTAACAGCAGATGTTTGAATTCATAACTGCCTCAACGGCATTTTGGGTTATCTGCCAAGGTAACCTAGTACTGGTTAGCTTTCAAAAGTTCAGACTCCCCTCCCTTTTTCTTCCTGTATCAGTTGATGGGCTAATCATACCTGGTGAAGGAAGCCTTTATCTGTCGCAGGAAGTAAATAGTCAGACTTTTTTGCTTCCACAAAGAAGAAGAGGAAAGTACCAGAAGCCAGAATCATCTTGAAAAGGTAAATTCACAATCACTTTACCATATAAAATCCAACAACAACTGAATAAAAAGGTTAAAACCCACCTCAGCTATGCACAATCTAGGGGAAAGCTGGTGGGTGAGGCAGTAAAGAATTCAAACATCTACTATTACAGGTAAGTACATCTACTGTTACAGGCAAGTAGGAATTAAACAACTGAACTATGTTCATCATTCCTACTGCATCACTGGCATTTTGGGTAAATTCTCAAAGCTTACCCTACCTGTGAAGTGGAAGGATAAGGATCCAGAAGCCCCTGGAAAATGGTCCTTGCAAACGTCTGCTCTGGACCTTGAAAATGAATCTAGTTTGCAGTGCTTTGTGACAGTATGGACAGGTGACAAGTTAGTGCATAACACCACCTTGTCCTTCTGAAAAATCAGATTGGGTTGGCCCACTGTGAGAGCTTGCAGCTCAAAGACTTGTCTTGCAGATGTCAGAGCAATGTGTAAAATAGCCTTCTGCATAATCAGGGTGAATAGTACACATTAACTTGGGAAATTCACCCCTAGTCTGGCCCCCTTGTGTCTGACAGACAGAGGCAGAAAGTAATATCCAAGCTAACATACCCCACAGCATAACCTTTAGAAACTTCCTAACTAGCACACTCCCTCCTAATAAATGCCCATGATACAGAGGGACACAATTGGGTTGGATTGCACAGCTAGGCTTATAAAAGTCCTGGTGGTCATTAGCCTAGTATATACCTATGAACTTGTAATGAACCATAGATCAGCCTGAGAAGCAGGTTCAAAAAGAGATAAGGTCAACTTTTCAAGAACAAAGTTGAAAACCCAGGGAGGAGAAATTTGCTTTTGAAGGGGGTCTCACATGCAACACTCCTTTCATAAGCTGACCACATATACAGATTAAAGAGTGGGACACATGGGCAGACAAGCTGAAATGACCCAAATATGCATTTTTTAGAACCATAAGATAAACCGTCTTTAAGTCACTCATACAAATATTTAAAAACCAGAGGGATTGAAACCCTTTCAGGATCTCTGTTACTGGTTGGCACCACCTAGAAAACCTCTTCTACTTGTAAAAATAAGATTTTCTAGTTGAAGGTTTTCTTGCCTCCTTAAATAACTGCTGTACATCCTCAAGGAATATGTGCCTAAAAGGTATCAAAATAGAATGATCCAAGTTATCAGCTGCAATTGCTATAAGTTGAGGAGTACAATTTGCCCCTCTTGCTGTGTTAGCAGATCAAGTCAATGATGTAGCCTATAGTAATTACCTTTGGCAAATTCCATTAAAAGGGAGACCCAGATTTGCCTGTGTGAAAAGGGGTCACCATAATGATTTCTGGTAATTCTTTCTAAATCTTTAAAAATACCTTGGTTATCATGGAAAAGAGTGGAAATGCATAGAGGAATATTCCCAACTATGGGAATGATAGAGTATCTGTCTTCTAAGCATAGCTGCAAGGATGTCTTGAATTTAATTTTTCAGTTGTCTGATTGAAAGGAGGCAAAAAGATCCACTTGAAGTGTTTCCCATATCTAGATAAAGTCCTGCAAGACCTCTACATGGAGTTTCCACATGACGGTTTGTCTACGATGTGCTTAGAATGCTGTACAGTCAGATCAGTGCCAACAAGCAAATAGGATATGACCTTGTACCCCTTTCTTGTTCAGGTACCACATCATGGTAGTGTTGTCTGTGACCATTAGAACAGGTCCCAGAATCCATACATGGTGAAGAACCTTTGGTTTGTCCTGAGGACCCCCCCACAACCCTCAGACATTTACTCCCATGGACACTGCTCCACATGCAAAATATGAAGAGTCTGCCTGAACAGACTGGACTGGGGTCTGGCGAGTAAAAGAGTATCCTAGATTCAGAGTCAGTTGATTCCACCACTACTGATAGATACTGTTTCACAAATACCACTACCAGTACATGGAAGTACAAGGGATGAAGGTGCTGGGTCCAACAATTTGTCAAGTACCAGTGAATTTTTCTCATTTGTAGTCTGGCTAGTGGTATCATTAGGATTATTGATGACATGATGAATGGCTAGAATTTTGAGGATCTCTCTTGCAGAGGCCATGTCTAGATGAGAGACATTCGAGAAAATTCCCCTGACAAGTCAGAACTTTGTCTTCTGGTAGGAAGACCATCCTTTTTACTTTGTCTATCCAACACCCCAGGAAAACAATTAATTGAGAGGGTGTGAGCAAGGACTTTTTAAGATTCAGTTTGAAGCCTAGGTGGGAAAGGAGAATGTGTCCCTATCTAAGGACATTAAGCACCTTGGTGCAGAATCTGCACAAATCAGCATCTTGTCTAAATAAAGAAAATGTGGATACCTAGATTTCTGCAATAGGCAACCACTGGGGCCAGACACTTTGCAAACACTCAATATGCAATAGATATCCCAAAGTGTAATGCAGAAAACTGACAATGTAAATCAGTCATAGCAAATCTCAAAAAATTCCTGAAATTGGGAGCAATAAGAATATGATGGTAAGTATCTTTGAGCTCTAGAGTCACCATGAAACAGTGGTCTGTAAGCAAAGCTAGGAACAACTTTTAAGATGAGCATTTTGAGTTTCAGAAATATTGCAAAGGTGTTTAGAAAAAAAAAAATCTAGGGAGGGTTTTCTGGAATGCTCTTTTTTGGTACCAAAAAGATTCTGGAGAAAAATCCTTTGCCTTGTGTATTGCAGGCACCAGTTCTATGACCTCTGTTTCTACCATGTGATGGAACACTATAGAAACAGCTCTGTCTAGTCTGGTTGGTGAGGGAGAATTCTACTAAAATAAGAGGATTTTCTATTGACTGCATAGTTTTCCCTTTCCAAATTATTCTCAGAACTGATTTCTCTGTGACAATCTGTGGACAGGTTGCAGGGTTGAGTGAGAGTCAGAGAGAGGGAGGAAGGCAAGGAAGGGCAGGAGGAGGCATGGGGTGCTCTTCTACTCAGCATAGTCATTTCTTTTCAGGAAACTGAGCTTTTTTTTTTCAAGAAAGGAACCCCTCTAATTTAGTTTGAAGAATTTTCCTCCTGCCATTTACTTTTGGATCCCTGACTTTTGTTTGGCTGGGATTTTTGCTTTTTCTGCCCCTTGAATAAAGACGCTTTGTTTGGGGAGAACATGAGTACATGAAACATCCTATATATCAAACAAAAACAAGTATGAAAAGCAGAGAGCTCTTTAGTGAACATAAGGTACATGTTTTCATGAATAAAACCACTTAATCAGACCATATTAAAAATAAAATAAAATAAAAAACACACCATTTATAACAAAGTCATAAACTTAATTCACCAATGAATGCAGTTAAAACATATCACATGCTTACTTCTCATTAATAGCCATCTGTGGTCTCCAACTCTTCAACTTGGGTCTTAAAGAGACCCTATCATTAAGTCCATCTTCCTTATCTGATTGCAAATTTAATACCCAAGCCAATTCCCTGTCTTCAGTTACATTTATAATATCCCCCATTCTACCAACATCCTTTATTAGTTCAACAACTTGAAATTTAAATGTGTGTTTGCTGTATGTCTGTAAAACATGTTGAGCCAGAGAATTTGTGATGTTAAGTTGTTTTATATCTCTGGCATGTTCTCTCATTCTTTCCATTAATATGCGATTTGTTTTTCCTATATAAAACTTGCGGCATAAGGAGCACTGTGCTAAATATACTAAGTGTTTAGATTTACATGTGGCTTTTACCATGAACTCATATTCACTGCCTGTCCTAGGATGAATAAAGATATTACTTGTATTTATCAACCCACAAAACTTAAAACTCATACATGGGAACATACCCTTTCTGCCCATCTCCCCATGTTCTTTCTTCCCATAACATAATAACCTCTTCAAGGAACTTTTATTTCTAAAGGCAAAGGTAGGGCATCAGGGCATGAACCTTTAATGCTGTTCACCTCCTGATCCGATGTTAAGATATACCAGTTTTTCATTATTACATCACAAATCTCAGTTATATTATCAGAATATGATAGACAAACACTAAGAGATTTCCTCATATACTTATCTATTTCTTGTTCCCTATATATATTAGATGCTGAAAAATAGGGGGCTGCTGAGGTATCTCTTAACCTTATCACATGTTCTATTTGTGTCTGTATTTCATCATATTTGTAACTTTTCTGTAACAATTCTCCCCTCATAATTTCTACTTCTCCAAGAAACCGGCAGTCATCATCATTCAGGCATGAAAGCCTCATTAGCTGACCCTGAATTATATTTCTATAAACATGTGGTGGATGTAAACTATCCCTATGTAATATATGGTTCCTGTGGGATTCCTTCTTATATCTAATAGTCAAACTGCCCATAATTTCATCCTTGCATAAACTTATGTCCAAAAATTCAATGTTCCTTTCTGAATATTTCATGGAAAACTTAAGAAACTAAGTGGTATCATTTAAGTAGTTTACAAATCTTTCTAAAACATATACATTCCTTCTCCACAAAATAAAAACATTGTCAACAAAATGACGACAGAACTTAATATGTGACAGGTATGCATTGCTGGCTAATACATATAGGGACTCCCAATGTGCTAAAACATATTGGCATAGCTGTTCGCACATGGAGTACCCATAGTTACACCTACCTTTTGTCTAAAGTACTTAATAGAGAACATAAATATATTGTTCTCTAAGACAGTCATTACAAATAAACATAATACATCAATCTTAAATGGACTATAAGTACTATGTGTCAGGAGAAATCCTTTCAAATATTCCAACCCCTCATAATTAGATATCACCGTAAATAAAGAGATATCAAGAGTTACAAACAAGTAGTCATGATTCTCCCTGACATAAGAATATTCACCATATAGCTCTGAGAGAAACTGTTTAGTATCATTAAGAACAATACAATAATCATTTAGTATCAGTCTAACATGCCTCTCCACATACATAGGCATAACTTCAGCCTTGTCCCGGTACTATCAGTCTTAAGGGTGGGTTTACTGAATCTTTGTGTATTTTGGAAGTGTTTGAAAGCTAGGTATTGTGGGATGTTCAACAAAGCAAAACTTAAACACTTCATAAGTTATAAAATTATTAGACAAACAATCAATTTAAAACATTATATACCTTCCTGATAACATCATGAATACCGAGCAAAGTTATTTCCTCATAAGTCTCTACATCTGATAACAAATCCAGTACAGAACACTCATAAAACAAACTCAATGTCCATAATAACCACTGCCCCTTCCCTTGTCAGCAGGTTTTATACAAACGTCTTTATCAGCACGCAACTTCTGTAATGCCTGATATTTATCATATGACAGACTGTAATATTTCTTATTTCTATAGCTATAATCACAATTATTGAATATCTGGTCAAAATCCTTCTCACACACATTACAAAAGACTTCTAACACAGAATTTAAACTGGGACAAAACAGGCTTGGCTTCCTATCCATACAGTTGGCATATCTGTGAACATTAATTGTAGCATTACACTATGTGCAAAAAGTCTTAAGTCTGTTGCAGCCTCTCCCAAATCTGCAGATGACTCAGGTATAAAAGAAATCCCCTTTGTAATAATGAGGTTTCAGCCTTATCTAGCAACCTCTCTGAAATATTATATATTATTCTCGTTCCGTTCTCTTCCCCCACATCTTCTTTGTCATTGCTATTTGTGTGGTTTCTGGATGTTCTCTGGCTCTCTTCTGCCCCCTGTTGTTGGACCGGCCTCTCTCCATCTTCTTGGCCATACTTATTGGGAGTGGGAGTTTTTGAAAAACCTGTGAACGCCTGTTTTGCTTCCTAACAGTGTTATCCTTAGGGCAGACCACAGGTATTGCCTTATCAACGGTGTTAGTTACACCTTCTATGACACCAGAGGCCGTAGAGAATGCCGCAGCATTCATCACTCGTGTCAATTCAGGCAAGGAATTCACAGTAGCACTCACAGACTGCATCTTATTGGTCGCACTAATCACATTACCAGGTTCATTCATAGTACAGCATTCTACATGTAGATTCCTGGCCCAGGTAAAGACATGCCCAGATGTAAAGTCACTCAAATCCCTCTGCAATTTCTTGGTTTTCTGTTGGTCATACAGAATCAATAACAGAGTTTTCCAATGGTCTGAAAAACTCTAGCAATAATTCAATATATTTATAGCTGGTATCCAAGTTAATACTTTGCCAGCTCTTCAAAAGTTCTGGAAATACAGTACCATATATGGATATGAACAATACCCTTAAACCTCTCAGTATTACCTTATGGTATAAACATGCTTCAAAATGAAGCCTCTGCCACTGATAGTGCTTCAGCTTAAACAATTGATCTTCCAGCTCCTTAAACAAATGATTAAGGTGTTCCAAATCCACATTCTACATATCATTGCCAGGACCTTCAATATTTGGATTCAGTAGTAACAGCGAATTATTCATCACATTCATTATTTTATTCAAAGCTGCTGCTTGTCTGTCCTTTTTCGACATATTAGGTGTAAACTCCAATTCAATATCCAAGCTCTCTGCCATTGTAATAAATGGCAAACCAAAAAATATTAGTAAAAAAATTGCCAAAAATAGAACTTGTAAAATGAAAACTATCAAACAAAAACAAGTATAAAAAGCAGAGAACTCTTTATTGAACATAAGGTAAGCACTTTTATGGATAAAACCACTTCATCAGACCATATTAAAAACAAAATAAAAACACACTATTTATAACAAAGTCATAAACTTTATGATACGTACGGCCAAGAAGATGGAGAGAGGCTGCTCCAACAGCAGGGGGCGGAAGAGGGCCAGAAAACATCCGGAAACCAGACAAACACCAACGATAAAGAAGATGCTGGATTTGTTATCAGATGTACAGACTTATGAGGAATTGACTTTGCTAGGTATTCGTGATGTTATCAGGAAAGTATATAATGTTTTAAATGATTGTTTGTCTAATAATTTTATAACTGATGAAGTGTTAAGTTTTGCTTTGTTGAACATCCTAAATAAACCCACCCTTAAGACCGATAGTATCGGGACAAGGCTGGATTACCGAAGTTACATCTATGTATGTGGAGAGGCGTGTTAGACCATACTAAATGATTATTGCATTATTCTTAATGATACTAAACAGTTTCTCTCAGAGCTATATGGTGAATATTCTTATGTCAGGGAGAATCATGACTACCTGTTTGTAATCCTTGATATCTCCTCTTTATTTAGGGTGATACCTAATCATGTGGGGTTGGACTATTTGAAAGGATTTCTCTTGACACACAGGGTTGAGTGAGAGTCAGAGAGAGGGAGGAAGGCAAGGAAGGGCAGGAGGAGGCATGGGGTGCTCTTCTACTCAGCATAGTCATTTCTTTGCAGGAAACTGAGCTTTTTTTTTTCAAGAAAGGAACCCCTCTAATTTAGTTTGAAGAATTTTCCTCCTGCCATTTACTTTTGGATCCCTGACTTTTGTTTGGCTAGGATTTTTGCTTTTTCTGCCCCTTGAATAAAGACGCTTTGTTTGGGGAGAACATGAGTACATGAAACATCTTATATATCAAACAAAAACAAGTATGAAAAGCAGAGAGCTCTTTAGTGAACATAAGGTACATGTTTTCATGAATAAAACCACTTCATCAGACCATATTAAAAATAAAATAAAATAAAAAACACACCATTTATAACAAAGTCATAAACTTAATTCACCAATGAATGCAGTTAAAACATATCACATGCTTACTTCTCATTAATAGCCATCTGTGGTCTCCAACTCTTCAACTTGGGTCTTAAAGAGACCCTATCATTAAGTCCATCTTCCTTATCTGCTTGCAAATTTAATACCCAAGTCAATTCCCTGTCTTCAGTTACATTTATAATATCCCCCATTCTACCAACATCCTTTATTAATTCAACAACTTGAAATTTAAATGTGTGTTTGCTGTATGTCTGTAAAACATGCTGAGCCAGAGAATTTGTGATGTTAAGTTGTTTTATATCTCTGGCATGTTCTCTCATTCTTTCCATTAATATGTGATTCGTTTTTCCTATATAAAACTTGCGGCATAAGGAGCACTGTGCTAAATATACTAAGTGTTTAGATTTACACGTGGCTTTTACCATGAACTCATATTCACTGCCTGTCCTAGGATGAATAAAGATATTACTTGTATTTATCAACCCACAAAACTTAAAACTCATACATGGGAACGTACCCTTTCTGCCCATCTCCCCATGTTCTTTCTTCCCATAACATAATAACCTCTTGAAGGAACTTTTATTTCTAAAGGCAAAGGTAGGGCATGAGGGCATGAACCTTTAACACTGTTCACCTCCTGATCCGATGTTAAGATATACCAGTTTTTCATTATTACATCACAAATCTGTTATATTATCAGAATATGATAGACAAATGCTAGGAGATTTCCTCATATACTTATCTATTTGTTGTTCCCCATATATATTAGATGCTGAAAAATAGGGGGCTGCTGAGGTATCTCTTAACCTCATCACATGTTCTATTTGTGTCTGTATTTCATCATGTTTGTAACTTCTCTGTAACAATTCTCCCCTCATAATTTCTACTTCTCCAAGAAACCGGAAGTCATCATTATTCAGGCATGAAAGCCTCATTAGCTGACCCTGAATTATACTTCTATAAACATGTGGTGGATGTAAACTATCCCAATGTAATATATGGTTCCTGTGGGATTCCTTCTTATATCTAATAGTCAAACTGCCCATAATTTCATCCTTGCATAAACTTATGTCCAAAAATTCAATGTTCCTTTCTGAATATTTCATAGAAAACTTAAGAAACTAAGTGGTATCATTTAAGTAGTTTACAAATCTTTCTAAAACATATACATTCCCTCTCCACAAAATAAAAACATTGTCAACAAAATGACGACAGAACTTAATATGTGACAGGTATGCATTGCTGGCTAATACATATAGGGACTCCCAATGTGCTAAAACATATTGGCATAGCTGTTCGCACATGGAGTACCCATAGTTACACCTACCTTTTGTCTAAAGTACTTACTAGAGAACATAAATATATTGTTCTCTAAGATGGTCTCTACAAATAAACATAATACATCAATCTTAAATGGACTATAAGTACTGTGTGTCAGCAGAAATCCTTTGAAATATTCCAACCCCTCATAATTAGATATCACCGTAAATAAAGAGATATCAAGAGTTACAAACAAGTTGTCATGATTCTCCCTGACATAAGAATATTCACCATATAGCTCTGAGAGAAACTGTTTAGTATCATTAAGAACAATGCAATAATCATTTAGTACCAGTCTAACATGCCTCTCCACATACATAGACATAACTTCAGCCTTGTCCTGGTACTATCAGTCTTAAGGGTGGGTTTACTGAATCTTTGTGTATTTTGGAAGTGTTTGAAAGCTAGGTATTGTGGGATGTTCAACAAAGCAAAACTTAAACACTTCATAAGTTATAAAATTATTAGACAAACAATCAATTTAAAACATTATATACCTTCCTGATAACATCATGAATACCGAGCAAAGTTATTTCCTCATAAGTCTCTACATCTGATAACAAATCCAGCACAGAACACTCATAAAACAAACTCGATGTCCATGATAACCACTGCCCCTTCCCTTGTCAGCAGGTTTTATACAAACGTCTTTATCAGCACGCAACTTCTGTAATGCCTGATATTTATCATATGACAGACTGTAATATTTCTTATTTCTATAGCTATAATCACAATTATTGAATATCTGGTCAAAATCCTTCTCACACACATTACAAAAAAACTTCTAACACAGAATTTAAACTGGGACAAAACAGGCTCGGCTTCCTATACATACAGTTGGCATATCTGTGAACATTAATTGTAGCATTACACTATGTGCAAAAAGTCTTAAGTCTGTTGCAGCCTCTCCCAAATCTGCAGATGACTCAGGTATAAAAGAAATCCCCTTTGTAATAATGAGGTTTCAGCCTTATCTAGCAACCTCTCTGAAATATTATATATTATTCTCGTTCCGTTCTCTTCCCCCACATCTTCTTTGTCGTTGCTATTTGCGTGGTTTCTGGATGTTTTCTGGCTCTCTTCTGCCCCCTGTTGTTGGAGCGGCCTCTCTCCATCTTCTTGGCCATACTTATCGGGAGTGGGAGTTTTTGAAAAACCTGTGAACGCCTGTTTTGCTTCCTAGCAGTGTTATCCTTAGGGCAGACCACAGGTATTGCCTTATCAACAGTGTTAGTTACACCTTCTATGACACCAGAGGCCGTAGAGAATGCCACGGCATTCATCACTCGTGTCAATTCAGGCAAGGAATTCACAGTAGAACTCACAGACTGTATCTTATTGGTCGCACTAATCACATTACCAGGTTCATTCATAGTACAGTGTTCTACATGTAGATTCCTGGCCCAGGTAAAGACATGCCCAGATGTAAAGTCACTCAAATCCCTCTGCATTTTCTTGGTTTTCTGTTGGTCATACAGAATCAATAACAGAGTTTTCCAATGGTCTGAAAAACTCTAGCAATAACTCAATATATTTATAGCTGGTATCCAAGTTAATACTTTGCCAGCTCTTCAAAAGTTCTGGAAATACAGTACCCTATATGGATATGAACAATACCCTTAAACCTCTCAGTATTACCTTATGGTATAAACATGCTTCAAAATGAAGCCTCTGCCACTGATAGTGCTTCAGCTTAAACAATTGATCTTCCAGCTCCTTAAACAAATGATTAAGGTGTTCCAAGTCCACATTCTGCATATCATTGCCAGGACCTTAAATATTTGGATTCAGTAGTAACAGCAAATTATTCATCACATTCATTATTTTATTCAAAGCTGCTGCTTGTCTGTCCTTTTTCGACATATTAGGTGTAAACTCCAATTCAATATCCAAGCTCTCTGCCATTGTAATAAACGGCAAACCAAAAAATATTAGTAAAAAAATCGCCAAAAAATAGAACTTGTAAAATGAAAACTATCAAACAAAAACAAGCATAAAAAGCAGAGAACTCTTTATTGAACATAAGGTAAGCACTTTTATGGATAAAACCACTTCATCAGACCATATTAAAAAAAAAATAAAAACACACTATTTATAACAAAGTCATAAACTTTATGATACGTATGGCCAAGAAGATGGAGAGAGGCTGCACCAACAGCAGGGGGCGGAAGAGGGCCAGAAAACATCCGGAAACCAGACAAACACCAACGATAAAGAATATGCTGGATTTGTTATCAGATGTAGAGACTTATGAGGAATTGACTTTGCTAGGTATTCGTGGTGTTATCAGGAAAGTATATAATGTTTTAAATGATTGTTTGTCTAATAATTTTATAACTGATGAAGTGTTAAGTTTTGCTTTGTTGAACATCCCAAATAAACCCACCCTTAAGACCGATAGTATCGGGACAAGGCTGGATTACCGAAGTTATGTCTATGTATGTGGAGTGGCGTGTTAGACCATACTAAATGATTATTGCATTGTTCTTAATGATACTAAACAGTTTCTCTCAGAGCTATATGGTGAATATTCTTATGTCAGGGAGAATCATGACTACCTGTTTGTAATCCTTGATATCTCCTCTTTATTTAGGGTGATACCTAATCATGTGGGGTTGGACTATTTGAAAGGATTTCTCTTCACACACAGTACTTTAGACAAAAGGTAGGTGTAGCTATGGGGACTCCATGTGCGAACAGTTATGCCAATGCCATTTTAGCACACTGGAAGTCCCTATATGTATTAGCCAACAATGAATACCTGTCACATATTAAGGTCTATCGTCGTTTTGTTGACGATGTTTTTATTTTGTGGAGAGGGGATGTATATGTTTTAGAAAGTTTTGTAAACTACTTACATGATACCACTTTGTTTCTTAAGTTTTCTATGAAATATTCAGAAATGAACATTGAACTTTTAGACATAAGTTTATGCAAGGATGAAATTATGGGCATTTTGACTACTAGATATAGAAAAGAATGCCACAAGAACCATACATTACATCGGGATAGTTTATATCCACCACATGTTTAGAAATATAATTTGGGGTCAGCTAATGAGGCTTTTATGCCTGAATAATGATGACTGCAGGTTTCTTGGGGAAGTAGCTAACCCTGATAATTTAACATTCTAAAGGCTAGCTAGATTACTAGAAAGAGGCATCCTTTTGCCATGAAGATCTAATCATCTTCCCTCTTTATCAGAGTGCACTGGATTAGATAAAGCCAAGGATTTTTTTGTTTGAGCAAGCAGCTGGGTCAGCAGTCAAAAGAGAAGAGAGACCTGTCATATCGGTTTACTATCAAAATGCAGAAAATCAAAATAATTTTCCACCTTTTAATCGAACCAGTTTGCTGAAATTGGTAATAATGAATTACCAAAATTTCGGAAATGGTAACATGGAATCAACATTTGAAAACTGGAAGGTCCAGTGTCGAAGGTCTGTGGTACTGGTAATGTTTTTGCAAGGGGGCAAGCCCCCCTGCACCCTCCACACCCCCTGCATATTATATATTTCAACTCGGAGATCGCACTACAGTGAGAAAAGGGTACATTTCTCAGTCCCCACTGTAGTGCAATCTGTTATAAGAATGTCGATTCCACATTAGCAAATGCACACTACCATTCGCTAATGTGGAGTCAAAATATCTTCTGGATCAAGATTACGCAAATTTGCCTTTCAACCTTCGAAGCTTTGCATAACTGCAGATCTAAATTTTGATAGTAAACTGTCATACCTGAGGAGACCATATATTTTCTCTGAGCATTTTTAGACTGCTAGAATAGATACTGGTGAACTTCAGTTGGCTTTATAAACATCTTTCAAAGCTGGTAAGGAAGGGGGGAACAGTCACAGAATTGGGCATCTCACCCACTGTAGGGTCATATTCCCTGTCTAGCTCTGAGATAGTTCCCTACTGTTCTCAAGCAAAAATATCAATAAATCTAGCAATCCCCTAAGGAAAAATAAAAAAAGAATTTATGTACTCACCATAACGTTCCATCTGTGCTATCCATTTTCATTCTTCCTCAACTGTTGGGTTCATATCTAAACCTCGGATCCAATTCAATCACTTTTTCTAGCTCGTGGAACACTAAAACTATCAAGCTTTTCCCTAACCCATAATGCTCCTGACACCTAACATACCTCAGACCTTGTTTGCTGCCCCTTAAGCCTGTAAGCATGATGCAATAAAAAGAGAGGAGCATCTGGAGCTCAAATAAAGGAACACTGGTTCCTACAGCATCTTTCAATACTTCCAGAAGTTAAACATGGAGGGGGATGGTAGGAGGGAAGTTGAGGAAGAAAGAAAATGGACAACACAGATGGAACATTATGGTGAGTACATGACTTCTTTATCTGATGTTGTCATTTTCATTCATTCCTCAACTGTTGGAACAGAGTCCCCAGCTACCTATATCCCAGGAAGACTCTTCTTTCTTCTTCTTTCGGCTTGTCCCGGTTAGGGGTCGCCACAGTGGATCACCTGTCCGCTCATGATTCTCAGTGGAGTTTTATGGTGCCGAGGTGCCAGCCCGGCGTCCAACCTTCCACAGAAGGCACATGCACGCATGCACACACTCACACCTAGGGCCAATTTGGAGTGTCCAATCCACCTACAGCATGTCTTTGGGATGTGGGAGGAAACCGGAGCACCCGGAGGAAACCCACGCGACCACAGGGAGGACATGCAGACTCTGCACAGAAGGCACCCCAGCCAAGAATCGAACCAGAGAACCTCTTGCTGTGAGGCAGCAATGCTAACCGCTGCACCACTTTGGCCGCCCCTATCCCAGGAAAACTAAGAAAGGATATTCCTGAGCACCACTGAGCCAAAGGCTGCTCTACCCCTAGAGACCACATCCAATTTATAATGAGCAGAAAAGGTATGAGGATTAGCCCAAGTTGTGGTTGCACAAATATCATCCAATGAAGATCTAGATAAAAAGGCTGAAGAAGTTGCCATTGACCTGGTGGAATGAGTGTTTGGTGGTTTTGGTAAAGACAAACTCAAGTTTTATAAACAAATGCAATACAATCAGCCATTTAGGTAAAGTCACTTTAGAAACTGGTTTGCCTAATTTTGATTCTGAAAAGGAAACCAATAACTGTTCTGATTTCCTCAAATTTTTGGTTCTGTGTAGATAAAACTGTAATTGTCTGTGAACATCCAAATGGTATAAAATATACTCTCCTTTGTTGGAAAAACTTGTAAAAAAAATGGGAAGGTTGATAACCTGATTAATGTTGGATTCTGACACCACCTTAGGAAGAAAGGAGGGGTTATTTCATAAGTATACTCTATCCTTATGAAAAATCAAATAAAGAGTCTTGGAAGACATGGCCTGCAGTTCTGAAACTCTTCTAGTAGAGGTAATTGTCACTAAAAAGACAGTTTTCCAGGTCAAAAACTTTAAATTACACTTAGCTTGTTTAAACAGTGATTGTGTCAAATACTGAAGAACAATATTTAAATCCCACAGAGAAGTGTGGTCTTTTAATGGGAGTCTAAGAAGAAAGGTCCCTCTTATAAAAGTTTTATAAAGATGAATTATTTGCTCCTAAATGAAAATTGGAAATGGCAGCTAAGTGTACTTTAATAATAGAAGAGCTGGCACTAAAGCACTAAAGGTGCAGTTAAAAATTCAAGAACTTTAGGAACCAGTAATGAAAATGGGTCAATGTCTTTTTGCTGCACGCAAAAACAAATATCTTCCATTTACTTCTGTAATTTTCTAGTGGAAGCTTTGTGAGAAGATAAAGGAATGTGGCAGACAGGAGAAGAGAGCCTGGGCTGTCTGGCAATTAATGGAAGTGGAGAAACCATGCAGTCAGCTTTAGACTTAGAATATCTGGGTGTGTCATGTCTGCTGGGTGAGAGAGAAGGACTGGAATTGGATACAGAATCTATGGTGGATGAAGCAGATGAGGCCAAAGGAAAGGAAACCAAATCTGATAAGGCCAGTAAGGGGTAATGAGGATAACTGTGCTCTTTAATCAACAAGCTTTCTGAAGAAATTTGGGGATTAGCGGTAATGAGGGGTAGACATAAAGGAGACCAGAGGCCAATTGTGAAGCAGAGTATTCATTGTTGACTCCCCCAGCAGGGGGATCAGGGCAAAAAACTGTTGTCCATGTTGTTGAGGGGAGATGCAAAGAGATTGTAGCATGGTTGACTCCATCGGTGGAAAATTCTTCCTGCAGCCCTCATATTGAGGGACTACTCATGAGACATTAGAATGGACCTGCTTAACTTGTCTGCAGTCATGCTGGATTTCCCCAGAATGTGTGTTGCTGTCAGAAACTAATTGGATGAGATCACCCATTGTCATATTCTAATGGATTCTCGACAGGGGATAAGATTTGGTTATCCCCTTGTCTGTTGATGTACCAGACCACTGGCATATTGTCCGTCTGAATCGCAATAGTCCCCGAAGGGAGACTGTCTTGGAAGGCCTGCAATGCTAAGAGGAGAGCTCTCATTTCCACAACATTGATATGTGTATTGGCCTCTTCAGAGGACCATGTGCCTTGGACTGTCTTTCCCAAGAAATACCCCCACCTGATCTGGGAAGCATCCATGGTCACTATGGCATTGGGCTGAGGGAGAACAAAGGTGTGACCTTCTAATACTTGACTGGTTCATAGGTTCATAGGTGTGTACTAGGATAATGGCTCTGGAGCCTTTACAAGCATAGCCCATAGGATTACTCAGGCATTGTGCCACCCGACCTTAGTTTTCAGTGCCTCTGTCTAGTAAAGCCACTGGAGTGATCCCTGGGGTGAATTTTCTATTTCCCATCCACTCATCAAGAATTCTGTTGAAGAGGGCTAGTGAGGTGCTCTGCTTGACATGTATGGGAAGTCTGTTCCATAGCATGGGCAGTCTCTGGGTTATGAACCTGTTCCTCCAGCATGTTCTGTTGATTGTGGTAATGAGGTTGAGCTCTCTGGAGCATGTAATGCGGAGGGATTGGGATTTCTTCAGATGTAGCATTTCTAACAGAGCTGGGTCAGACATGGCTTTGTAAATCAAGCAGAGATCACCTCTAAGTAGGTGATATGAGACAGAGGATAGTTGGAGTTTTTAGTCCGTCCATATAGGACAAATGTTTAAGGCATAGGATCCTCTTTGTGAGGTACTTTTACGGTCTCTCCAGTTGTTGCAGGTGTTTAATGAGGTACATGCCAAATGAGGCATTGTACTCAATGATTGGCCTAATGAGGGAAGAGTAGAAGGAGACAATGACCTCTTTCTTCCTGGATGCAAAACCCTTCGTAATGAGATGTGTCACATAGAAGGATTTTCTGACCACAGTGGCAATGTGGTGGTCAAAAGAGGATGCTGTCAACCTGTGTTCCCAGATCTCTTATAACACCTTCTGTGTTCAGTGGACTACCATCGATGTGGTAATTCATGGGAACTGGGTTTTTCCCAAAGGGGATGAAGACACATTTTTTGGTATTGAGCTTAAGGCCACAATTCTGACACCAGTCGTCGGTCTCAGTGAGGCCTTTCTGTATGATGTCAACATGACTTGAGGAGTTAATAATAGCTCCCAACTTGCAATAATCTGCGAACTTTGTCAGCCAGAGTCCCTTCGTGTTGGCCTGGACTTCAGAGAAGTAGATGCCAAACAGGAGAGGACCCAGGACCGAACCCTGTGGGACTCTACTCGTGACTGGTCAGCAGTCTGACTTGGAGTCAGCTACTTTCACACTGTGGGTTCTACCTGTGAGCCAGTTTGCAACCCACTTGGTGATATAGGAGTTGATGCCTACCTTGGTGAGTTTTTCTATGATTCCTGAGTGGGGAATGGTATCAAAGGCCTTGGCTAGATCAAGGTAGGCTGCATGAAGCACCTTGCCTTCATCCACAGCTCTGGTGACTGACTCAAAGAAGATGACCAAGTTGAGCAGGCATGATCTACCCTTCATAAAACCAAACTGTGTGGGATCCAGAGTTTGGAGATTCCCTATATTCTTGTTTATTAGGTCCATGATGATGCGTTCCATAGCTTTGCATATCAGACTCGTCAGGCTAATGGGGAGCTAGTTTCCAGGGTCTGTAGTTGTTCCTCCTTTGTGGAGAGGGATGACTGCAGCATTGCACCATTTGATAGGGACAAAGCCTGAGGTGAGGCTGTGACTGAACAGGGCACACAGGTGAGGTGCCAGTTCACTCTGTAGTTCATGTAGAACACAGCCAGAGATATTGTCAGATCCCATAGAAGCTGTATTCTTGGCCTTGGACAGTGCTGTTTTAACCTGTGCAGCAGTAATACCAGGTGCCTGGCAATCCACTGGCATTGTGACTGGTCCCTTGGGGAGGAAGACGGGTAAAGTTTGCAATGAATCTGTCAGCCAGTATATTGGCAATATCTGTTGGCTCGGTAGAGGAGGTACCATTGTGCAGTATCCCAGAGCAAATTGTGAAGCAGAGGTAATTATTGAAAGCCCTTGTAATCTTAATCTGACTGGATAAAGGTTGGTGAAGAATGGGCCATTGAGTTGCTAGGGTCCACTGAAGAATTCTCATGTTTTACCCTGCTAATGGTACCAAACAATTGTAGCAAACATTGACCCCAATGCTTGTATAATCAGTCAAGCTGAAAAAGTAGAACTTTGAATGATCTTTTTGACCTGAAATTGAATGGTCTGAATTTTTGATGGAGGAAGAGAGGCTATCATAATTACCACATTGAACGAGGCTACAATGAACTCCAACATTTGAGTTAGCTCACGCTGAGATTTTTTTGTTATTGATGGTAATTCCTAGGTGAGAGCATAAATGGAGTATATAGTCCTGTGTTCTGATCAGATGATGCGTGATCAGAGTGGTTATGAGCCAGTTGTCCAGATATGAAAACACCCAGAATCCCTACAGTCTCAAGTGAGCTGCTACTACTGCCATATACTTGGTGAACACCCTGTGGGCTGTGGTGAGATCAAAAGGACAGAGCCCAGAATTGGTAATGACTGGCTCCCAGCTGGAAGCATAGATCTCTCCTGGATTTTCTGCTCATTTTGATATGATAGTATGCATGCTGAAGATCTATCGTGCACATCCAGTCATCCATGTGCAGTGATGGTAGAAGGGACTGAGCCATGACCATCCAGAACTTGGTGTACTGAAATGACTTGCTCAGATTGCTGAGATCCAAAACTGGTCTCGAGTCCCTTTTTCTTTGGCAATAAAAAGAATCGTGAGTAAGTTCTGGACTCTCTCTGGTCTGGGGGGACGTTTTGGATGACTTTTTTTCTAGCAGCTTGTTTATTTCTAGTGCTGCTGCTTCCCTCTGATTGGGCAGAACATTGGGGATTTTGTTTATTAAAATAGAAAACAAAAAACACAAAGATTCAGATGGAATGAAAAGTGCTTGACAGCTTTACTGGTGCCTCCTGGTACCTTGGCTAAAAAGCCTTCAAGGGATAACTTGTACACCAGAAGCACATCTTTATATACCAAATCACCATTTTTATATTGATTAATTAATTACAATTATATCATAAGTTACACCCATTTCATTTAAAGTGACATTATCCTTTTTCTAAAAAAAATCTATTCATATCATCTCCCAGTCTAAACACAAACATACTTTACACATTTCCTATGTGTATTTTAAATCAAGCTTTACACTGATTTTATATATTATTATTGTCCACCATATGAAACCTGAAGGAAATGTAATATATTAAATATATTAAAATACTGACATCAAATACACATTTCATTTAGAATAAACTTTTTTTATAAACATGAATTTTATTCATCAATATTTATTTTATACATTGATGTTTACCTCCAGGTTAAGACCTGAAGAAAATAATGTATTGAAGTTAATGATGAACCTGGTTTTCAAAGCTAACAATTTTTCAAGATATCAAACCAAATTGTAAAACAAACCACGTCAACAATAAAGGTATCCAACGAGTCACGGAGACTGAGAAAGACAAAAGGTTTTATTCACAAAATAAACGTAAAGCGCTTTTCGTCGCTCACAGTGTGAGCAACTTCTTCAGACAATTAGCACTCAAACTAATTAACAATTTATACTACCATCACTAAACCCACATGTCTAATACTTCAATTACGGGTTAAAGTGGTGGGGTTACATAAAAAAGTAAAAGAACTTGTAATATACATTAAAAGTTTATATAAATACCTACTGGCTAATAAGTATATTACTAATAAAATATATATATGTATTTGTTACCTAAAAAGTATATATATATGTTTATTACCTAAAAAAATATATATGTATATGTATAAATATATATACACACACCAAGTCAACTCGCAAACAACCCTAAAACATGTATATATATATATATATATATGTGTATGTATAAAGACAAGAAAACCTCTAGTAATGGGTATATTAAAAGTGTATGTACATGTATAACTATAATACAGTGAAATTTGAACAGTTATCAATAATAATAACAAACCAGTTAACAAAGTTATGTACAAAATTAACTCTCTCACAAAGTAATTCAAAGCACACTACTCGAATAACTGAAGTTACACAGGAATATTTCAGTCTGTAAAACCTATAAGGTAAATGGTCACTAAAATTGTGTAATGACCTTCCTAGTGTATGTTTATGTATTATGTGTGTTATATTCTATTAGAAACAATTTGATCAGCACTTCGCTGAAATCGCCAAACAATACACAGAAAAATGCACAAAAAAAGTATATATATATATATATAAAAACAAGTCTAAATAATTTTTCTTGTCTTACTGTGTATTTATAAGGCCTTTAAAGAGTATGTGTGTGAAAATATATGATATATATTGAGCCGTTAAACACCGTTAAGTGTTATATATCATGTTTGTCATTGTCTAATACTTGGAAGAAAGAATGAGCAGTTGTTTAAAGTTATAGGTAAAGTTGATTGAATAATACAATATTGAATACGGTAAATGGAAATAAAGTAAAATAAAATAAAATAAAATAAGTTAAATTAAACTATTAACATAAGTAAAGATGTTAGTTAATTATTTCCTATTCAAACTCCTTAGTTTTAATAAACAACTAATGTTACAATGGTCATTTAAGCCTGGGTAGGCAAATGCATTAGTACGCCATTGCCAAGTCAGCTCTCTTTCTTCTAATAGCAAGTTGTAAGGTCCACCCCTAATATTGGTCTGGATCTGGTCTAGTGCCATAAATTTAAAATTATGGCCTGGGTTGGCTAAAGTGTGTTTAACTAACGCATTTTCAATTTTTTTGTTTTGTATAGCATATGTGTGTTCGTATACTCTTTCTTTAAAGTGCCTCTCAGTCTTTCCGATATAGAAAGCTGGACATAGTGTACATGAAGCCACATACACTATGAGTTTAGAAAGACAGTTTAGTTTATATTTAATTTGGTATTTTTTGTTGTTAATAACTATATGTTCTCCACTACACATATGTTTACACATGTTGCAACTTTCACAACAAGTCATACCTTTCTTCCTACTAAAATTACTCATATTATTACTTTCTAAAGTGTTTTTCAAGTTGTTCCCTCTTCTATATACAATCATAGGACGTTCAACTAATTTGTAAGAGGTACTCCTGTCTTGTTGAATCAAACTCCAGTTTTTAAATAATAATTTTTTAATAATGTCACTGTCCAAATTGTATGTAGTTATGAAACTAAGTTTAAAGCCATTGTTAGGTTCTGTTGCTTTTCCTACAATTTCTGCTTCCTTTAATAAGTTATCCTGATTTTGATTTTCCCTAATGTCTAAGTCAGCTCCTCTATCAACAAGTTGGTTAAGTATAGGTAATATAATACCATTAATTCTTTTAAGCCTCACTTCTTGGACTATCTCGTCTACAAAGTCACAAGGGTACCCTCTCTCATAAAAAAAGTTTGAAAGTAAATCACATTCAAGCTCAAAGTCACTAGTGTAAGTAGTCATACGAGCTGCTCGGATTAGCTGGCCTTTTACTATAGCTTTCTTTTGAGAAATCGGGTGAAGGCTAGTATAATGGAGGTACGAGTTGCAGAATGTTGCTTTTCTATGTATCTTAGAGAAGTATTGGTTACTAACATGGTCTTTAGATAAATTCACATCCAAGTAGTCAATAGATTGTTTTTGAAAGTTGGATGTGAATTTAAAAAATTCTGTAGTGTTGTTAAGGTAATATAAGAATTTTTCTGCTTTACTAGTGTCTCCTCCAAATAAAATAAAAATGTCGTCTAAGAAACAGGTATAGTACTTGATAAAGGGTGCCCATTCAGTGTTCTTAAATATATATTTGACAGCTTTACTGGTGCCTCCTGGTACCTTGGCTAAAAAGCCTTCAAGGGATAACTTGTACACCAAAAGCACATCTTTATATACCAAATCACCATTTTTATATTGATTAATTAATTACAATTATATCATAAGTTACACCCATTTCATTTAAAGTGACATTATCCTTTTTCTAAAAAAAATCTATTCATATCATCTCCCAGTCTAAACACAAACATACTTTACACATTTCCTATGTGTATTTTAAATCAAGCTTTACACTGATTTTATACATTATTATTGTCCACCATATGAAACCTGAAGGAAATGTAATATATTAAATATATTAAAATACTGACATCAAATACACATTTCATTTAGAATAAACTTTTTTTATAAACATGAATTTTATTCATCAATATTTATTTTATACATTGATGTTTACCTCCAGGTTAAGACCTGAAGAAAATAATGTATTGAAGTTAATGATGAACCTGGTTTTCAAAGCTAACAATTTTTCAAGATATGCTTCCCCATGTTGGTACAAAGGCTTGGCCAATACACTGAAAAATAAAGATGAATCAGAGCCTGCAAAACTTGAACAGAAATTATGTGCGACTGGACTATCCAATCTTCTGTGCCTGATGTCCCCCATGTGTTCCAAAATACGTTTTTTAACCTGTCTTTTGGTCTTGTCCAATATACCATTTACTTGGTGAGCAGCTACATCCTATGATATAAACTACTCCACTTGATTGGCAGGTAAAATTCTGCGTAGCCCTATATGTTCTCTCATTAATGCTACAACCATGCAGGTTCTTTACCTTCGGACACACTTTGCATCTATAACAGGGATGACAACCTACCCGGACATCTGTCTCATTGCTCCTCCTATTCAACAACTGTTTTAGATTCAAACATCTCTTATGTGAAAAAGTTACATTCTCTGGAAATACACCTTTTGTTAATTCACCTTGCACAATTATTGGCCAAAATTTAACATCATTAATATATGAGAAAAAGGGGAAAATCTGCTAACAAAAAACACCCTCCTCCTTTCTTCATTTTGAAGTTGCTCTTCCTTCCTTCTTTTTACTCCATCATTACCCCTCTGCTGAATTCCTAAGACTCTATTTTCTGTCTTTACTCATAAGTCTGTGGGGTAACCTCTAGAAGATAACTTATTTCTTACTTTCATGAATTCCTGAGTTAACATTTTCTTATCAGGCATATTATTGAAAATACGTCTGTATTCCCCATATGGTAATGATTCCAATAAGTGGGGGGATGCATGCTAGAAGCCAATAAAAAATTATTAACTGCAGTTTCCTTATCTTTTTCAATCTCTAGCCAAGCTCTCGGGTGCAGAGATAAATACTCCCTGACTGCATCCAGAGATAGATAGCTGGGGCCTCCTTTCAGGAGATTTGGTTGGATCTGTCAGAGAATGTATCTCTCGATCCCTGGTTCTGAGGACCACCTCAACTGCATGGATGGCATCTTCCATTACAGTCCCCCCTCTGCCTCTGAGGGAACTACCTCCACACACATCTTGAAATGGACCCTGGGATTTTCTGAACCACATTTTTCATCCACCTCAGTGGTTCCTAGAAAAGGTCCTTTGATGGGTCAAAAAACATACGCCCACAGCAAACAGGGTTTTACCTTCCTGCTTACACCTGGGGGAGTATGCCTTTAACTTTAGAGCCAAATAAATAACGTTCATCAAAGGGAGCATTGACGAAGGAAGACTTGAAGGTATCCACAAAATCACACAAGCACATTCAAGCATGTCTGCTCATGGAAATGCCTGAACCTGCCACCTTCAGCTGCATATGAGATGAGTTTCTTGGACAAAGTTGAAATGGATTGGAGGGTAGCCATCTGAAAGGCAACAATACTCTTTACCTCAGCAGATACATCCCAGAGAGACATTTGGTGAGCTCCTTGATCAAATCCTTCTGGAGTCTAGTGAAGTGTGCCAAATAATTCAGCAACTGAAGAGCAAAGGTCACTGAAGCATATACATGCTTCCCAAATCTGTCCAATGCCCTAGACTCCCTGCTCCCTGTTGGGGGGGTGGATGGAGTAACTCTGTTCTACTAGTTCCTTCTTCGTGGCTCCTGCTACAACCATGGCATCAACTGGTACTCCCTTACTGTAGAACTCTCTGTCCTTCGGTGGTGCCAGGATCTTATCTGGTCTCTTGGAGATTGGATCAATGGAGTAAGTTTCCTTCCACGCCCATCAAGAGATCAAATCAATGAGCTGGTCGGTGGGTGGAGTCACCCAGGAGGTAGATGGGACAGCTCCAAAAGCCTCCAGGAATACAGACTCCTCTTGGGAATGGTTGTCAGGAGACCAACTACCCCTTTGCTTCAAAAGTTTTAGAATGTCTCCGAAGGAGACATCATCAGGTGATGATCTCAGGGACCCTTCCCCCTCATTGAAATCAGCATCCTCTGTGACAGACTCTTGTGGAGAGTCTAAGTGCCTCCTCTTATACTTTTTCTTCCTCGGAATTTCTTTGGTAAGATGCTCAAGAGAAGTATCGGAAGAAATGAGTATACCCTGCTGGGTATCCTGGTGACTTCGCTGGATTGGCTGTCCCCAAGGCACAGGAAGTAAAGGCTCAAGACACAGAGAAGAATGGGGTTGAGAAGTCGGAGCCAATAAAGGGGGTGAGGTCTTAACTCTAGGAACAGAGAAAGCTCTCTCTACCACCTAGAAAGCAGAATGCCTCAGAGAGAAAAACTGATGGCTTCCTGCACATTGGCTCCTTTTGTCCTAAAGGAAGACTACCCGAGGAAGGAGTCAGAGCAGAGCTATCTAACTCTGAAGCTCCAAGGTGCACAGACACCTCCAACAACTTTCAGAGTCAACTCCAACACCCCACACCTGGTGTCGGCACTACAGATCCAAGATTCATCTGTCTCCAAAGTGCTCAGAGCCAGTCCACTCAGTGATGCCAATGGAATTGAAGACATCATGACCTTTGTCTCTGTTGCAGATGATTCCAGAATCTTTGGATCTGACTGCTCCAAAATCAAAGGTCGGATCGGAGAAGGAGACAGTATTGGTTAGGTAGTATTAACAAAGATCTCTGGACCAAATGGGGTTGGAGCCATCAGCCTCAGTCAAACTTTTGGAGGAATGAGTGGGAAGAGGCTGTCAAAGGTGCTTGTCAGACATATTGTACTAATTAATTCTATAACAGAAAAATATGAAAGGATAATTTCATAGGTAGGTACTAGGCTATCCGCCCTGGGGCCTATATAAGCCTAGCCAAAAACGTTCCCTGGCTTTTGCCACCCAAGAAAGTTATTTTCCTGTGCCTCTGTCTAGCAGAGCCACAGAAGTAATCCCCAGGGTGAATTTCCTATTTCCCATCCAATTGTCGAGATTTTTCTTAAAGAGGGCTAAAGAGGAGCTTTGCTTGACATGAATGGGTAGTCTGTTCCAGAGCATGGAAAGTCTCTGAGACAAGAATCTATCCCTCCAGCATGTTCTGTTTATTGTGGTGACAAGGTTTATATCCCTGGAGCATGTGGCTTGGAGGGATTGGGGTTTCCTTAAGTGTAGCATGTCCAACAGATCTTGGCTTGACATGACTTTGTATGTTAGGCTGAGGTCACCTCTGAGTAGGCGAAAAGCGACTGAGTAGAGCTGGAGTTTTTTGAGACGGTCTGTGTATGGCCGGTAATCCTCTTAGTGAGGTAGTTCTGTGGCCTTTCTAGTTGTTTTAGATGTTTTGTGAGGTACATGCCAAATGGGGCATTCTACTCTATAACAGGTTTAATGAGGGATGAGTAGAGAGGAACAATGACCTCTTTTTTTTCTGGAGGTGAACCCCTTTGTGATGAGGTGTGCCACTTAGAAGGATTTCCTGACTAATGTGGTGATGTGATTATCAAAGGAGAGACTACTGTCCACCTGTGTCCTAAGGTCTCATCACACTTTTGGTGTTTAGTAGGCTACTGCCTATGTGGTAGTTCATGGGTACAGTGTTTTTACCAAAGGGGATGACAATGCACTTCTTGGCATTGAGCTTGAGGCCATGACTTTGACACCAAGCATCAGTCTCAGTGAGGCCCCTTTGTAGAATGTCCACATCATTAAGTGATTCTATTATGGCACCTAGTTTGCAGTCATCTGCAAACTTCGTTAGCCAAAGACCTGCTGATTTGCCTGGACTTCTGAGAAGTAGATGCCAAACAGGAGAGGAACCAGGACTGACCCCTGTGGTACTCCACTTGTCAGTGCTCTGAAATTAGATTTGGAGTCGGCTACTTTCACTGTGTGGGTTCTGCCAGTTAGCCAGTTGGCCACCCATCTTGTGACATAGGGATTTATGCATGGTCTAGTGAGTTTATCTATAATTCCAGAGTGGGTGATAGTGTCAAAAGCCTTGGCAAAGTCAAGATAGGCTGTGGGCACCACCTTACCCTTGTCCACGGCTCTGGTGACTGCTTCAAAGAAGTCAATAAGGTTTAGGAGACATGACATACCTTTTACACACCCAAACTGAGTGGGGTCCAGAGTTTGGAGGTGACCTATGTCCTTGTTTATAACCTCCAAGGTAGTTCCCGGGGTCCGTGGTGGCACCCCCTTTGTGAAGTGGGATAACAGTCACTGTGCGCAATTCAGTAGGCACAAAGCTGAAGTGAGATTATGATTGAACATGGTACTTGGGTGGGGTGCCAGTTCATTCTGTAGATCATGCAGAACGCAGCCTGGGATGCTGTCAAGTCCCATGGATGCTGTGTTCTTGGCTTTAGAGAGTGTGGCCTTTACTTGTGCAGTCATGATTACAGGGGCTTTGCATTCTTCTGGTATAGTAATGGGCCCTTTGGGGGGTGAAGGGGGGGTGAAGTTTTCATTGAACCTATCTGCCAGGATGTTGGCAATATCAGTTGGTTCTGTATATCTAATGCCATTGTGCTGTAGCTCAGAGCAGATCTGAGTGTCGCAATTGAGATTCTTGACATAGCTGTGGAATGCTTTGTGGTTGTCTTTAGAATCAGTGGTGATTTTATTATCGTAACTAGCTTTGGAGGATTTTATGAGGGATCTCAGCTTCTTACTGAGGCTGACCAGGGAGTTCCTGCAATCAGGGGATTTTACTCTTTTTTGCAACAGCTTCTTCCTTCTGTTGTAGAGTTTGTTTATGGCAGGGGACCACCAGATCGGCTTCAATTTTTTGGAGGATAGTGTCTTGGTTCTGTTGGGGATGGCATGATCCATGCACTCGTGTATGTGCTTATACAGTGCATTTGTATAGGATTCAGCAGTCATACCTCTATTTTCTTTCTGTATGGGTGTAGTAAAGCTTGCCACTTCTGTCAAGAAGCATGAAGTTGGCTTTGGAAAAGTTTTTTACAGTGGTTTCCTTAATGGGGGGTGGGGGTGGGATATTGATGACTAGGGTGATTAGCTTGTGATCAGATGTGACCAGCAAGGAGTTGGCCTCTAGTGTGGAACATCGGTTGCCCATATTGGTAATGACCAGCTCCAGGATATTACTGCCCTGGTAGGGGTATGGACAAGCTGAGCCAGGGCATTGGAATATATGAATTCCAGAAAGCATTGAGCAAATGTGTTAGTTACTAGTTTTTCCAGTTGATGGCTGGGTTTTTGAAATCGCCCATTATTAGGGTATTGGCCTGTACCTTAATATTACCCAGTATATCAAGAAACGTGGAGTGGGCATCCTGCGGCATGGCAGGGGATCTGTAACAAGCTACAACCTGGATTGCAGTCTTGCCCAGTGTTAGTTGCACTTGGATAATTTTGGCTGCATTATGTTGAGCAACTAGCCTGGAGGTGTGGATATCCTTAATGAATAAGGACACACCTCCTCCTTTAGTGTCTCGGTCCAGGTTAGGTGGCCGAAAGGTGTGGTTTAGTTTTTTTTTTTTTTTTAAACAACAGTAAAGGGTAAAGGGGGAAAGGATCACTAATGATTGTAAATACAGAAGTGCTGAACTAGTACACGGAAAATGAATACCAGCTATGGTAATAAGATTACACAAAAAATGTAATAAATAAGGGAAGATAGCATAAATATATAGAAAATGTAAGTTTTAATATAAATCTTTTGAAAAGGAGTTTTACTCATAAAAACTAGCTAGCTAACATGAGAGTTTGCAGTGATCACTTCCGTATGCAAAGGCAGCAAACGAGATCTTAGGCATGTTAGGTGTCTGAGGCATTATGGGTAAGGGAGAAGCTTGAGAGTTTCAGTGCTCCCCAAGCTTGAACAAGTGGCTAAGTCGGATCCAAGGGTCAGATCTGAACCCAACAGTTGAGGAATGAATTAAAATGACACCATCAAATCATTTATTTGGACTTAGGATCAGACAGCCTGGACTCAGTGTCAACTAGGAAGTCTTCATTGCTTTCATCAGAGCCATCATCACTCTCTGAAACAACAAAAATGTCTATAGCCAAAATTAGTACTAGAGCTAAGAAACAGAACACAACCACCTGAATTAGCTGTTTGCAGAACACTTTCAGCAAAGAAAACCACTTCAGCCTAATGAACAGCTATAATCTGATTATCAGCTGGGTGAGAAAGCTTCTACTTCTTTTTCTTGTGAACTTCACTACTAAATTAAACATTTGTGAACAAAGTATTATGTCTGGCAAGGGGTCCCTTACCTCAGACTACTCCTGCACTTAAAGAGTTTGGATCTCCCATACCAGTGCCAGTTAATGAAATAACCCCAGAGGATGTGTCTAATCCCCATTCCATAGTGGCTGTTAAAGCAACACTAGGGGGGATGGAACAAAAAATAAGTGGTTGCTGGCCATGCAGTAGTCCCGACAGAACCACTAGCCAGTCATAGGCCAAGGTATATTTTTATTTTGTTTTTTCTTGTTAGGTACAACTAGATTTGATGGAGGGATACCTGGGTTAGGATCCATCACGCTAGGGGAAAAAACACCAGCCAGACTAATAAACGGACAGTATTGGATAATGTATTACAATAAGCGCTTAAAGTTTCAAGTAATAAGTATGTCCCCACACAACAAAACTCTGCCAAATTGCACTATTATCACAAAAAAACAGTATGAAATGTATTCAGGTTTCCTTAACAAATGACAGAAGTTGAAGAATTTCCAGTACACAAAGTCCAAACACCAAAGCAACCAATGTCCAAACCAGTGTGTTAGTACCACACACTTTAATCATGTTAACTGCCATAAAGTAACATTTAATAACAATTTAAACTATATTTTCTTGTTAGAGAGTAAAATCTCCACAGTACATTCAAATAGCTTTATTTACAGTATAATCATGACTTGATGTTAAAAACACAACAGAGCACAGTTATTCATGTAGTAAATAATGTATAAATGTCAAAAAGTCCAAATTATGCAACATTTTCCTATCAAAAGATGAAAATATGCTGAGTAACAGTAAATACAGGCATCTAATGTCTGACAGCACGTACACACACACACACACACACACACACACACACACACACACACACACACACACACACACTGCACATCTGAGAGAAATACTGAAAGTTTCCTCAGGAGTAAAAACAAACATTTGTCAAAGATAAATGCCAAATAAACACTATTACAAGATAAACGTCCCACAAGAATCACTGTAAACACTGACAGAATTAAAATAAATATGCTTTAAAATAAGCACAAAAATAGAAACAGAATAATAAATCTAGTATCAAAATGAAAGGAAGAGTGTCTGAAAATGTGGCTTATTGGAGCAGTAAGCTGGAAAATCAGCAATGGATCCTGTAAAGACTCAGAGAACTTTCTTCTTAGGATGACAGAAAAAGACTGAACACTCACTTCCTGTGACACCTAAATGCTTCCTTCACAGGAAATGCTCATCTAATTACTATCACAGGAATATAGAGGTAGGGGAGGGAGGCTGAGATTTTGAAACTTGGCCAGTACTGGGTTACCTTGATAGATACTCCAAAATGTCCCTGAGGTAGTGGGAATGATGAACATCTGGTTGCACCTCTCCTGTAATTAAGTTAACTAATTTGAAAAGTATACTGACTTAAATTCCTACAACAGCAAGCTTAAACATTTTCATCTTCATAATATTAACACTGATAGATGCATGTTGGAAGGTATTACATTGTCTCCTATTATTCTCCATTACATAAATGTTTTTGGATGAAGCAAGTTATTGCAGAAGGTGCACTGCTGATCAATGCATCAGTTGTTGTACTCTACACTTCATTCTACCACCAACATATATATCGAAGTTGTGAGAACATATATCCCCTTCAGTGGCTTATATACTCTTACCATAAAGTGAACATTTAGTATGTTCTTCTGTATACTTTTCTATATTATCATTTTAATTTCACTGGCCTATTGTGTACTACTTACAGACTTGCCTAATTTCCCAAAATCCAGTGAAGGATACCAAAAAACTGTAGTATTAAGGACAACAATTTACTGAGGGCTTTCTTTCACTAGAATATAAACTTTTTCAGAATAAAAATATTCCGTACTGAACCAAACTAATAAAGGAAGTCCCATTTTCCAAAATGTTGATTGTCAATTATTTTAGCAGATATGCCTGCAGCTAAGTGTATCCTATAAATATGTAAATGTTACTAACACGTGTTTTACTCAACTCTTTATTCTTCTTTATCAGGACCACTCAATTTACATTCATAATTTCCTAATTACTACTCTATACAGTTCTTCTACACACCTAGCATTCATTCTTACTGTTTTCCTTGTATAAATTATTCTCTTTACAATTGTACATGTTGTTACCACATGTTCAGTAACATGGCCTCTGTGTTTTTCTCTTTATGTGCAATACTTCCATCAGTTATGACTGCTTAACACATGCATCACTAATTATGTCGTGCTTCTTCCTTCTCTTATACTCCTTAAATTCTTCCTGAAATCCTCAAATGATTTTTCTTTTTTAGATGCTAGGCCATGCTCAGCAGATAGTACATGCTGCTAGAAAATCATGTTTGTAAATCTCCTGTATTATGCTTTCATGGCACTTAATAAATAATCATAAGTGTGGTACTTAATTAATCTGCATAAGCAAATGTACAATTTTATTAGTGTACAGTGATGCAAATGCTTCAAAATTTCATGTTAAGATTGTATGTGTTCTACAATATAATATGCTGATTTTCTTCTACATGCCTTATATATTTATAAAATATCAATGTTTTCTGATATGAAGCTTTTTTCCCTAAGTGATCTACCTATCTGGAATCACCCATTTAACAAAAAAAAACAAAGCAAAGCAAAGCAAATAAGTACATAATGTAAAAAAAAATGCTGGGGCACACTGTGTATATGGCGGGTCTATATTAAATGCACAAAGAGCCGTTCCATTGAACGCCTCTTCATCAACATGTAATCAGCAACTTCACTAAACCGCGAACATTCAAAACAGTGATTTCTTTCTCTGGGAAAGAAATCACTTGCACATTTCAAACAAAGTGTGGGGCTTCACCCCACCCACTTAACTAAATATACCAACTCCGAGATTGCACTACAGTGGGGTAAAGGGCAATGCCATGGCTCAGGCCAAGGGATTTTTTTCCCTGAGAAGAAAATCGCTGACCTGAGCCTTCGCTATTTTCAGATTTTGGTCTATATGTGTCGCAAAACAGCATTCGCTGTAATGCTATTTCGCTGATCTAATATAGACACTATATGGTACATGTTGTTAGTAACTGTAAATTATGGTTGCAAATCTCCTGTATTATGCTTTCATTGTTTTTATTTAATCCAAATAAGTCAATGTACAATTTTATTAGTGTGCAGTGATGGAACTGCTTTAAAATGTCATGTTAAATTTGTACGTATCCTATAATACAGCAATGTTGATTGTCTTGTGCATGATTTATAAGTTTGTGAAATATCACTTTTTTTTTAATATGCAGCTCTTCTCCCTAAGTGATCTTCTACCAAGCTGGAATCTTTCATTCAACAAAGTAAAACAAATAAGTAAATAGATATATAAATTTATATAAACCTATATAAATTCTTCAATGCAAATTACATTAAGAATTGATGTACAAAAACACAAAACCTTGAAAGGAAAGAGTTTTTATCAAACCCAACAAAACTTTTATAACAAAATAAGAGACAACTAAAACAGTGAGTACCTCTTGACCCTTGCTACTTATATATATCAACTCTAAGATCCTGCAATACTGGGGAAAAGGAGAAACTCCCTTTCCCCATAGACTGCCAGTCTTGGAAAAACACACACCATATGCAAATAATCAATGTAAGTGAACAGGAAATAGTCATTCACATTCACTTCACTTTCACTGATAAAAACATATAGAATCAGAGGAGGTTCATAGGAGGTTACTAGGCTAATGGCCCTAGGGTCCTTACAAGCCTAGCCATGTACAACCTCTGTTCCCAAGAATATCAAGCTATTAAGTAGAACTAAGTCAACAACTACGACCCCTGACCAAGAGGGTCACAGATGAAATCCCACGGTGAATTTACAGTTTCCCATCCAGTCATCCAAATTACGCTTAAATAGGGTCAGCAAGGGGCTCTGCTTCACCTGAACTGGAAGTTTGCTCCAGAGAAGAGTAACCTCTGTGAGACATATCTATCTCTCCAGCAAGTCCTGTTGATGTCACATACTAGGTTGAGTTCTCTTGAGTGAGTGAATCTTATACCATTTGATTTATGAATGTGCATTTCCATTAAAGCAGGATCTAAGATTGCTTTATATGCAAGGCAGAGGTCACCTCTGAGTAGTCTGTAAGACACAGAGTATAGTGACAGTGATTTTGGTCTGTCAACATATGACATATGCTGAGGACCCTGAATTTTCTTTGTAAGAAACCTCTGAGGTCTTTCCAGTTGCTGCAGGTACCTAATAAGGTACATAACAAAGGTAACATTGTACTCTATTATTGGCGTGAGGAGTAAAGGGGGTTATAACCTCTTTCGTTCTGGATACAATGCCCTTACATATGAGGTGGATGACATAGAAAGTCTTTCTTACCACTGTGAAGACATGGTGGTCAAAGGAAAGGTTGCTGTTTATCTGTGTGCACAAATCTTTCACCACTGACTGCATGCTTAGGGTGTTGTTATTAATGTGATAATCTGTAGGGATGTCGCCTTTGTCAAAGGGGATGATAACGCACCATGACTTTGGCATCATTGCTCTACACTCTGAAATGGCACAATAGTGGAATAAAGTAGAAAATCCATTACCCCACAGTTTGACAATCTCTACAAAAACACACACCTGAAGTAAACAATCAATGTGAATGAAGCACTTACACTGATAAATCAGCTTTGTGCTTACTCAAACACCTTTACATTATGTGACAAAATCATTTTCAGTCTTAATGCTGCTATGCAACTTTTGTGTAGTACATGATAAATGTAATCAGTGTAACCTTATATACATTTATGTATTCTTAGAAATTAATTTATTAACTGAGTAAACCACTAGGCACACTGCTTCTTTCCAGGGGCAATCCCGGATCACTGTCTAGCTAAGTGACTTAGAGTTACACAGTAGGCAAACGGAGACTGAAGGAATCAAATATAGGACCATAAGATGAAGCCTGTTAATTCTCACAGACTTAAGTCATTCACACTGATAGCCCAGTTTGGTATTTTACCTCTTTATTTACTTTTGTTACCTCATTAACACCTTTAGGCTGTGGTGGTGGTGCTGTGGTAGCGTTGTCGCCTCACAGTAAGACGTTGTCCTGTTCGATTCTCAGCTAAAGAGTCTTCTGTGTGGAGACATGCGTGAATGGGCGTGCCTTCGTTGAAGGTTGTGCATCAGGGCTGGCAACTCGGCACGTAAAAATCTACTGCCAATCATTAGCGGACCGGAGTTCCGCTGTGGTGACCCCTAACCGGGAAAAGCCGAAAGACACAACAACCTCATTAACACCTTTGTGGTGTGGAATGGACACCTCCAGCAGCCTATACACTTCTTGCATTCCAAAGCATTTTCTAAAAAAATAAACTTGAAAAAAAAATAAGATTAATAAATGTAAATATTTTTGAACAATAAAAGCTATTAAAACTGTAGAAATAGATATGTTATCTATAAGAAGTATTATTTACAGTGATAATAAACTGTGCATTCAAAGTATTTTTCCATAAATGTTGTAATAGCTTATAATGCACACAACTTCCAAAGTATATTTTTCTAAACTTTTGCAAACAAATTTTCATATCTTGAAAATTGTACAACCTAGATATATATTGTTAGAGCATTTTTTTTTTTGCTAACCAGACATACACTTTCACATTACAATGAGAACTCCCCCTAAAAGTGCATGTTTACTGGGATACTTAAAGAAATATGAAAATATATGTTTAATTGTATAATTAATACAATAATACTGGATATCTCTCAAGATGTTCAACATACATTGCAAATATCAAAGACAGTTTTCTTCAACCACATCAAGGTTTCACAAAATGCCATGAAACAGTTTGTAAGTCACTTGTTTTTTGAAGTATTAAGTACATATTGAAATATTGCTTATTTTTATAATTAGTAACAAACAACTAGCAATATTTCCAGTATAGTGTGATATAAATCAATATTGACAGTGAATTGTCCTGTCTCCTATACTGGTGTTTCATACCATATACCTCAATAAAATATAGATCTCGGTTATGAAAATATGAACATAAATATGAAAATATGAAAAATAAGTGGCAAACAAAGATTGTCTCCACTGCGGGACATCCTAGACTAACATTCTTAGTGTAATTTTATTAATAACTCCTTGCCCTTTCTTTCTAATACTGCCAATTATTAGTCACTTACTTAAAGAAGTCTTACCCAAAAAATTTCTGGATACCATCAGGAGGTATAGGTGTGAACTGGAAATATACAAAAAGGCATTTTATACTTGAGAAAGTTAACTGGATCTGTAATACTATGCCTGTGGCCTATTTTCAGGAAGATCCAAGAAAGTATTTATACAGAAAAGGGGAAATTAAACTGATTCTACCCAAGTGAAAAAAAATCAGCTGCACAAACTGAAATATGCCACCCCTCTAGTAAATATATTGTATGCATTAGAAGATGCATACTATTATATGCATAAATAAGATGTGGGTCAGTTGTCAGTATTCTTCAAATTGTGTTTTATAAGCAATGCTCTCCATTAGCTTCTTCCATCATGTAGCACCCCATGGCAGTATTACTTTAACCCTAATGAGCTATAACATCAATTCCACAACCTAGAGAATGCTGTGTCAGTATTACAATAAATTGTTTAACCATGCTATGTATGCCATGCTGTGACAGTATCATATTGATTCTAAAAGTTGCTACAAAATCATCCATGGAACATAGAGCATGTTATATTTTAAAAACGAAATCCACTGCTGCTAATCTACACAAGACAGAGTGTCTCATGGCACTAGTAAAATAATACTAAAGTGCTACAAAATTAGCTAGGCAAAAGAAATCATGCAATGGTATTACAGTGAATCCTGTGGTATTCAGCTGTACAGGACACAGCATCCTGTAGTACTATTAAATTGATACCGAAATGCTACAAAATCAGATATGCAACCTAAGATACACCATGCCATGCCAGTATTAAAGTGAATTCAATGTCACTCAACTACCCAGCACACAGCAAACCATATCACTATTATATGAAGTAATGTGGAAAAAAAATCAGCCAGAAAACTTAGGCATCCTGTGTCTATACCAAACTGAATTCAGTACTGTTCAGTCAGGCATTAAAGGCATCTAGTCTCAGTATGACATATAGTCTGACACAGTATAAACCTGGCCAGCCAATTAGGACATCCCATTGCACTATTAAACTGAATCAGGTGGTCATCAGCTGTAATGGCATTGCAAAGTATCCTACACAGTATTAAACTAAATCCAATTAGTATTAAATTTAGTGACGCTGATAACTGCATTGATTTTTTTCTCATCTTATTACCTAAACAACATGAATCTCTAATTCTCTATAAGTACAATCCAAGACAATATACAGCAACTGACAAATGTTTATTTGTATTGCACTGTATTCTCCCTCTAGTACAGCTCAAAGGAATACACTTAGTTTGCATATTCTGCTGTTACTAAACACCAGATTAATAACTTGACTTGCAGTTGCTTTGTTTCACATAAATTTAAGAGACTGGCCTATCTGGGTTCCTGTAGAATACCGAGATCCTTCCACAAAGGATTAAAAACATCAGAAATAAAACATCAGCATTTCAAAACTATGCAAGCTAATAAAGTAATCAGTACAAATATTGAAAAAGAAAAAAGTAAACACAGAGGTTTTGCAAGGGGAGCCTATCCAGCCTAAATATATTACATCTGTGGTTACACAAACGCAGAGAAACTGGAAGTATTAAAACAGAAAAACTCACTTTCTCCTTCTACTCTAAATAGCATGACATCAGAAACATCCGGTGTACTTAGTGACAATACTGCTGTCAATATAATGCAGCCTTAACATTACAGGTATTAACTTAACTACACACAACAGAATATGTGTTGACAAAATTTGCAGCAACAAACTGCAGTACTCCTAGTTTGTTCAGTTTAACATCACAAATATTTTCTGTTTGTAATATATATTCATACCGTAAATTTAAAATTTACTGTACTGTATGTTGTGTCTTTCGGCTTTTCCCGGTTAGGGGTCGCCACAGCGGAACTCCGGTCCGCTAATGATTGGTAGTTGATTTTTATGTGCCGAGTTACCAGCCCTGATGCACAACCTTCAACGAAGGTACGCCCATTCATGCATGTCTCCACGCAGAAGACGCTCTAGCTGAGAATCGAACCGGACAGCGTCTTATTGTGAGGCGACCAATATGTCCATTTTTGTAATATATATATTTATTGTTGAAGTTTTTGTCCCCAAGCCTTCACTACAAACTTGATATTCCCACATCAGTGACAACAAATAAACCTCAACTATTCAATCATTAATTTTTTTCCAATAAAACATTGCAAAATATAAAGATTTCACTGTTAAAGAATACTACTGCTTTATGCATTATTCTGTTGCAATACTGATACCCTGCATTATGGGTAGTCCAGTAAGATGCAAAAAGTGAAACAACATAAATTAAGGATTACATCACTGAATTGGTAAGAAAGAAAAACAAGAATTTTGATAAAAAAGAATAAGCTGCGGAAAATAATGCAATAACAGGGTATAGTTTTGTTATAACCCCAGTGGGTCATGTAATTCTCTTTGGCTTTTAGTAACCAAAACTGCACTTTTGTTGACTACATATACTAGATAAGCGTGTATACTCATTGAGATTCTGTGGGTGCATGGAGATATATGTGGGTATGGCATCTGACATATATCAAATGCTTGTTGCTATATAAAACAGATGTTAAGTTGGTATATGTACAGGCATGTCAAGGAGAATCTCTGTCTGTTGTTTATGGCTTGTAAAGTAAGTTTTGTGCAGATAAGGTTTATAGTGAGTGGTTGAAACCATGCAGTATAAATGCCTTTTGTTTGTGTCAGGAAGTGGTTGAAAGTTAGCAGTCTACATGTGTAATGGGGTGTGCAATGTGTGTGGTCAGATGCTTATAGTGTGTGTATGTGTGTGTGTGCGTGTGTGTGTGTGTGTGTGTGTGTGTGTGTGTGTGTGTGTGTGTATGTGTGTGTGTGCGTGTGTGTGTGTGAGTTATGTATTGCGCTGACTGAACTAGTGGTGTGTCTAATATAAATGTGTATGACAATCCCTGCATCTATCTTTCCAATAAATAACCGGTTTCCTAGAATCAAAATTCCTCCCTCGCACTCCTCATCAACCAAAAGCAAAACAAAATACCTTAATCACTATTTACTAAAAATTAAACCCTACTACCACTCTAAACTCCTGCTTCAATCAGGAGACATACATCCTAACCCAGGACCAACTCCCACTCCCACTACTAGTCTCAGTACCTCCCCATACCTATGCCAATCAACCATTCCAAACAAATATTTGTCCTTTTACTCAATCAATACCAGAAGCATTCTTAACAAAGTAAACCAACTTCATGCATGGATAGCTAACCACAACCCATATGTCATCTCCCTAACAGAAACTTGGCTAAAACCCCAAAACCTAAACAAAGATACCCCCCCCCCCCCGGATATAATATACTTCACCTTGATCACCAAAAGAAAAAAGGAGAAAAGAAGGTGGAGTTGCTATTGTCTACTCAAACAACCTCACACTTACAAGTACCATACAACCTATCCCACTATTTCCACCAGCTGAATTACTGACAGCTAACCTCAAACTCAACAACTACACCACTATTACAGTGGCTGCCATCTATATTCCACCAGGGGATAACATTCCTTTGCTGGAAACCATTCTCTCCTACTTTTTCCTCCACATTTCCAATGAAACCAACCTTCTTGGGGATGTAAACATTAACTGGTTAACACTTAGTAACTCTAACTCTTTGCATCTTATCAACCTATATGGCTTCTCCCAACGAATCACTCAACCAACCCACACCAATAAGTCACACACAACTAGCTCCCTTTTAGACTGGATTCTAGCCTCTAATCCCACTAAATACCACAACCCAGAAACCCTACCAAACATACTGAGTGATCACTCCCCAATAAAAGTGCTCAAATATACTCCCCATTACTCCAACCTACACAGATTTATTACTTGCTGCAAACTATCAAACTTCCACCCGAAAACGTTAATACTCTCCTCTCTAGAGTTAACTGGAAAATCCTTTCCCAACTTCCACTAGATGAAGCAGTCCAAACTTTTAATTCAACCTTCCTTAGCATCCTAAACTCACTTGCTCCCCTCCATAAAGTACGTATAAAATCTAACCTATCTCCATGGCTATCAAAAACTAACCACACCCTTATGAAAGCTAGGGACAGGTCCTGAACAAAATGGACACAAATTAAGCTCCCTGCAGACCTGCAAAGATATAAAGAACTCAGGAATCAGACAAAATAAAACTCATTAATAAAGACAAGAAAGACGTCTATTACAATCCTCCAACAGCTTTAAAAGCAGATCCAAAAAAATTATTGAATGCTATAAATTAAGAAGTTATGTACCTACCATAACGTTCCATGTTAGTTGTCTTCTCTTGCCTTCTTTCTTGCTTGATGGGTTCGGAGCCGATCCTCGGCTCCGACTCGGCACTTGCTTTAGCTCGAGAACTCCTTTTACCAGCTCGAGGCAGCCCCATATCCCATGATGCAAGGCGGTAAGTACCCAGATCTCGTTTGTTGACAAAGGGCAATAACACCAAGCATAAAATACTTCCCAAAGGAAGAAGAAACTTACAGATGGAAAAAGGACCAGGTCTGAATGGTCTTTAGCATAATAGTTTCTTATACAAGGTCTGTCCAGGCCAGGGGAAGGAGGGAGGGTCGCAAGAAAGAAGGCGAGAAGACAACTAACATGGAACGTTATGATAGGTACATAACTTCTTAATGTTAAGTTGTCAATCTCGCCTTCATTCTTGCTTGATGGGACCGCGTCCCTAGCACCTCTATCCTGGGTGGCTCAATGGAACAAACTCTTGAGGACTGTAGAGCCAAAACTGGCTCTGTCCCTGGAGGCCAAGTCCAATTTGTAATGGGAAACAAAAGTGTGAGGAGTGGCCCAAGTGGCAGCTGCACAAATAGTGTCCAAAGGAAGTCTAGCTTGAAAAGCTGTAGAAGTGGCTAAACTCCTAGTTGAATGTGCTTTAGGTTTTGAGCACAGCTGTTTACGTATGAATTTCAGTGATGACGAAGAAAGCCATCTGGACAAAGTCACTTTAGAAACAGGAAGGCCTTTTTATTATCCGCATAGGAAACAAAAGTTGATCAGATTTTCTAAATTTTTTTTGTTCTGTCCAAATAATATCTAAGTTGACGGTGGACGTCAAGGTAATGTAGCTTTTGTTCAGCTCTATCTGAATAGTTTGGAAAAATACAGGGAGATCAATGGATTGATTCAGATTGTTCTTTGAAGCGACCTTAGGTAAAAGGACGGATTAGTTCTCAAAGATACTCTGTCTTTGTGAAAAATCAAATAGGGGAACCAAAGAGCATCAAGTTCAGACACCCTCCTGGCAGATGTAATAGCCACTAGGAATAAAGTTTTCCAAGAAAGATATTTCAGGGAACAAGAAACAGCTGGCTCGAAGGGGGGGGAAGAATCAAGGATGTCAGCACTAAATTTAGATCCCACTGAGGAGGAGGATTCCTGATTGGAGGCTTTAGTAGGAAAATTCCTTTCAAGAAGGCCCTGCAGAGCCTATGGGACATAATATTATGATCTGCTATCCCGACATGAAAATTGGAAATAGCAGCCAATTGAACTCTGACTGTGGAAGAGGAGCCTGCATGAAAATCTCTGCTAAGAAGTCCAGAACTGCCTGAACAGGGGCAGTAAAAGGATCAATATTTTGGGCCTTGGCCCAATAAGAGCAACGTTCCGATTTGCTTGTGTAAATCCTCCTGGTAGAGGATTTTAGTGAAGCTACTATGATGTCTCTAACTGGGTTAGAGATCAAAGGAAGCCTGGCTAAGGAAGGAAGTGGAGCAACCATGCTGTGAGGTTGAGAGAAGGGATTGACCGGTGCAGCTGACCGGATTGGTGAATCAGTAGATCTGGCACTGGGTCCAGATGCCACGGCTGCACCAAAAGATGATGATGGAGGAACGGGAACCAAACTTGTCGAGGCCAGTAAGGGGCAATGAGAATCAATTTGGCTCACAAAACGGTAGCTTTCTGGATTACCTGAGGGATCAGAGGAAATGGAGGGAAGGCATAAAGAAGTCCCTGGGGCCAATCCTGGGTCAGAGCGTCTCTGGGGGGATGGCCTGATAGAGGGAAGAGGCTGAAGAAGTCTGGACATTTGCTGTTTTGGGGAGTAGCAAAAAGATCACAACATGGACGACCCCATTCCAGAAAAATCTCTTCCGCTATGGATTGCTTGAGAGACCACACGTGAGGCATGAGGATAGCTCTGCTCAATCTGTCCGCTATAATGTTGGTTTTCCCAGGGATATGCGTTGCTACCAGAAACCGATGAGAGGAGATCGCCCATTGCCAAAGTCTGAGCGCTTCGACACAAGGGTAGGACTTGGTTCCGCCCTGTTTGTTGATATACCAAACTACAGACATGTTGTCTGTGTGGACTGCAATTGTCCCTACGGGAAGAAAGTCGTTGAGGGCTTGCAAAGTTAAAAGCACTGCTCTCATCTCCAGGACATTTATGTGCAGATGGTACTCGAGCAGTTGCCACGTCCCATGAACCATCCTGCCCTGATAATGAACCCCCACCCGATCAGGGAGGCATCCGTGGTGACAGTGGCTATCGGGGACGGAGGTACAAAGCACCTGCCTTGGTGAAGCTGAGACGATGTGATCCACCAAGCAAGATGTTCTTTGCATGTTTGTGTCACCAGAATCTGGTGACGCATTGGGAGTTGCTGGTATGACCACTGTGTGAACAGCATCCACTGAAGGAGACGCATGTAGAATCGAGCCAGGAGAAGAGTAATGGCCGCAGCCATGAGACCTAATACTTTTAGAACCATTCTGGCCTGTACTTTCTTGCTGGCCAGAATGATCCTGACATGAGTCTGAATGTCTGAAACTCTTTGTTCTGTAAGGGTAGCTGACATCCGAACAGTGTTTAAGTTTGCCTATGAAGGTAATAGACTGGCAGGGCGATAAGGATGACTTTTGAAGTTGATTGAGATGCCCAAATGAGAACAAAGGTCTATTGTGTAATCCCTGGCTTGTATAAGCTGATGCCTGGTGGTGGCTGACAGGAGCCAGTCGTCGAGATACGGAAACACCTGGAATCCTTGACGTCTCAGGTGAGCCGTGACCACTGCCATGCATTTGGTGAACACTCTGGGGCTGTAGTGAGACCAAAGGGCAGGGCTCTGAACTGGAAGTGACTGGACCCCGGCCGGAAGCGGAGGAATCTCCTGGGCGTCTGTGAATTTTGATGTGATAGTACGCATCCTGAAGATCTATTGAGCACATCCAGTTGTCCTTCTGTAAGAAGGGCAGAATTGACTGAAGAGTGACCATTCGAATCTTGTCTTCCTGACAGACTTGTTGAGTCTGCTGAGATCCAATATTGGTCTCCAGTCTCCCGTCTTTTGGGGACCAAAAGAACCTTGAGTAGATTCCGGGCTCTGAATGGTCTATTGTAACTGGCTGAATGGCTCTTTTTTGCAGTAGTTTTGCGATTTCTAACTCTGCAATGTCCCTTAGACCGGGTGGTACATCTGGAAGGGAACTTGAGGGAAGGACTTTCCTCGAAAGGAATTATGTAACCCTTGGATATGATCGACTGTACCCATCTGTCTTGAGTGAGGGAATGCCAGGCTTCTGGGTACAGTGATAATCTTCCCCCGACTGCCTCCAAGGAGGGACAGCCGGGCAACACCTCAGGGATGCTGAAAGGGCTTATCAGAGAGAGGCTCTCTGTTTCCCTGGTTCTTCGGACCCCCTCTGCCTCTAGAGCGTCTGTTGTTGTTACCCCTCTGCCTCTAGGGGTAAACTGACCACGTGAATCTGGCGTGACTCCTTGGGATTCACAGACCACATCTTCCCACCCTTCTGTCCTTTTGGATAAGGCCTAGAAGGGGTGGAAAACGGACTCCAACAGCAGAAAGAGTCTTGCCGTCCTGCTCACACCTGGTCAAGGTTTCCTTCACCTGAGGGCCAAACAAAGCTGACCCATCAAAGGGAGAATTTGTGAAGGACGCCTTAAAGGGATCCGCAAAATCACATAGCTGCATCCAGGCTTGGCGTCTAAGAGCCACACCTGTGCCTGCTCTACTCGCTCCATCCGCAGCATAAGATATTAGCCGCATGGAGGAGTTAGCATTGGAATTGAGGGTTCCTACCTGCGAAGCAATCTTTTCTTGAGCCCCTGCAGCTGTAGGATCCTGAACTACTTCTCCCAGCTCCTTGAGGATATCTCTTTGGAGTCTGGTGAAGTGACATAGGTAATTCAGCGCGCATAGCAAAGGTCGCTGAGGAAAACGTCCGCTTACCGTACCTATCCATGGTCCTAGGGTCCTTATTAGGAGGATGCAGGGGCAGGGAAGGATCTGCAAGGTCCTTTTTGGTGGCCGCAGCCACCACCATGGCATCAGCGGGGACACCCTTGGTAAGGAATTGTTTGTCACTAGGGGCAGTGATAAATTTAGAAGGCCTCCTAGGGACTGGCTCTACAGAGTCAGGAGCTGCCCACGCCTTCGTGCAATAACCTGTATAAGGGGTCGAAGGCGGAGACACCCAGGAGGTGGAGGGCCGAGATCCAAACGCCTCTAGGTATACTGACTCATCCTCAGAGGGATTGTTGGTGGGCCAGTTTCCCTCTGTTTCAGAAGTTCTAGGATGTCTGAAAAGGAGACATCCTCAGAGGGGGATCTAGGGGATCCCTCTGACTCATCAAAGTCAGTATCCGACGTGACAGACTCGGGCCAGTCTACATGCTTCCTCTTACAAGTCCTCTTCCTAGGAGGATCTCCCGAAACATCAGGAGAATCCTCGGAGAGGGGGAAATTCCCAATGGGGAAACCTGAGGCGGAGGATCTCTGGGTCCTGTAGCAAGAGAAGTGGCAGAGATGTCAACAGGTACAATAGAGGGAGGAGCTACGGGAAGAGACTGCTGACTGATACCAGTGGCCAGTACACTCTTCATCACCTCGAATGCTCCCCTCCCAGGCAGGTCCGAGAGAACCCGCTCCGAAGAGCTAGGAACTCCAGGGACCACCGAAAGGGAAGCATCCGAGGCAGATGTCGGAGCTGAGCTCACCAAGGCCGAGGCTCCAAGGGAAGAGCAGGTTGGGACAAGGGTCCGATGCCACTCACCCCTCGGAGGAGACCATGGAAGCCCGACCACGAATCCCTCTAAGGAAGAGGAGATAAGAGTAGAGGCTGAAGGAACAGAAGGGGTATCCGTCCTCCAGCCGTAGCAGTAACCATGCCGAAGACTCCAACTCCAAGCTCTGGGGTAGAGTTGAAGGAGGAACTGTAAGGTGTGGACCAACAGTCGTCTGCTGAGATGGACTGTGAAGCATTTGGGCCAGTACCTGTGACTTGAGCAATCTGCTGACCACTCTCTCTAGGTCATGGTCTGACAACCTGGATGACCTTGAAGATCGGCTCCGATGGCTCCGTTCCGATAGAAGAGGTGAACCCGGACCCGAAAGTAGCGGCTCCAAGGAAGGACACCCCGACCTCTTCCTGGAATGAGTCACCGGACCCGATGCTACAGATCCTGTCGGCGCAGACTTCGGAGCCGACAGAGCGCTCGATGTATCGGCACCAGCCGGAGCCGATACAGCCACCAAAGTAACGGTGTCGGAGCCGATCGGGCCGACACCGATGCCTGTGCCACATGGGTGTCGGAGCCGATCGGGCCGACATCGAAGTGGACAATACAGTTTCGGCACCGATAGCCATCGGTGCGAAGGCTTATCAAGCCAGAATCGGCTCCAGCGGAGCCGATCTCGACTCAGTATGAGTCGAGCCAAGGCGCAGGCTTAGAAACAGAAGCCTCGGCCTTGGAAACTCTTGCTGCTTTCCGTGGTGCCGACTTAGCGGAGAGCCCTCCGGCTTAAGAACCTAAGAACCAGTCTGTTATGTCTCTCGTGCAGGACTCTCAGGCAGAAGGAGTGACAAATAGCACAGGAGACGCGCAGGAGAAGAGGGCCGAGACAATACAGGCAAGAAGTGTGACCGTCTGTCAGAGACATTTTCTGACAGCACGAGTCACACTTCTTAAAACCTGAAACCCTCTCCTTTGACATGGTGCGAACACACAATACACACACACACCAGTCAAAATAAATTAAATTACACAAAATACCAAGAGGTATTCTATAAAAACACCAACACACACACCCTAACAGGGGGATGGGATAGGGATAACTAAGAAAAATTAAAAAGACAGGGAATTTCTGTCAGCAAGGGATAGAAATTAAATTTAAACTATCAAAAATTAGTTTTGACTAAAAGGGGCTTGAAAATCACAAAGTGAAACAACTTACCAGGAGCTGGTAAAAGAAGACCTCCCAAGCGGCAAACGAGATCTGGGTACTTACCGCCTTGCATCATGGGATATGGGGCTGCCTCGAGCTGGTAAAAGGAGTTCTCGAGCTAAAGCAAGTGCCGAGTCGGAGCCGAGGATCGGCTCCGAACCCATCAAGCAAGAATGAAGGCGAGATTGACAACTTAACATCAAATACTACACCCTGGTAATCCAAGCTCCCCTAATCCCTGTCCAGACAAAATACCTAAAGAAACAGCCAGCATCTTCAATACTTACTTTATCGAATCTATATCGAAACTAATCAACCCTAATCCTAACCCCTCTAAAATGACCCTTCAAATCTCCTCTAAATCTGCTCTAACTACTAACAATGCTTCTACTTTTTCCCTTAAACCTGTTTCTACCTGCTATATCAAAACACTACTCTCCAAGCTAAAATCATGCTCAGTATCAGCTGATCAACTCCCCTCATATTTCATTCAGATAGCACCTGACTCTCTTGCACTTCCAGTCTCTATCCTAATCAATCGTTCCATCTCAGAATCTAAACTTCCCTCTATCTGGAAACAATTTTACACACTACCTATACAGAAAGGAGGTAACTCCACAGACATAACCAATTTTAGACCAATCGTTATCCTCTCCCCCTTTCTAAAGTTCTGGAAAAATGTGTACACAAACAAGCCATGCAATATCTTACACAGGAAAATCTCCTCACACCCACACAGCATGGTTTCCAACCTAAACATAGCACTACTAAAGCCCTATTATCCTTTTTTAATGCTACTTCTCTAGCCAGAGACAACCATAAACTTATATCTTGCCTATTCTTAGACCTCTCAAAGGCTTTTGACACAGTCTCTCACTCTCTTCTGTTGGATAAACTACATAACCTTAATTTCTCCCCTGATACTGTTGCATGGCTCTCCAGCTACCTCATTGACAGGTTGCAATCAGTGAGATGGCACTCTGCACTATCCCAGTTAAAATGGGGGTTCCCCAAGGATCTATTCTAGGGCCACTACTTTTCAATATCTTTACAAATCTACTCCATACCTCTTGCCTTCAGTCACCCTAGTTCAATATGCTGATGACTATAGTCATCACCATTGTCAACTCTCCCTCTGAGCTCTTATCATCTACCCAGCAGTCCTTTAACTTGGTTGAAACCTGGCTCTCCAATAACCAGTTCATCCTCAACCCTAAAATAACTAAACTGTTACTCTTTCTTCCTAAAAATACTAATCCCATCAAATCCTCCTTCTCCATATTGTCATTTAATAACACTCCCATTGAAGTGAAAGCCTGCACAAAACTCCTTGGCATCACCATCGACGATCAACTTAAATTCGACCTACATGTTAATAATTTTATCAGAAAAACCCACCAGAAATTAGGGCTTCTGTACAGAAACAAGAAGTTTCTGACAAGTGAAGCCAAGATCACTCTCTCTTATGCTTACCTCCTACCTACTCTAATGTAAAGCTCCCAAATCCTCACAAATCTCAACTCCTCTCTACTAACAACTTGAGTCTTCTTACAACAAAGTAGCTAGATTTGCTGCCCAACAGCCATACAAATCCCATCACTTTCTCTCTCTAAAACACCTAAACTGGTTAGAACTATCCCACCAGCTTCTCCTCTCTCAGCTACAGATCATACACTCTTTCCTATACCAGCCCTCCTATTGTCCAGTTCTATCCCCCCCTCATCTCCCACTATTCTCCAACCCGATCCCTTTGGAGCTCTACCCAAGACCTACTACAAATCTACAAACCCAAGACCAAATCCGGTCGCAACATATATAGCTACCATCCTTCTATGGCTTGGAATAAACTCCCTCTTGAAATTAGAACCCTCACACATCCCAAACAATTTAAGACTGCCACCAAAGAGTTTCTAAAATGTCACTGGACTTGCCACTGTACTCACCCTCCCTAAATTATTTCCCCCATCTCATTGACAACACACCCCCTGCTCTCTACTTTGCCTCACTAATCCTTATAACAAACTTTTCTCTGCTCTCTACTTCCCCTCACTAATCCTTATAACTGAACTTCTCCACCTGATCTGCTAACACCATTGTGGTTCTTTGATAATACACATACTAACAAAAACTATTAAATATGTTTCTGTAATAATACACATACTGTCTAACTAAACTTTTAAAATTATGTTATCTAATACCCTACATAAAGTCCTAAGCTTGTACATCTTATTCTTCTTAGAACCACTTTCCTGAAAAGTTTTTTGTAGATGCTTTAATATGAAACTCTCTTACACTAAGTAATGTCCTAAAAGCATGCTTCTTATTCACATTGAATACATTTCTGAAATTATTTTATTATCATATTGTATGAACTATGTATTATCTTATTGTTATTAATTGTTTTTAAAATGTATAATTGTCTAATGTATAGATCTTTTCTCCCCAGGCCTCCGCTGAAAAAGGGCTCTTCAGCTCAGTCGGACATATCCGGTCAACAAATGTAAAATAAATAAATAAATACATGTGTGTATGTATGTGGGGATTGTGGAAAGGTACTGAGTAGCTTAGGTTGCTCTGTGGGGGAGGGTTTGTATTTAGCCGTGAATTTGTACAGCAAAGGGATGCAGTGTATGTTTAACAGATGTTCTTGGTGTATACTGTACAGAGCATGATTTCAGCCTGTGTGAAGTATGTGTGGTGGGTTTTTGGCAAACCTGTGACCCAAGCGATAGTCACCCTAAGGTAAGTATGATCCTGAAGTTGGTTATGTAAGTTTTGGGGGAGTTTCTCCTCAGCAGAGGGTGTTTAGGGGCTTAATCACATGTAATAAGTCAGTTTTGTGTGAGCTTTGGTGTGTTGATGTTGAGTAATGACTGAGTTTAATGCATGGTGGTTTACTGTTTATGAGCATGTACAAGCTTATGCATGCATGTGTTTGTGTGTGAGTGTGTCTGTGAGCACAGATACACCATCTGAATACAACAGATAGGGATCTCAGTGTTTTGTCTAGCTGAGGAGCTGATGTTTTCTTTTTGACTACGTGGGTCTTGAGTAGTCTAACATCAAAATATGGGATTAAATCAAATGTAGTATGCTGCTCTTCTGACAAGAAATGCTCTGACTATACAGGAAGTGTAGTAAAGCATACAGGCCACTCACAATACAAAGACAAATTCATGGGAAGCACTGTAATGAAGACAGACAATGGTATATGAAATCGCAGTATATGAAATCTCAAATTACAAGTCATTAATGAACCTTACAGTCACAAATTGAGACTGATAAACGCGGCACAAAAGACAAATTACTCTGACTACAATGCCATCTTTTAGATCTATCTTTTTCATCTGAGGTGTTCTACAGTCTGTATGTATGACCTAAAAATGGTTAAACTGATTACATGTGTTAAAGATGGGACATGTCCACAAAAGAACTCGACTAAAATTGACCATTTGGGCACAGGATAATACTATGCTGATAAGGGGGGGTGGGGTGGCCTTAAGGTGTTGGTGTTTACACACAACAACAAGGTGCAGTTGGAGTCTCAAGGATGGGATAATTAAGCTTAAAAAATGCTCTCACAAGGGCAGTTAGCTTAGTACTAATCTATGAACCTAATACATCAAAAACTAAGCATATGAGATTTGGGAGACATGGATTGAAAGGTGAATATTTAATACAGCACACAGTGATTGAAACTGTAGATTCTTTTAAGAACCTGGGTGTCGCTCTTCTGTGCATTAAGAAGATGTTGAGGCTTAGGTGTTCGTTTAAGTAGTTTATTGTATACAAATAAATCAGGATGGATGGCAGGAACATTAAACTTAAACTATCTAACTGACTGATTACATACTTGCATGCTCTCACTCTGGCTGCTCACTCAAAAATGGCACTTACTTGCACGTGCTCAATACTTACATGCATATGCTGACTCACTGAAAAGCTTCTTAAAGGTATATCACACACTCTGATCTACATCCTCCCTCTTTACTGAGCAGTCTCATATAAACAACAACATTTCAATAGGCATTCAATTATACAGACACTAATAAAGAAAAACAACAGTCATGTCCAGATTGCTGTGTATCTGTAAGAAGGTTTCAAGATGCAAACTGATGTAGTGACATAATAGTTAGGACTGAGTATGTTAACAGGGACAGTCACTAGAGAATACTCTGCTTAAGGAGTCTCAGGGATTTTCTCATTAATGGCGATTGCTGACGGAATGTCCTCTGGAACAGGAACATTGGACAATTCACTCTGAGAACTAGAGTCTTTGTCACAGGCAAGATGCTGTAACACCAGTTCGGACACTGGTAACAAATGCTTCTGATTTTGTCTGAATTCCACTCCTTGTGATTCCACAATGTAAGATCTCGACTCTTGACACAAACTTTTCACAAATCCGATGTAATCAAAACCTTTTGATGCCTGCACCCTCACTATCTCCCCTTTTTGTAAAGAACAGAATGGTTTGCTGGTTTTATCATAGTAAGACTTCCGGGACAAATACTTTTTCAACAGTTGGGCTTTTACTGCTTTGTTGTCCTTAGTACCTGGAACCAATAAACCACTGCTGATTGGTAGTGTAGTTCTAGTTTGTCTCAACATAAGTCTTTGGGCAGCTGAACCAAGATGCTTATCATGAGGAATGTTTCTGAGATTTAACAAGTTGAGAAAAACATCAGTATTTAATAGTTTCTCTAACAGCTGTTTTGCACTTTGAACTGCACGTTCAGCCAAGCCGTTTGACTGAGGGCAATCATGACTACTTGTAATATGAACAAAGTCCCAGTCTTCTGCAAATCTCTTGAAATGCTGACTAGTAAACTCTGCACCATTGTCAGAAATAGCTTTGTGCGGACTAGCATGGATGGAAAAAAATGTTGCTTCAACTTAGTAATGACAGTACTGGAAGTTAGGTTAGGAAGTAGGTCAATCTCAAACTCATTTGAATAAGAGTCTACTAACACCAAGTAATGTTGACCATTCCAGTCAAAGATATCTGTAGCTACTGTCAACCAAGGTAGTTCAGGAATCTGGCTTAACTTGAAGTGGTTCTTTCTGTTGATGTGGCTTTGTATTATTACATTCTGAACAAGATGAAATTACATTCTCAATATCTCTTGCCAAAATACTAGACCTCTAACCCTTCTTTTGGTAGAATCAGTTTCTGGTTGGCCACGATGTAAAATCTTAATATACTCTTGTTGCATGGATTTTGGAAAAATCACTTTAGGACCATTCATGATGATACCATTGTCTGACAAAATCTCATCTCTGTATGGAAAATACTGTTGCACCTCTACTGGTAAACAATATTGCTTTGAAGGCTATCCTCAACTGATAAAGTGGTTAAACTTCTGAAGAAATGGATCTGAAGCTGTGTGAGTTCTGAGCTCATGAAGACATTTGGAAGAAATATTTACTCACTTCCAAAACCTCAAAATCAAGAAGCTCATTGTTATTGCTGTTCTGTGTTTTTTTCTGGGTGATCTGGATAAGGTATCAGTGGGATAAAGAAGTTTGCCTTTCATGTAAACAAGATTAAAATTGTAGTTTTGCAATTTGAGCATCATACATTGTAGCCTATCAGGAGCTGTATGCATAGGCTTTCACAAAATATTTACTAGAGGTTGGTGATTAGTTTCGATCTGGATAGGTTGACCATAAACATAATCATGGAACTTCAAACATGTAAATACAATTGCCAAAAGCTCTTTTTCAATCTAGGCATATTGTATCTCAGTCTGGGTAGGAGTTCTCTATGCATAGGCTACTGGTCTACCCTCCTGAAGAATAACTGCACCTAGACCAAACTTAGAAGCATCACAGAAAAGAGTACCTTGTTTGTGAACATCACAGTAGCTGAGAGTTGGTGTGTTAGCAATTTTCTGTTTCAGGACCTCAAATACTCTTTAGTGCTGTTCTGACAATGACCAAATTACATCTTTGCATCTCATAATGGTGCTGAAAGTTAGCTTAAATCTGGAATGACCTTGCTTAGATAGTTGACCATGCCAAGAAAAAGTTGTAGGGCTTGGACATTGCCTAGAGCTGGAAACTTAAGAATTGTTGTTTGCTTGGAAGGATCTAGTCGTAAGCCTGAACTGGTAAGTAATTTCTCGTAGCTTGAACTTGCACTTCTGAGAAGTCAGCTTGAGTCACTTCACATGCTCTTTCCAGAACTTTCTTGAGGTTTCTGTCATGTTTGGCTTCACCATTGCCTCGTACTAGAATATTGTCTACTATAATAGCACAGGGATAGCCAGAAAAAATTTGCTCCATCACACACTGAAAGACTCCACTGGCAGAATTTATCCCAAATGGCAGTCTCAGAAATATGTGTCTTCCAAATGGCATACCAAATGTGGTTAACAAGGAAGATTTTTGATCAAGCAAAATTTGCCAAAATGAACCTTTGCATCTAAGATAGAAAAAATAGTGGCATTTGGCATGAGGACAGCAACCTCTTCAACTGTGCTCATTGGATGGTGATGTCTTTTTAATGCTTTGTTCAGATCTCTTGGATCAATACATATCCTGATATAATCTGAGTGTTTCTTATGAGCTACTGCCATGGAGGATACACATTCAGTACGTTATTCTACTGGACAAATTACTCCTAGCTGCACCATTTTGTCTAGCTTGGCTTTGGCTCTGCCTGCATAGCTACTGGAACTTTCCATGCTAGTCTGATAACTGGGCTGACCTCTGGGTCTAGTATCATGGAGTATACAACTGGTGGTTTGCCTAGTTTGTCTTCAAAAATATCAGCATACTCAGAAAAAATAGTCTGGGCAAAATTTGAACTGTTGTCATGCAGGCTTACATGGTGAACTTCTTTATTAAATGAAAGCAGTCCCATTTTTGAGCTGTCTCTGTGGTGTAATAATGACTGCATGTGTGTCTTGACTACAAAAAATTGCAAGTCATAGCTGTTCCCAGCAGAGTAACATGAAAGCACTACTGAGCCCTCGGTTTGAATCTCTTCACCACCATAAGTAACAAGCTTCACACACTGTCAAATTAAGTTGTTCTGCAGCTTTTACTCTAGCAAATGTTTCTGCTGACATAACAAAATAAAATAAATAACATTGCATTTTGAGCCAGTATCTACTTTGAGCTCTACAGGACTCCCATTAATCCAAACAGTACAAAAGATCTCATTCTTTGTCCACAAATCTACTACATTGACTGTTTCACCAAGTACAGACACACCATCAAAATAAAAAGTAGGGTTGCAGCTTTCTAATTGTTCAACTTGCCTCTTGGAAAGACCTCTTTTAATAAAATAATGTGCCTTATTTGATTTACAAAATCTTTTGAAATTATTCCACTTATTGCAAGAATGACACTGCTGACCAAAAGCTAAACACTTTTCTATTTTGGGTTTGTGATTTCCACCACAAATATGACAGTTGGCTATGAGGTTTGCTATGGGTTTTGCTGAGTCACCCCTGTGCTTCACTGAGCATGCCCTGGAATTTTCTGGAAAGGCTCAGGGTTACCCAAGGACTGTTATAGGACCTGCAGTAGCTGCCATGTGCTTGGGCCTGTTTTTTTTTAGTCATGTGCTGCATACTATCAACATGAGGTTTGTCATTGTGCCTTCCACAGCTATTCTCATTTGTAAGTATACCTGTGTACTTTTCTGTAAGCTTGTATATCTGATAAATCTCAATGGTCTTGTTTAATGTCAAATCACTGTCTCAAAGCAAAATATTTCTCAATGTGTCATTATTAATACCATATACAAGCCTGTCTTTTATCAACTCATCTCTCAAATCACCAAATCTGCACATTTTAGCTTTGTTTCTCAAGTCAGTTATATATGCTGCATACGTTTCACCAAGCTTTTGATCCCTTGTGTAAAATAAGTGCCTTTCTATTGTAATATTCGTTTGGGGGTTACAAATTTCTCTAAATTTACATTTTAAGCACTCAGGGTCTTCCCTTGATTCAGCCAGTACCACTATATGGTGGTCTTCCCCCTCTCCTGCAAACACAGCAGGAGCATATACAAATGAATGCTCTCTTTCAAGGGCCACTGAACCCACTAAGCTAAGCAGAATAAATGCTTTTGTACATGCATCTTTGTCTGAAAAGCAGCCTGTATGAAAATAGTGTATTCCTGCTCAAACACTCTCCAATTGTCTGCAATATTGTTAATCAAACACAAGCAGTGCAGGTCTGAGAAAACCTTCTGCCATGCCCACAGATTATAGTAAAACACAAAGCAAAAATGGCCCTTGTAATTATGTATGAACATTCACACACACCTGGTACTTGTAATAATATTCACATGCACCATAAACTCTTCAAAATACTATACTTTGTGAAATATGCTTTGAAATAACTGTACTTTGTGAAATATTCTTTGAAATGACTGTACTTTGCGAAATAACTGTACTGTAATATTGCACACACTTGCAAACACTTTGCACACCAGATAATTTGAATAGCTTTAGTTAATACGAAAAAGTAGGACATAACGAAAAAATATGGTCTTTTCCCTTTTTTGTACATTTTATGCAATTCAGATATTGTTTCAAACATTTTCATAATTATTTTGAACATTTTTATCAAAAGGTCACAGTTTCGGACAATTCATTCATTAAGAAATTCATTTTGAGTGTTCTGAGTGCTTCATTTTATATTTTTAGCAAAAGAAATCATTTAAGCAAATTTTAGTACCTTGAATTTATTTCTGACCTGTTTTGCGAGTCGTTTGAGCATTAAGGATGATCCACTCCTGTATATTCCTCCAACTTTAACCGGCTGCCTCATGGCTGTAAATCTGGATCCCATTCTGACACCATGTCACTCTTCTTGTGTGCATTAAGACGACGTTGAGGCTTGGGTGTTCATTTAAGTAGTTTACTGTATACAAATACATCAGGATGGCTGGCAGGAACATTAAACTTAAACTATCTAACTGACTGACTACATACTTGCATGCTCTCACTCTGGCTGCTCACTCATAATGGCACTCTTACTTGCACTTGCTCAGTACTTGCATGCATATGCTGACTCACTAGAAAGCTTCTTAAAGGTATATCACACATTCTGATCTACACTGGATATATGGGCAGATCCAGCTTTGAGTTTTTCTAATCATATCAGCAAACTGCTTAATGATAGTTAAAGACCTACAGGTTGTATAAAAGATTTATAAAGTCCAGGAAATCAGAAATGATAAAATCATTGCTTGCTAGTTACATTAGACCCAAACCTGAGTGTAGAATAATAATAAGTAAACCTTATAAGAAAACAAGCATGGATAAATTGGAAAGTGTGTGGCAGAAATATACCAGGGCATCCATTGATGTGAGAAATTAAGTTGTTATGACAGACTAAAATATCTAAACTTGTACAGTGTCTCATACAGACATTTAAGAGATCTTATTCGGGTATTTAGGTCATTTAGAGACAACTACATTTTGAAATGTTTGATGTTATCAATAAATAGCAGAGAATCCTTGGACAACCTATGTAGAAGCTTATATAGGAATAAGAGGTATACTAATTGGTTCTCTGAAACAGTAGTTGATGCATGGAATAGACAACAAAATTACATTAAAGTAAGCATCAGTTTAGATATTTTTAAGAACATCCTGGACACTTATTAGGGAAATAACTGTTTTGTTATATTGTCAGGCTAGAAGGGCATAATTGCCTTTGCCTAGAATATTTCTATGTATGCATTTATTTATTTATTTAACATTTGATAACCGGGGTGGTCTGACTGGGTCAACCAAACCCATTTTCAGTAGAGACCTGGGGAGAAAAGCTCCACATACAGTACAATAAAAATACAGTAAAATCCAATACAGTACAAAGCACATCAGAAATACTATACAAAATAAGTTGAAAGAACAAACTATGGAAACACTATGCAAAATAAGTTGAAAGAACAAACGATGTTACAATATATACCACACATCTAGATGATTTAATAGAGTTAAAAACATTATAGACAATAATAGTCACTCTCACTATAGATGATATAGTGTCCAAAAATGTATTTATTTTATTTTTATTTATTTTACATTTGTTGACTGGGATAGTCTGACTGGATGCATGTCCATTTTCAACGGATGCCTGGGGAGAAAAGCTCCATGGAATAACAAATCATCATAACATGTCACATATTACAAATATACAATACAAATTACATATAGAATATTTTCAGTGATTAGAAGAGCAAACATTATAACAAATTGAGTATGTAGGTAGTGCAGTGTGCGACATTGACTGCTATAGTACATGACAAAAAATAAATAAATGATTAAATAGAATGTTAGTTTCAGTTAGGAAAATAGTAACCAGAAAGTTAGTGTTGCAGAAAGATAGTGAGAGAGTTAAAAAGAATAGAATCAATACAGCCTGAGCAGTAGCTTAAGGATATGCTATAGAAACAGAGAAGGAGTTAGAAGAGCCTTAGGCTCTTGCAGACTGTGAAAGATTGAAATGTGACATAAGAGGAGGATGAGGCTAGTGTGGAAGGGGAAAGAGCTGAGCATCAGGACTTATGCAGGAGCAGAGCCATGTCTTTTTGAGATGATTTTTTAAAGAGGCTTTGAACTGGGTTAGGCCAGACATAGACCTGATAGCCAGAGGTAGTGAATTCCAAAGTATAGATACAGAGTATGACCACAGAGAATGACATGGTTTTCTTGTGGGTTTTAAGATAGCGAAGAGATTTTTGTCTTCTGATCATAGGGATCGTTTTGGTGTGTAAGGTGTAACTAGACTGGCTAGTACAGGGCAGGCAGTATGCTTGAAAATAAGGTTGTGCAAGGTGGATAGCTGAATAAAGGTAAGTTGGCTGGGGAGTTCAAGCCAGTTTACATCTAGGAGTGGTTTACAGTGGTGTGTGTGATATTTAGAGTTTGTGGCAAACTTAGCAATTTTGTTGTAGCACTGTTCCATCTTGCTTATGGTAGAAGTTTGTAAGTTAGGATAGGGGCACCATAAAGAAGGGAGCAAAGTAAAAATATTTTTGCAAGGGTAGCTTTGGTTGCTGCAGTAAAGAAATGTTTGTTTCTATATAAGACTCCCAGCTTTTGATGAGTTTTCATTATATTTTGCTGTGTATGGGGGTCTAATGATAGTTTATTGTCAATAATAACCCCTAGAACTTAGGTTTCCTGCACTATTTCTATGACAGTGTTGTCAGATGCAAGGATGTTAAAATGATCACTAACAGGGGAGATGTTCTTGGGGTGAAAGAGTACTAGTTTTGTCTTATGTGGATTAAGAAAGAGTTGGGCATCCCTTAGTCAGGATTAGACTGCAGTAAAGGACTGTTGAGTTTTTGAAAGTAGGTGGTCTGGTAGTGATTAAGCAGTACAGATTATGGTGGAATCATCAGCGTACTGAATGAGGGTCCCAGGGTGAGAGGCAGTGTGAAGGTTGTTTGTGAAAATGTTGAAGAGTAGGGGTCCTAGGATGGAGTCTTGAGGGACACCAGTAGGGCTGTGGAGAAATGATGAGAGTTCACTGGAACTGCTTGATTACGATCCTTGAGGTAGCTTTGAAAACATTTTACTGTGTTATGTGAGAAGCCTAAGTTAGACAGTGTGTTTAATAGTAGGGGTGAGACACTATGTCAAAGGTCTTGGAGAGATCAAGGAATACTGAGGCTGTATAGCATCCTACATCTCTGGCCTTGTTTACGGTGTCTGTAAAAGATAAATGGGGCTATAGCTGTACTGTAGCTAGGTTGATTAAGATCTTCAAAAATAAAACACAAAGATTTCATGACTCATGACAATTATCAATTGAATGTGTTAGTTGTTGATGTATTTGCCATTGTCTTTATTTCTTTTTAGCATAAGTCCATGGTAGATATCTATTTCTAATGAATGCCATTAAACACTAGAAGAGATGCAGTGACTATGCTAATAAACAAAAGCTATGCACTTACCATAATGTTAGATATGTGCTGTCTGATTTTCATATGCTTCATACATGTGGGTTGTCAGATCTGACCTTGGCACTGATCTCAAGCTTATTTGTTCCAGAGCTCTGACTCCTCCCTTATCCATAATTCCCTAGGTTCCACCTCAGATTCACAGATCGAGTTTGCCACTCTAAAAGTGTAAAATGTATATATACAGCTATCAATCTATCTATCTAGCTAGCTAGCTATCTACCTATACACACACACACACACACACACACACACACACACACACACACACACATACATATGTGTATATTTAACCCACAGAAAGGAAAAACCTTGGTAGAGGGGAAATCAACCTACTAATCTGTAATGGCTGGTAAAAGGTATTTGAATCTAGTGAGACTGTGCATAGACAGGAAGTAACCTCCACTCGATTATCTAGAAGCCATAGGTGATAATTTGGAATGTGCCTTAAGCTTACTTGCTAATGGCAATTTTTTTCCTAAAATATACAAAGGAAATGCAATCTGAGAGTCATATGGATAGGGTCATGTTAGAAACTGCTTTTCCTAATTTCAGCCTAGCAAAGGAAATGAGTAATTGATCATTTTCAGAAGTCCTTTGTCCTGTGAAGATAGAATCTGAGTTGTCTATGCACATCTAGCAAATGTCGGAGGTATCCTCCCTTATTTGCGAATGTTGGAAAAAACACAGGAAGATGCATAGGTCAATTTAAATTAGTACTGGATATCACCTTAGGAATAAAGGATACATTAGTTCTAAAAGAAACCCTCTCCTTGTGACAGACCAGATATGGGAGTTTTGATGACAGGGTTTGTAGTTCTGAGATTCATCTGGCTGATGCTCCTGTGACTAGATAAATGGTATTCCAAATAAGAAATTTTAAATCTGCTGTATTATCAGGCTCAACGGAAGGTTGGGTTAGAGCTTGTAACAGAATGGTGATGTCCCATGGTGGTGCTGGGTCGCTAACTGGAGGTCTCAACAGAAATGTGCCCTTAAGAAAGGTCTTGGAGATCCTAAGAGATGCGATTAAAATATTGCTAATTCCAACAAAAAAACTTGAAATAGTCGCCAGTTGAATTTTGATAGCAGCAAAACTGGAGCCTTTGTCAAAGGGATCAGACAGAAATTCAAGTATGGAAGAAATTGGTACAGAAAATGGGTCTAGACCTGAAAATCTCTTCCATTTACTGTGGTAAAATATTTTAGTAAATGTTTTCTGTGAAGTAGAAAAAATATTGACTACTGTAGGAGGAAGCCTGGCATCTCTGGCTATCATTAAAGCTAGAGGAACTATGCAGTTAGCTTCAAGGATTTCTGGCAGTCTGGATGAATGAGTAGATTTGGATACTGATCCAATGTCCATGAAGGATGTACTAGAAGAGGCCGTAGGAAGGGGAACCAAGTCTGTCAGGACCAAAAGGGAGCAATGAGTATAACCCTAGCTTTGCAATACCTTGCTTTCTGTATGAACTTGTTCATTAGAGGTAAAGGAATTAAGGCATACAGGAGACCCGGGGCCAGTTGTGGATCACAGCATTCCTCGTTGACTCTACCTGAAGGAAAATCATGGCAAAGTACTTGTTGCATTTGTTGTTTAGACAGGAGGCAAATAGGCTGCAGCAAAGTTGGCCCCAGTGACAAAAAATTGCTTGTGTCACTGCATGATTGAAGGACCACTTGTGAGGCATTAATACTGTCCTGCTCAATTTGGAGTACACTGGAGGTCCCAAGATGTGCATTGCTATCAGAAAGCATTGTGAAGACATCACCCATTGCCAAACCCTCATGGCTTCCCAACAAAGGGGTAAGAATGGGTTCCTCCTTGTTTGTCGATGTACCACACAACAGTCATGTTGTCCATCTGTATGGATATCACACTCTTAGGGAGTAGTTCCTGAAATACTTGCAATGCTTGGAAACCCACCCTCATCTCCAAGATACTGATTTGAAGATTGGTCTATGTTGTCGACCATGTACATCGAACCATCTTCCATTTGAAATGCCACCCCCCCCCCCCGGAAGGAATGCATCAGTGGTTACCATTGCTGTTGATGGATCCACCTGAAAAGGATGGTCAGTGGTCATAGACAGAGAAGTTATCCACCAAGCATTGTGTTTTTTTTTTTTTTTTTCAGACTTGTGCAATCTGAATTTTTGTTTGTAGAGGGTGAGTAGATTGAGACCATTGTACTGCTAAAATCCATTGCAGTGCTCTCATGAAAAATTTTGCTAGAGGAATCATAAGAAGTGTAGATGCCATGAGGCTCAAGATTAACCTTACTGGTGGTTTTGGGTGATGAAGAATGTGAAGGACTGTCAGGTGCAGTGACTGGACCCTGGGTTGGGGAAGACTGACTGTCTGACGTTTGGTGTTTAAGTGGCATTCTATAAACTCTACAGTTTTATTTGGAATCAATTTACATTTTTGTATGTTTACTGAAATTCCTAAGTTCAGAGGCAGCAGGAGTACATGGTCCCTGTGAATGAGCAGGTGATGCTCAGTGAGGGTAGTGAGAAGCCAGTCATCTGGATATGGGAAGACCTGGATCCACAGTAGGTGCAGGTGTATCACTACAACTACCATGATCTTGGTAATCACCCTGGGAGCTGCGAAGAGACCAAACAGTAGAGCTCTGAACTGGAAGTGATTGGCTCCCAGTTGGAAGTGGAGAAATCAATTTTGATGTGATAGTAAGCATCCCAGAGGTCTACAGAGCACATCCAATCATCCTGTCTCAGAAGAGGCAAAATGGACTGAACCATGACCATCCAGAATTTCATCTGTTTTACAAATTGGTTTAAGTAACTGAGATCCAAAATGAGTCTTAGGTCCCCAGTTTTCTTTTGCACTATAAAGAACCTGGAATAGATTCCAGATTCTAACTGGTCATGGGGACCAGATGGATGACTTTAAAATTTCTAAGGCTGCTAAGTCCCACTGATTGAATGGAACATCAAAGACTTTCTTCTTTCTCTGTGGTGGAAGGAAAAATGGAATTGTATAGTCTCTGGATATTATACTTGGCAGCCATGAAACTGATGTTATCTTTTGTCAGGTTTGAGGGTGTAAGGACAGATGCCCCCCAAATGCTTCCAGAACACAGTAGTCAGGCAACCATTCAGGGGCACTGAAAGGCTTTTTCAGAAAAGGGACCTCAATTTGCAGTCTACCTCTCCCTCTTGGGAGTCATCTGTTAAAATTAGCTCTCCCTCTACCATGGAAAGGTCTGTCACTTTGGGAGTCTTGGAAAGGATTCTGTGATTTGTGGAACCACACTTTCTTCCCCAATTTCTGGTTCCTAGAGAATGTTTTTTGAGGAGTTGAGATGTGTACTCCCACTGCAGAGAGAGTCCCACCATCTTGTTGACTCTTGGTAAGTGTATCCTTGACTTTAGGCCCAAATAAGATGGAACCACCATGGGAGCATTAATGAAGGATGACTTGAAGCTTTCCATGAAGTCACATAGTGGTATCCAGGCATGTCAGCAAATGATGATACCTGTGCCTGATGCTCTGGTCATGCCATCATCTGCATTCGATAGCAAATGCATGGCTCCATTACAAAATTATTGCAGAGTGGAAAGCTGGGAGTCCACTGTCTTCTGAACATCCACTAGCCATATCCCTGAGAGGGACTTCAAAATTGCTTTTGTCAAGTTTCTCTGGAATCGCATTAAGTGAGCAAGAAAATTCAGTAATCAGAGGGTGAAAGTCACTGATGCTTAGGTCTGCTTTCCATGTCTATCCATCGACTTAGATTCTCTATTTGGAGGATGAACATAACAGCATTCTTCCGATAGCTCTTTCTTGGTAGCTGCTACCATCACCATAGCATCTACAGCTGGACCCTTACTCCAGTCCTTCCTGTCAGTCTGGGCAGATTATATGCAATCAGCTTTCTTTGGTATGTGCTCTACCACATCAGAGTCTTCCACACCTGTTAACCCATTAGATCAATAAGAGGATCAACAGGTAGTACTACACAGGACTAAGTTGGTCCAGACCCTAAATGCTTCCAAGAATACCAAATCATCCAGAGACAGGTCTTGGGAAGTTCATCTCCCTATCTATTTCATTAATTCTAGAATATCCCAAAAGGAGACATCTTCAGAGAAGGAGTGATGGGAGCCTTCTCCTTCCTCTAAGTCAGTATCTTCCATGAAAGATTCTGGTGATGAGTTTAGATGCTTCCACTTGCATGTTTGTTTTCTGGGAACACCTTCTAGGAGGTTCAGTAGAAGGGTCACAATCAGATGAAGAACTGCCAAAGCAGACTTCACATACCCTTGGTGCCAACTGTCCCTGTATGACTGGATGAAGAGATGAAGAAGCAGACTACAGGTGGGGTTTGGATGAAAATGAACTAGTTGAAGCCACCTTGTCTTTGGAAGTTTCCAAAACCCTTTCAAACACATCAAAAGTCAAAGCTGCTATTGGTGTCAATGAATGCCTCCACACTGAAGAGGAAATAGAAACCTCAGCTCCAAAGCAGATCTCAGATCTGAGTTATCCAGAGCTGAATCCCCGAGGGGAAGAGATGGCTCAAACAATCTCTGCATCAACTCACTCCCCCAGAACTTGGCTCCAAAGCTTTGACTGTGAGTCTCATTTTGAACTAATGGAATCAGAGTTGTGAGAGATTGGGATACAGCTGACACTGAAGATGCAAGATGTTCCAGCATTGACATAGGAGCTGTGGTTCCAACTGGTTATGATAAATCTAAACCTAAGGTTTGGATCCATGAAGACTCTTGCGTGGGGGGTAAGATAGTCACTAGCAAACACCCAGTACCTTCCCAGTAGATGGTGCTGGGATAACCACAAACTGTATCTGCATCCTCAGAAACTTCCTCATCATGTTTTCGATGCCAAGCTCTGTAAAGCTTCTGGATGATCAAGAGGATGATGCTACCAAAGGAGGTTGAAAATATATTTTCTCCTGATGGATGGGTGATTGACACCTGGAACTCACCAGCACAGGTGAAAAACTGGTTCAAGGAAATAGAATTGGGGCCAAGGGGTAGACGGATCTAATCTTCTCAGAATCTTTATGGTGAGACCGACAAATGCTGACAGTTCTTGAAGATTTTGAAGGAGATTTGCTCCTTTCCTTTTCTAACCTTTCTTTCTCGTTGTCCTGAACCATAGACTTTGACTTTTCCTTCTCTTTGCTGGAAGAAGAAGAAGGTGGTAAAGGGAGCAGGAAGTAGCCCCCTTACTACTAATTTGTCCCATTGAGTCTGGTGGGACCTGACATTGAAGGCTGCACAAGACTGACAATCCATGTCTAGGTGAGTGGCACCAGGCAATAGATGCATTTAGAGTGTGGATCCTGAGGGGTAACTTGTGCCTCTAATCTGAACACTTTTTAAATCCTGATGCTTGTGATATCATAAAAACACTAACACCTATAGAAAAAGCACTGACACAGACGAAAACACACTAATATCTAATAAAGAAGAAGAAAGGTATTAGAAGAATACTATTATTATGAATTACAGCACTTAAGAACAGACTATTATGGAAAGGCCTAAAATCTAACAGAGAAACTACTAGCTATAAAATAAATTATTTATATTATTAATATACCTTTTTAAACTAAATTCTAGTAAGAAAAGCTTTTAAAAGAAAAATATGAATTATGGGAGGGGGAGGAGTCACAGCTCTGGAACCAATAAGCTCGAGATTGGTGCCAAGGTCAGATCTCATCAGATTATATAACTCACATGTTTGAACGACAAATATAGACAACATTGGATCAGGTGTTCTGCTTTTAATTTACAGCCAATCTGTCAGCAACCTACTAACTGAAAAAAGTTTATCAATATAATCAACTTGCTAGCTGCAAAGATTAGCTGGCAACACATTCATCAGCCACATCCTTAAATAATACACACACTGTCATGAAGAAGGGGCGCGCGCGCGCGCGCACACACACACACAAGCACATACAAACACACACTAAGAACTCTCAGGCAACACAAAATGTAAACTATGTACTTACCAGAATGTTACTATTTAGCTGGTATCTTTCCACATACTGGAACTGACAGACTGGTCACTGAAGACACCTTTATCTCCATGGCAACAACAAACTTTGGCTAGTTTGAGCTTCTCCCCTCTCCCATAATACATAACTCCCAACTGATTCTCCAGATAAAGTGAAGTAAGCAATGCTTAGAACTATCACAGGAAAGGTAACAGCCCTGCTCAAATGGAGAACTTAAAAACCAACAGCCAAATTAAAAGGTCTCTGGTGCTCCTCTAAGTTCCTCTGGATAGGGTAATTTGGAAGGGGTTTGGTGGGTGGGTGGTTCCAGTGTAAAAAATGAATAATCTAGGAAGTTAGGTGAAGTTGTTTGAGACTAGGGTGTATCAGACTCCTCCAGTCTTGTGTGAGTAGGTCCAGTCTGTGAGGAAGCTTGTGCTAATTGTCCCTAGCCAATTCCATATGAAAGGAGAACTAGTGTTGCCTGGACCAAAAGGGAGTTAACACAATGATTTTTGGAGAGTCCTTTTGAAACTTCAGAATTAACATGTATATCTGTAGAAAGGGCAAAAGGTCATAAAGGAACATTCTCTACCATGGAAAAGAAAATTCATCTGTCTTCCAGACTTGCTTGTAAGGAGCCTTGGGGCAGAATTTGTTCAAATATTGGTTTTGAAATGAGGTGAACAGATCTATTTGAGTTATTCCTCACAGCTGGATCAGCTCCTGGAAGACTCCCTCATTCAAATTCCATTTGTGAGGGTCTATCCTGGTCCTGTTCAGTTTGTTTGTCACTATATTTTCCTCTGACAGCTGCTTGGAGAGTTAAAGAGCGTCATAGAGCTACATACTAACCCAGTATAGCCAACATGCACAGAGGGTAAGACCCTTTGTTTATGAACCACATCACTGCAGTGTTGTCTGTAACTTCCTTAAAGGGTCCAGGGTACCACAGATGATGATGAGATTTCAATGACATTTCTGTCATTTATGTGATTTGCTCAGTCTGAGTCATTCCACATACCTTGCACCTTTATCCCCACCTAAACTGCTCCCCAAGCAAAATCTGTGTAGTCTACAATTACAGACTGACTTGAGAGCCGAGGAGAAAAGGAGAGATCTGGATTTAGAGCCATCTATTGTCTCTACCTGTGCAATTCCTTTTTGACAAAGCCCAAAATTGGAATCCGAAATTCCAAATAATGAAGATGAAAGACCAATGTGTTTTTGATGTGTAATCTGACAAAAAGAATCATGACAATCATAGAAGCCATGCAGCATAGAATCCTGAGATATACTCTTCCAGAAGTTCGAGAATGATTGGAGAAGTTCATAAAAAAATTACAGATAAAATCATCCTTCTCCTGTGTAAGAAAACCAACCTTTTGCTCAGAGGTGTCAAAAAGGCAACCCAGAAATTCAATTTTGTGTGACAGAATCAAGGCGAATGTTTGTACATTTCCTGGAATCCCAGATTGGTAAGAAGAGATGAAACCTGTGTTAAGGACTCCTGACATCTGGGAAAAGACTCTGTAAAGATAACCATGTCATCTAAGTATTAACATATGTGAATGGCCTGCAGTCTGCAATCAACTTTCACTTGATCTAAATACCTCGTAGACACCCTTGAAGTTGTAGATAGCCCAGAGGGTAATGCAGGGAACTGATATTGTGACGTAGATACAAAGAATCTGAGAAATATATTGAAGCCCATGGCTATAGCAATGTGATAATAATAACATAATAAGCATCCTTTAGGTTGAATGTTACCATGACACTCAAAGGAGAAATGAGAGGGTCAGCATCTTGAATTTTGGTAACAAATAGAGTGAGAAAGGAAATATCTAGATTTGGTCTCCAAGAAACCTCTTTCTTTGGTAGCAGAAGCATTCCAGAATATAAACCTGTGCCCCTTTGATCTAAAGGCACCAGTCATATGACTCCTAGGATGAGTCACTGATGATGCAGATCCTTTGGATAAAAACCCTGTTTGGTTTGGAGGATAGGGAAGAATTCCCCTGAAAGGAAATATTTGTATCCAGTAACAACTGTAACCCTTCTGAGCCACTTTTAGCACCCAAGAGTCTGAAACAAGCTGTTGCCAAAAGGGAATATATAGAGAGAGTTTCTGGGACAGATTCTGAAAGATAGGGGAAGGCAGGAAGGGCATAGGGAGACCAGCTGGCATAATGGTTAAGGTCTTTGTCTAGCATGCACAAAGTACAAGGTTCAATCTTGACCTCCGACCAATGCCTGTTTGGAGTTTGCATGTTCTCCCTGTGTCTCCATGGGGTTTCTCCCACATCCAAAAAACATGCTGAGTGTTTCCATGTCAAACTCACCAATGAATGGAACTGTGGGCTGCAGCACAGACTCTACATGGTGCCCTATAGGGAGAAGAGTTTTATAGACCAACCACTATGGGCATCTACTGTGGTGCACAGTATCCTCAAGATAGAACATGGATCACAGACTGCATGCCATGGCAGGGCTAGCTACTCAACTGTATAAAAATATGGGTCTAGATGATTCGGTCATGTTGATTAATGTCACCAAAATGGGCAAGGGTAGTTAATAAGTGGGATGAGGACCCAGCCTACTCTGATCTACACCAGGGACCCTTGTTAACAGTGGGAGGGGTATATGTGCCCCTATTGGCCAGTGTATGCCCACCATAAAGTCCAGCAGCCCTGAGTCAATAAGCTACTGCCCAGCCAGTGTCTAGTTGCCTAGCCTAGTTACCTGGGATAGCTCTGTTGAGCAAAAGGTGGACGTAAAACCAACCAACCTGCCAAACATGAACTGAAAATTGCTACTCTTAATGTAGGTTCACTGACAGGATGCAGCTTGGAAGTAGATGACATAATGATACAGAGGAGGCTGGACATCCTATGTATCCAAGAGATGAGATGGAAGGGTAGTGCAGCAAAGCTACTTGGCTTGGGATCCAGACTCTACTACTTAGGAAGGGGACAGGCTACAAATGGTGTAGGAACTGTGGTGAGAGAGAGGCATCAGAAGGCAGTGAGGGATATCATCAGAATTAATGACAGACTCATGGCATTCAGACTCCTGTGTAATGATAGGGCAGCATTCATAATCTCAACCTATGCCCCACAGCAGGGTTGTGATAGTGAGGAAAAGAGTGCATTCAGACAGCAATTGCAGGACCTACTAGATAAAGCAGGACAACGTGAATTGGTGTTAATGGACGACTTGAATGCACATATCGTGATAGACAGAACAGGATATGAGGACTGCCTCGGCCCACATGGGTGGGGCAAAAGGAATAAAGAAGGAGAAGCCTTTCTACACTTCTGTCTGGCAAATGACTTGATAGTAGCCAACACATGGTTCAGAAAGAGAAACAGTCACAAGATGGCATACAAGAGTAGCCAACATGCAAGTCAGGTAGACTTCCTCCTAGTAAGGAAAAGGCACTGGGGTAGAATATGTGATTGCAATGTCATCCCCAGTGAAACAGTCGGCCCACAGCATAACCCACTAGTTGCCACAATTAGCTGCAAGCAGTGGTCAGAGAAGGCTCTAAGGTCAATACAGACCAGGGTGAAGACCTGGAAGTTGACTGGAGAGAAAGTACAACAGTTCAAGGAATTACTCAGGGCTACATCAAGAAGGTGTTTTTCTGCTATCTTGTAGCAGACGTCCAGTGATATGACCTGTCTGAGTTGGGGATTGCCGGTATAAGGCTTATTATGTGCTTTCCCAATTGGTAGTTAGCTTAAAACTTGTTTGTCTTTGCTCATATTTAAGCCAAGCATTTGTGCAGTGCTGCTCTTCAAGCAGAGGCAGTTAGCAGAGCCCTGTACAGAAGCAAAAGCCTAGAAACGCAGGTCTTCCCTAAACAGCTATCAGTGAAACCCTTCCAAGCTTTTCTGCTGCTCTAGGAACAACTTAAGCACGCACTGAGTAGTGTTGCCTTATTGATCAGCCTTAGCCTACACATAGTATAAGTCCCTCTTGTAGCCTCGATGTTACAAGCACAGTCCTGTCAAATTAACCCATTCCCTTCTCTAATAAAAAATACAGCAAGACCCTGCTATCATGGACGGGAAATTTCCCATCATCTATCTGGTCAGCCTGATAGACTTGGGCATTCTGAGGCAATTTAGCAATTGTCTCATGTATACTGACAACTACTTACTCCAGAAACAAATATTTCATGTGAGAGATGTAGTTACACTATGAAATTGGAGGAAAGACACTCACATAAGAACAAATCAAATGCCAAACAGGTTGCCAGCACACACATACTTCCCACACTAAAAAAGGACAAGACTCATGAACCCACATATGAAGAGGTACACACTTAGTAACTTACCAAAAGATCAGAGGCCTCCCAAATGGAAAGCACTTACACACATAACAATGCAAAAAATAACCACAACACATAACACACACGCCAGTGCCTCATCAACTTAGCCCAAAAGGCATAACACCACAAAACCTAATGTAGAGGTCATAGGTGACTCCATTGTGAGACACACGGATGTTCCCCTCACCAGACTGGATAAGGAGCAGGTTACAGTTAGCTGCCTGTCAGGTGCCAGGTCCATCTAGTCACTCAAGCAGTCAGGTCACTTAACCACAAGTACCGGTATGACTCCGCCATAGTCCATGTGGGGGTGAGTGACTTGAGACATGCCTCACTGAAGTATATGACGACAGACAAGAATGAGCTCTCAGATTGTGTGTCACAGGCAGGTATAAGCTAAGCCTTTAGCAGCATTCTACCTTCTCTAAGGATGATGCCACAATACAAGCAAAAATTATTGACTTTAACAATTGGCTTAGCTTCTGGTGTCAGTCCAAGAGGATTCACTATCTGTCAGCCGGGGAAGACATGGTCGTCAGGCCATGCTGCTTTGTCAGAGATGGTCTGCACCAGTCTCATCTAGGCTTTCGGATACTGGCAAAGGAATTAGCCACCCCTACTGTGCCATTTTTAGGCAGTGTTAAAAAAGCCAACCTCCCAACATAATAAAATCCTCTGTAGATAAAGCCAAGGTACTGTTGCTTAATGCTAGTCTAAACAAAAAGCTGTACTCCCTGGAAGCACTCCTTACTTTGAAAGGTGCTGATAACTGTGCAATCACTGAGACATGGTTCAAAGGCACGGAAAGCACCCTGGCTGTGTAGGTCTACAATACCTTCCATACATTCAGACCACAAGCTGAGCATGAAAGAACAAAAGGTGAAGGTGTATCAATCTTCACTAAGGATAGCCACATCTCAAGACTGGTCAAACTGTATGACTCTCTTGAGCTACTCTGTGTCCAATTAACTATAGGTAAAGATCCCTACCATATCATAGCTAGCTATAGGTCCCCCATCATAAAAAAAGAAAAAGAATACCGCATACCTGGACTTACTAAAGTCACTTGCCATACAGCCCAACACCTTATTAATGGGTGATTTTAATTATACTACCATTGACTGGGAAGCATACACAACCACAAACATGTTGGCTCAAAGGTTCTTGTACTTTGTCAGTGCAAATGCTCTGGAACAGCTGGTCAGCACACCCAAAGGGGCTCAGATATCCTGGACAAAGTACTCAGTAACATGTGACAGCATCTCACCCCCCTGTGTTTTTCCCTCCCCTGGAAAGATCAGACCATAAATCAGTCTCATTTGATGTAATTATAAGACCAGATACCCCATCAAGCTCAAAAATGCTTAATTTTTCAGACAAATTACTTCCTACTAAGTGATGGCATAAGATGTTTCAAAGCCCCCTCAAATGCAGATAACATGGACTCCTATGCAGAGGTGTACACCAATGCCCTGTATAACCACTTAAGCGGCTGTATAGAATTGGCTATACCTGACCGTATTAAAACCAGGTCATGCCAAAAAAAAAAACACCCTGGTGGATCCCTAGTATAAACAGGCTGTATAATTAAGAATTAAAAATAGTCTCCCTAGCTAAGAATAATCAAAAGTCATTCTTTACGTATGTCTGAAATCTAAAAGGGAATACCCAGCTATGCCATGAACTGGTTGTGGATGGCACCACCCATATTCAACCGGATGTAATAGGCAACCTACTAGCTGACAGAGCAAACTTCACCCCCCTCCCTTCCCCTTCAGTCATTCCCCACAGTATACCTCTCACCATTCCTCAGGCTATTATCTCAAGAGAGCAGATCATCTTGGTGCTCTCCAAGGCCAAAAACACAACATTAGTGGGACTAGACAACATCCCAGGTTGCCTTTTAAACAACTTAAAACATGACCTAGCAGACCCATTCGAATCCCTGTTTATCTACAGCCTGCAAACTGGCTGTGTTCTGGCAGAATGGAGGACTGCAACAGTAATCCCTCTGCACAAAGAGGGACCATCAACTGACCCTGGGAATTATAGGCCCATAAGCTTGACTAGCTTCATCTGTAAGGCCATGGAAAGAATCATTATGGATCTTATTAACAAGGACATAGGTAATCTCCAAACTCTGTCACAGCCCAGTTCGTATTTGTTAAAGGTAGATCATGTCTGTTAAACATGGTTGTCTTCTTTGAGAAAGTCACCAAGGCCCTGGATGAAGGGAAAGACAGAGCATACTGCCTATTTTGGCCTAGCCAAGGCATTTGACTCAATCCTCTGCTCAGGTATTATACATAAACTTTCCCAAATGAGAATTAACCCCTACATTACCATATGGGTAGCCAACTGGCTCACTGACAGGACACATACTGTCAAAGTGGGTACAGTCACCAGTGGCATACCACAGGGTTCCTGGACTTCTGCATTCCACCACCACATATCTTTTCTGTAGTCCTAACACATACTGCTTTTAGGCACTGCCATTCTTGTTCAGCTCCACCTATTTCCTCCTCTTCTTGAGGTGCTCGAGTCCTGATTAATTCCTTGAACTGTTGTACTTTCTCTCCAGTCAACTTCCAGGTCTTCAGCCTGGTCTCTGTTGAGACTCTCAACAAACTGCCTCTGTTGTTGTTGTTATGTTACTTAACTCTGCTGAATTATGAGTGTCCACTTCAGGGCTCTCAAGTGTAATCTGGCATGTTACACAGTCAGAATGGAGGCTGCCATAATGGCTAGCACTTAAGGACTGCAGCTGCACTAGGTTTTGGGTGGTGACACACATTTACAGCAGCCTGCACTATTGTGACATTTTTTTTTTGGTGGCAACATGTCTTGCTGTCTTACTGTATCCAACTGGTAGGTAATGAAAGTCAGGAATTGGGAGGGTTCCAGTTTTTACTTTGCTAGACTAACTCTGATCCCCAAGGATAGCTATAGCTGGAGTAAATAATGTCTAGCCACTATAAGCTTTACCACTGTAGGTGCAGCAATGAGCCAGTTATCTAGATAGTGGAATATTTTACCCCAGGAAGTGCATGTGAGATGTGACTAGAGCCATGCATTTGATGAACTGAACACAAAGTGAGCTGTGTTGAGTCCAAAGGGCAGGGCTCTGAACTGGTAATGACTGGTTCCCACTTAAAAGTGTAAAAGTCTCCTGGATGACTTCAGAATTTTCATGTGTTGGTAAGCATCCCATTAAATGAAACAGTATATCCAGTCTACTGCCTGCAAGGACAGTAGGATGAATTGCACCATGACAATCTGGAATAGATCCTTCATGTATTGATTCAGCTGACATAGGTCTAGAAATGGTCTGAGGTCATAAATTCTTTTGGGAGTAAAGAAGAAACCTAAAACTCCAGACCTTCTCTGGGCTGGTGAAACCTCTTGGACGGCTATTTTTAGTCAGAGATTTTTCACCTCCTGTTAAGTCGCCCTTCTCAGATGAGGTGGTGATAAGTATGGATGGGATGGTGGTTGTTTGAATGCTTTTGAAAATGATATTGAGTAACTGCTGGATATGTTTTCCCTTATTTTATTTTGCTTGATGGCCAGGCACATGAACAGATACAGAGAAAGACATCCATTGACTGCCTTCAGAGTGGGACAGTCAGACAACTGCTAAGAGTTCCTATTGGTGGAACCCAGGTGAGGTTCCTCTTAACTCTTGTTGATGTGGGACAAATCTGCCTCTCTGGTGGTGGTTGCCACTGAAATTCCCTCAACCTCATAATCCTCTGTCATACCATTGCTTGTATTGCTGCTGTTGGGATTTCTGAAACCAGATAATCTTGACACTTTTTTGGTCTTCCTGAAATGATCATTAAGGGGTCAAGAATCTGGTACCAATAGCTGTGAGCATCTTGCCATCTTGATCACATTGCAGCACTTTACTCTTGATGGTCTGCCCTTACAGTGAGGTTACCTAAAAAGGGGAAAGCCACCTGGATGTGTTCCATGAAGTCTATAAGGCATAGCCAGGCCTGACACCACACTGCAACACCTGAACCAGCAGATCTGGCTGTCCCATCCCCTGCATTATATACCAAATGCACACACTGCAAGGAAATAGAATTAACGGTGACCACCTGGTCCTCCAACTTCTTGTGCAGGTCTTCAGCTTGCAACTAACTCAGAGCTACAATGGTTTTGTCTGCTAAGTGTATCTGAAACTTCACCTTATGCACCAAGTAGTTAATCACGCTAATGGAACTACTTGGTGCATACTCACTCTTTCAGTCTATCCATTATCCTACAGTCCTTATTAGAATGCTGGATATCTTGATCTTCCTCTGAGACCTAGTGCTTGGTGGCTGCTGGTACCAAGATGGAATTGACAAGGGGGATCTGTACGCCCATGTGGTCTATCCTTGGAAGTCTGCAGCACTCTGTCAGGTGAATGTGCAATGTGCTCCATGATGTCTGGCTTCCTCCATGCCATGGGGCATAACCGTGTTAATAAGTTTGTCTGGTGAGGATACCATCTAGGCTACTGGGGACAAGGACCTGTAACTTTCTTGCAGGATCTGTTTCCTCCAGGGAGGTGGGGTCAATGGGCCATGATCCCCTCAACCTCATCATCTTAAGAATTTCACTAAATTTGGTGTCCTCTGTTGGAGACTAGGAGGAAGCCTCCCCTCCTCATTGAGATTTATATCTGGGGAGAGAAACTCCAAGGAGGAGTCCATGTGCTTCCTTTTATACTGCCTCTTCCTAGGGGGGCTCTGATGTAATATGTCCAAGCTATCTTTTAAAGAAGGAAACCTAAATCTGGGAAATCATTGCCTGTAAGGTCCTCTGTCCTGCAGATGTCAGACTGATGTATGGTTTAAAGGTTCTGCCTCAAAGATGCCTAGAGGTGTAACCAGAGGAGCAGATGTCTGTTCATGCAGGAAGATCAGATCTGATCTCCTCTGCACTGAGCCTTCAGCTGAGGTGCCTGGGGTCAACGCTATCAATGTCAACCACATTGGTACCAATTTTCAAGGGGTAGGACTATCAACAATGACTGCCTACACCTACTATTCAGACTTGAACGTAACCAAGGAGGATTTTGGCATGAAGAGTTGAATGCTGAAAGCTCCAGTGCTGATAATGGCCTTGAAAAGGTTGGGGATGAGTCAACAAGTGCTTAGTGCCAATCCCTTTTGGCATAGTAAGGGATGTTACCAACGATATTGGGACTGACCCCACCAGTGCCAGGGTCACTGATGCGAAGGATCTTTCACTGGTTAATATACTTCTGCTGTTGAAACAGGGCATGGAGTAGTAACAGTAATGAAAGAAGTCTGAAGATCTTCTTGTGTCTCCCTAGACACTGAGGGGCCAAACAGGCCCAACAGGACATCAAATTAAAGTTAAGCCTTTATGAATGTTGATACCATCTTTCCCAATCCAACTGCGTAGCACTTTGGAGAGGCCTAGAGGAATGGCAGGACACAGCTGAAGTGGTGTGTGTAGAAGGGAAGCAGGAAAGCTCCCTCTCCAAGAAAAAGCTTTACACCCTCCTACTTGGAGCTGAATTCTTTGGTCCCTAAGCATCAAGTATCTGTGGAAAAGCTGAATGTGAATGTGTAGTTGGAGTAGAAAGTCCAGAAAGACAAGAAAAAGTAGCCACTACTCTCATGACCTTCAGCAGGGAAAGATTCTGCAGGATTGAATTGTCACTTCAAATCTTGTCTTTTTATTCCTTTTCTCTCCCTCTTTTTTTAAATACCTTTGTTAAGTCATCACATGCATAGACATGTTGACATAATGGTAAGGTATTTGCTTCCCAAGCACATCGTATAAAGTTTGATCTTGCCCTACGGACAATGTTTGAATGGAGTTTGCATGCTTTTTCTGTGTCTCTGTGGGGATCCTCCACCTTCTAAATCATGCTGAGTGTTTCCACCTCAAGCTCACCCAGGAGCAGAATTGTGAGCAGCAGCTCTAGATGCTCTATATGGTGCCCCATATGGGGAAGAGTTATAAAGACCAACTGCTTTGGGTATTAACTGTGATACACAGCATCCTCTAGATAGAAGAACATGGATCACAGATTGCACACATTGTTAGGGTTAGATACTGAATGGTGTAACAACTGGCTCTAGGTGATTCAGTTGTGTTGACTAATGTTGCCAAAAATGGGCATGAGTATTTGACTGTGATAATGGGGTTGAGGATCCAGCCTACTCCTATCTATGCCAGGAACCTATAATAATAGTAGTGGGGTATATGTGCCCAGGAGATAAGATGGAAGGACAGTCCAGTAAAGCCACTTAGCTTGGGATCCAGAGTCTACTACTCAGGATATGGACAAACCAGAAAAGGTGTGGGAATTGTGGTGAGAGAAAGGCTTCAGAATACAGTGAGGGATGTCATCAGAATTACTGATAGACTCATGGCAATCAGACTCCATTGTAAAGGTAGGACACTGTTCATAATCTCAGCCTATGCCCCACAGCAGGGTTGTGATAGTGAGTGCATTCAGACAGCACCTGCAAGACCTACTAGATAAAGCAAGACAACATGAATTGGTGCTAATAATGGGTGACCTAAATACACAAATCAGGAGGGAGACAGAACACGATATGAAGACTTCCTGAGTCCATATGGGTGGGGCAACAGATATAAAGAAGGAGAGACCATTCTAGACTTCTGTCTGGAAAACAGCTTGATGGTGGCCAACTCAGGGTTCATTAAGAGAGACAGTCATAAGAACTCATAAATGAGTGGCCAACATGCAATTCAGGTAGGCTTCCTCCTAGTAAGGAAAGACCACTGGGTTAGAATCGGCAATTACAACGTTATCTCCAGTGAAACAGTTGGCCCACAGCAAAAAACACTGGTTTCCACAATCAACTGCAAGAAAACTCTAAGGAAAAAACAGACTAGGCTGAAAACCTGGAAGCTGACTGGAGAGAAAGCACAAAAATTCAAGGAATTACTCAGGGCTCTAGGACTTCAGAAAGAAAATCAAGTAGGAGGAGCTGAAAAAGAATGACAGCACCTCAAAGCAGCATGTGTGAGGACTACAGAACAGATATGTGGCTGAACTAAGTATTGAAATAAGGTACATAAGGAAAGCTGGTGTTAGAATGCATAAGTCCAGCAAGTCATCAAAGGAAAGGAGGAGGACAGAGAAAAGTGGGAGATAGAAAAGATGGCCTAGACTAAGAAGGAATACTGGTTGGCTAACAAACAGGCTAAGGGAAGAGTTGCAAAAGCAAATAACAAGGCACCAGAGGCACTCTACCAGCTTCTGGAAAGTGACTCAGTAGATGGCACAAAGAAACTATACCACATTGCAAGGCAAACACAGAAAGATAAAGAAAATCATAATCAGACATCCTTCATAAGAGATGCCAGTAACAACCAGCTCACCAACTCACAGGAAATCAAAGGCAGATGGAAGGAATACTTCCATCAGCTTCTGAATGAAGAAAACCCTGCAGAAGTCAGGGAAAGGAGCAGGATCACAGTAGTTAGGATCAAGATGTAGGTGAGATTGGGAAAAATGGCTCCTGAGTGTATTCATAGCAGTATGGAGAAAAAAGCATATCCCAAATGATTGGAGAATAATTCTAGCACCACTGTACAAGAACAAAGGGGTCATCCACAATTGTGGGCAGTACAGGGGTATCAAACTCCTGTCATACTGCATGAAACTTTTGGAGACGGTGATTGATAAATATGCACAGTAGTAGAAAGTAAGATGGAAGATGAGCAGTTCAGATTCAGATCAGGATGCAGCACAACTAACCTGATGTTTGCAGTGAGACAGTTAAGAAGAGGCTAGAGATGAGGAAAGAGCCCAACTGGACAATGGAGAAAGCATATGACAAGGTCCAAAGAAAGATGATTGGGGCAGTCCTGCAGTGGCTCGAAGTCACAGAAACATTGGTATAACTAGTGCAAGCTATGTTACAAGGATCCAATGACTCAAGTACGAACAGTGTTCAGACTCCCAGAGGGGTTCTCCATGAGACTGGGTGTGCATCAGGGTTCAGCTCTGAGCCCACTGCTGTTAATACTGCTGATAGACTACATTAACAAACAGGTTGGAGGGGTTAGAGCAAAAAAGTTGCTGTATGCAGATGATGTGACATTGCAGGCAGACTCTGTGCAAGAACCTCAGCAAAGGATAGGGGAATGGAATGCAAAACTGAAGACACATAGGATGAAACGGAGTACAGATAAGACAGATGTAATGACAGCAAATGGGGAAATCAGAAGCAGATGAACATTGATATAGAAGGGAAATAGTGGAAAAGGTTAACAACTTTAAGTACCTGGGAGGGCTGGCTGAAGAGAAGGGAAGTCTTCAGGATCAAAGGGGCTGGAGCTATCTGACACAGTGTCTCAGAGGTAATGTATGAAAGAAAACTGGCAAAGAAACTGCTTGTGTACCTGGTGAAATTGGTGGGAGAAAGGAAAGAGTAAAGAGGCTCTGCTTATCCACCTCTTTTCAAGCAGTGGGCTGGGGATGACATGCTGGAAAGAAAGAAGGCTTTGTGTAGCCCTGGTGAAGACCAGGAGCTGGGGATAGTAGACAAGCTAGGCATGTGGGTGGGTTTGGGAGACATCACTGTCCCTGCAGCTGGGGTAGTGATGTTCCTAGACCATGTCTCATTGCAAGCAATGGCCAATAAATGTGATGCCACCAGACAAGAAAGAAGGCTGTAAAATTCCTTCTCTGTAGCAGCTATGATGGTTCCTTGGTGTTCTCACTTCTTATGAAAACCTTGCTTCGTTAGCTAAGGGAAGGGGCTGGTGACAAGTTCTGGTGACCCCTGCCAGTCAGTTATTTAGTTAACACTGCTCACTATACATGGACAGAGGTAAAATAAGGTCTTATGATGGTCGGTATGCTGTTGCTGCAGAGGATCACAATCCAAAGTGTAAGTATAATGGGAAATGGGATTAAAAAATAGAAAAACCTTAAATACACATTTAATGTAGAGGCAAGCCTCCCACTTCCAAAAACATATATACCACTACAGTGAATAAAGCACTGTTTGGAATACTGGGCTACCCTACACACTTACACACACAGATGTGTGTGTGTGTGCGTGTGTGTGAGTGTGTGTGTGTGTGTATATATATATATATATATATATATATATATATATTGTGTGTATTTGTGTGTACAGCTACTGATCTGCTTATTTGTGTATCAATACATATATGCATAGGAGTGGAAGCATCTGTGTAGTAAAATCTGCAGCACTCTTGCATCTCTAAAGGCCTAATCCACTGTAATCTACAGTAGCTTTGCATTCACCTAAACACATCCAAATGCTTATTGAACAGTTAAATTCATCATTCTGCACCAGCTAAGCCTATTAAATTGCCATTTACCCTCTAGCTTTCAAATACTCAGTGTCCTTCCATATCAAGAAGTTGCCGCTATGACCAAACATCCCAGTGAACTTCACAGCAGTATCGGTTCTTCTGACTTGCTTGATGAATTACTTCCCAATGAACTTCACAAAATGATGCTCCTTTTGATTACCTTTCAATAAATTACTTTCTATCCTTACCAATGCACTAGAAATATGGCAAAATATCCCACAAAAATTTGCAACTCCACTGAAATTTCATGTAACACACTCTTGCCTTACACATGAGTTATTTTTATTTATGGTTTGTTAACCAAGAAGATAGCCTGGTGCTGACCCTTTTCAGTCACAACCTGGACCCCATGGAAAAGAAAACACGTGAAGTGTGAATGTCACAATGAAATTTACATAACATTAACAACATATATTATATCAGAAAGAAGATGAAATCATAACATTTTACTCAACAATTAGAACAACTAATTTTAATCAGAAAAGCACAACAATAGCTTAAGGAACAAAATGTTTGCATGCTGATCATCAGATTTATTATTATTCTCCCAGTGTGAAAACTGCAGTTGTGAAAAAATGCCCCTGAAGCAATCAAACTTGATTAAATTTGGTTACTGGATTGTGGTTACAATGGTTACACTGTCTGGATACTAGCAAAGAACCATAAATTTGGGGAAAGTAACAGAAAAGTAACTAGAAAAGTAGAAAAGAAAACTCTGGCTGGGAAGAATCTTGCAGTTGTTCAGCAGGAAGCAGTCTGTGTTTCATCTTTAGTACGGGATTTAGGAGAAAAAAAATAAGTAAACTGCACTCAGAGGTGCTTAAAATAAGTGAAACAGTGAATGAATATATACATTCAAATAACAGATGGCTAGAAAACAGAAGAAACTTTCACAAGCTTTTCAAATGATCTTATTAAAATACAGATATTTGAGGGTGGGGCTGAAATGAAGAAAAGGCTTACTGAGCATGAGGTTTTTCAAAAAAGTTGTTTCAAAACAGTTAATTTAGAAGACAGCACATGCAGAGATATCCTGGGATGTTCTGCTGTACCACAGAAACTGGATGAAATAAACTATTTCATTAAAGTACAAATAAGCAATTGGACTGGTGTTATACAGCATAGTTAATTGAAATGGCAAATTATGAGTATGCTCCAAGCCTGGCCATGAAAAAACATTTAAGACTTATATTAGTAAAACGTTAATTATACCCACAGAAATAGTTGCTCTTGACAAAACTGAGGAAGAAAGGAAAATTACTAAAAATTGGAGACAAGAGTGTCTAGAAAATGATTATTCACTGTACAATATGCAAAAGAGAAGCAAGTTTTTCCTAACAATCATGGAATGTCAAGTGACAAATGTGAGATTCAAGCTGCTGTATCCAGCTGCCTTCACAATATTTTTCCTGGAGGATCAGCTATATTATTTTTGCATGCAGAACAGGCTAAGGAAGAAATAAAAAAAAAGTTTAGCCAGTAAAGAGTGAGCCAGCCACCAGGAGACACCACTTCTCATTCTTCTGACAATAACAAAACCAGTAGAGAAACTTTGTCAGTGAAACCTTTTCCATTGTTCCAAAGGAAAATGCCAGAGTTGACAGAAAAAGCACAGGAGACTACAAGAATCAGGAAAACTTTGGATTTGTACCAAAGACTGGTGTTGGGAGATTGAGATGACCAGCAAAAAAAACAGCAATATTGTGAAATTAGACAATAAATGGGAGACGTAATACATACATGATTAGACACATGAAATGTAGCTTTGCAAGAAGAAGTGATTGAAAAAGATTGGAAGAAGGGTTCCCCATGAGAGTGGGTGTGCACCAGGGTTCATCTCTGAGCCCACTGCTGTTCATACTGGTGATGGACTACATTAGCAAACAGGTCATTGGGGACAGATCAACAAAGTTGCTGTATGCAGACAATGTGGCATTACAGGCAGACTCTGAGCAAGAACATCAGGATAAAATAGGGGAATGGAATGCAAAACTGAAGGCACACAGGAAGAAACTCAGTACAGATAAGACAGATAAGACAGCTGTAATGGCAGCAAATAGTGGAATTCAGAAAAAGCTGAGATTTAAAATAGAAGGGAAAATAGTGGAACATGTTAACAGCTTCAAGTATCTGGGGATGGTTGAGGAGAAGGGAAGTTTGTATGAAGAAGTCAAAGCTAGAATCCAAGGGGCTACAGCCAACTGGCACAGAGTGTCAGGTGTATTATGTGACAGAATAATGACAAACAAGTTGAAAATGTATACAAAACAGTAGTGTCACCAGTACTACTGTATAGTACAGAAACCTTGACAGTAAAGGCAGAACATTTGAGGACGCTGGAGGTGTTGGAGATGAAGTGCCTGAGATGGGTGGTAGGATGCACACTGTGGGACAGAGGAAAAAATTAGGACATAAGAGCAGAAGTCAAAGTAGCTCCAAAAAGGTCAAATAGAACATATTACAGTGGTTTGGGCACATGTGCAGAAAAGCAAAAGACAATCTGGTGAAGAAGATTTAGGACAGGAAGAAGGCAAGAGGAAACAAGGGTGTCCAGCAAAGAGGTGGATGGACTGTGTGAGAGAAGATCTGTGACTGTCAGTTATGAGTGCTGATGAAGGCAGTACAGTGGCATTGAATAAACAGAAATGGAAACAGTTAACATGACCCCATGTAAAAAATGGGAAAAAGGTGGTTGGTGATGACTGTATGTTTCTTAAATCACAATTTCATGGTAGTAACCTGCTGTTCATGTAGTCATTGTCATTCCCCCAAGTGACTTTCTCACACACACAAGTACATAAATATGAACACACTTCATATATATGGCACATATATGTTAGAGTCTGATAGTCCAGTGTATCATCCTCCATCCTCTGATCCCCATACTACCATTGTTGCCAGTACAGCACTTCACTGAGTTATCTGTAGTGTTCGTTGGATCTCCCCACTTCCTGATCCCTGATATGATGTCTATGCTGGTATGGCACTTTAAAGAGTAATCCCTGTTATCTAGTGTATCCTCCACCCCTCAATCCCAGTTATGATGCTAGTGCCATCATGGCACTTTAGAGAGTAATCGCTGGTGTCTAGTGTATCCTCTAGCCATGGTCCTTGTTATTATGTTGTTGTCAATATGGCACTTCACTGAGTCATTCCCTGGTGTCCAGTGCTTACCTCAAATAATAAGTGATCTCTTGAATTGCTCAGCCATGTAGATGCCTTCCTACAGGCAGTTCCAGAGAGACCGCACATGGCTAATTAGCATATGCTTATCACCCTGGCATGCCTCATTAGCATTCAGCATGGTCTCAGGGCCAGCCCTTTGTGGTACTGCTTTATGTTAGAGGACTGTGCTGCAGAGATCCTACAAATATAGAAGAGGCATTTCAAAAATGTTATTAAAATTTGTATAAAGCAGAGGAATATGAAAACCAAGAAAAAAGCACAAATTATAAGTTATGTACTCACTATAACTAGGCATCTGTGTTTTCCATTTTCATTCTTCCTCACTTATGAGTCAAGATCCAAACCTTGGATCTGACTCGGCAGCATTTACCAGACTTTGGATCCAACTCTCGAGCTCCTCCCTCTAACCATAAAGCCCTACTCCATCCCTATTGCCTCAGACTGAGTTCACTGCCCTATTTCCCAATAGCGGAAGAGAAACAGAGATAGCCAGATAGAAATGACAGGGCTCAAACCTGGAACTGTAGGCTCCAGTGACAGTCCAATAGGTCCTTCCAGAAGAAAAATGGATGGGGGAATGGATGAGAGTGGAGTTGAGGAAGAATGAAAATGGAGTGTGTACATAACTTATAAATATGATGTTGTGCTTTTCATTCTTCCTCACTTGTGGGACAGAGTCCCCAGCTATGTTGACCCTGGGTGGCCCTCATGGAAGGATATTCCAGAGGAATCCCGAACCAAAGGAGGCTCTGTGCCTAGATATGCTGTCCAGTTTGTAACGTGAAAGAAAGGTATAAGTCTTGGACCATGTAGCTTCTGCACAAATGTCATCAGTAGACATTCTTGACCAAAAGGCAGATAAAGTAGCCATGGATCTAGTTGAATGAGCTCAGGGAGGCTTTAGTAATGTCATACCCTTCTGAGAGTAAATCCATGCGATACAGTCTGTAATCCTTTTAGCTAGGGTAACTTTAGAAACTGGTTGTGCTAGGTGATTTGGAGAGAAAGATACAAAAAGCTGGTCGGACTTTCTAAATTGTTTTGTCCTGTGAAGGTAAAAACATAGTTGTCTGTGCACATCAAGGAGGTGTAGCATGTACTCTCCTGTATTGGTAAAATTTGGAAAGAAAACTGGTAAGTGAATGGATTGGTTGATGTTATGGGGTTTTTGCTGAAAGATCCTGGAGTTCAGATATTCTTTTGGTCGAAGTTATAGCTACCAAGAAAAATGCCTTCTGTGACCGAAATTTTAGATCTGATTTGCCTGACAGTTCAAAGGGTTTTATGTTAAACCTTCAAGTACTGCAGTAAGATTCCAAGGTGGTGAGGGATCTTTTATCAGAGATCTCAAAAAAAAATGCCTTTCATAAAAGCTTGATACAATCTAGGGGAAGCCAAGGAAAAAGATGTATTCCCTGTGTAGAAATTTGAAATTGCTGGCAGCTGAAGTTTAATTATAGAGAAACTAACCCCATCTTTGAAAAGAGTTGTCAAAAAATGAAGAATACCAGAGATTGGTGCATAAAATGGTTCAATGTACTTAAATGATGCCAAATAGAGAAGTTTTTCCATTTACTTTTATAAACTTTTTTGGTAGAATCTTTTTGAGAAGCCAAAATAATGTCACAAACTGGGGAAGCATGCTTGGACTGTCTAATTATTACTGGAAGTGGAGAAACCATGCGGTCAGCTTGAGAGCCTGAATGTTGGGGTGTTGAATCACTGACGGCTGAGAAAGGAGATCTTGAGTAGGCTCCAGTATCCATGAAGGATAACGAAGATGAGACCATAGAAAAGGGAACCATATTTGCTGATGCCAGAAGGGGGCAATGAAGATTACTGAGCTCTTCAGCCTTCTTGCTTTCTGCAAAAATTTTGGAATCAGGGGAAGAGGAGGATAAGCATAAAGGAGACCCGAGGGACAAGTATTAAGAAGAGCATCTCTTGGTGACTCCCCCTGAGGGGAGATCAGAGTGAAGTACTTGCTATACTTGTTGTTGAGACGAGTGGCAAATAGGTCACAGCAAGGTTGGCCCCAATGCCTGAAGATCATATTTACTACTGACTGATTGGAAGACTACTCGTGAGGCATCAGGATGGATCTGCTTAGTTTGTCCGCAACCGCATCGGTTTTCCCAGAATGAGTATCATAATTAGAAAGCAGTCTGATGAGATCACCCATTCCCAAACCCTCATGGCCTCTCTGCAAAGGAGATAAGATCGAGTTCCTCCTTGCTTATTGATGTACCAGACTACAGACATATTGTTGGTCTCAACTGCAATAGTCCCCAAGGGAAGAACATCTTGAATTGCCTGCAACACTAAAAGGACTACTGTCATCTCTAGGACATTGATATGCAAGTTGGTCTCTTGGGGGGTACCACATGCCTTTAAAGTTTAATGTGGTTACTGGGTAAAGTAGAATAAGAAGTCATGTACTCACCATAACGTTCCATCTGAGTAGGTATCTTCATTTGTCTGCAACCTTTGGGATATGGATCAGATCTCGGATCCGAGCCGGCAACTTCTACCACAGCATAGATCCGAGCTCCTAGCTTCTCCCTTTACCCATAATCCCCTGCCAACCCTGACTGACCTCATATCAAGTTTGCCCCATATAACAACTGTTACTATGTCCCGGAAGGGACTCATCTACGACAACTCCTAGTCAGAATCGTATTGGTCAGGGGGAAGGAGGGTGGGATGGTTGCAGACAAATGAAGATACCTACTCAGATGGAACGTTATGGTGAGTACATAACTTCTTAATCTGAAGTAGGCACTTCATTTGTCAGCAACCTTTGGGACAGAGTCCCCAGCTACCTGAATCTTGGGTGGCCTTTATGGAAGGATATTCCGGAGCACTGCAGAGCCAAAGGATGCCCTACCTCTGGAGACAACATCCAGTTTGTAATGGCTAATAAAGGTATGAGATGAAGCCCAAGTGGCTGCGGAACAAATATCATCCAAGGGAATTAGAAGTTATGTACCTACCATAACGTTCCATGTTAGTTGTCTTCTCTCGCCTTCTTTCTTGCTGGATGGGTTGATCCGCTTTAGCTTGAGAACTCCTTTTACCAGCTCGAGGCAACCCTATATCCCATGATGCAAGGCGGAACTACCTCAGATCTCGTTTCGTAGCTAACCTACCCTGCTAAAGACTAACCTAACATAATTAGGAACACAAGTTCATAATAGAAGTCCTCATATGAAGGCTCAGGAGGAAAACAACCTGATAGGAACTCTTCAAGATCTGTCCAGGCTAGGGGGAAGGAGGGAGGGACGCAAGAAAGAAGGTGAGGGAAGACAACTAACATGGAACATTATGGTAGGTACATAACTTCTAAATGTTAAGTTGTCAATCTCGCCTTCATTCTTGCTGGATGGACTTAGCACCTGTATCCTGGGTGGCTCAATGGAACAGACTCTTGAGAACTGTGGAACCAAAACTGGCCCTATCTCTGGAGGCCAAGTCCAACTTGTAATGAGAGACAAAGGTATGAGGCGTGGCCCAAGTAGCTGCTGCACAAATGGTATCAATGGGTAGTCTATCCTGAAAGGCTGCAGAAGTGGATAGACTCCTGGTTGAGTGTGCTTTTGGTTTAGAAGATAGCTGTTTGCCTCTGAGAGAGTACACATAGGAAATGGTGGAAGTCAACCATCTGGATAAGGTCACTTTAGAAACTGGAAGACCTATCCTGTTTTCTGCATAGGAGACAAATAATTGGTCCGATTTCCTGAATTGTTTAGTTCTATGCAAATAGTACCTGAGCTGACGATGGACATCCAAAAAATGCAGTTTCTGTTCAGCTCTGTCAGAATAGTTTGGGAAAAAGACTGGTAGATCTATAGATTGGTTAATATTGGTTTGAGACACAACTTTGGGGAGAAAGGAAGGGTTTGTTCTTAATGATACCCTGTCCTTATGAAAACAAAAGGGGAACGAAAATGCAGAGAGCTTGAATCTCGAAACCCTTCTTGCAGAAGTGACAGCCAGTAAAAATATAGTTTTCCAGGTCAATAACTTCAAAGAACATGAAGCAAGGTAGTATCAAGGAACAACATTAAGTTTTAGATCCCATTGGGAGGAGGATGCTTTATAGGCGGCTTTAGGAGAAAAACTCCTCTCAGAAAGGCCTTGCATAATCTATGAGACATAATGTTATTGTCATGCAAGCCAACATGATACTTGGAAATAGCAGCCAGTTGTACTTTGACTGTAGATGACGAGGAACCTGAATGAAAAGAAATCTAAAACAGAATGTACAGGAGCAGTAAAGGGATCAATATTTCTGGAATTTGCCCAAATAGAACACTTGCTAGCATAAACAGTCCTAGTGAAAGAAGACACTAAGATGTCTCTGATGAGTCAGAAATCATCGGGTAGCCTGGCTAGGAAGGAAGTGGAGCAACCAAGCAGTGAGGTTGAGAGAATGAATGGCCCGGTCTGCTGACCCGACTGGTGGATCAAGAGATCCGAACTGGGTCCAGATGCCAGGGCTGCACCAGAAGGTGATGATTCAGAGACGGAAACCAAATTTGTCGAGGCCAATATGGGGCAATGAGGATCAACTTGGCCCTCAAAATGGTGGCTTTCTGAATGACTTGTGGAATCAAGGAAAGGGGGCCAATCCTGGGTTAGAGTCTCTCAGGGGTTGGCCTGGAAGGGGAAAGAGAGTGAAAAATCGGGGCACTTGTTGTTTTGAGGAGTAGCAAAAGACGACAAAACAAGGTGCCCAGCTCGCAAGGAGTGCCCCACTTCAGAAAAATCTGATCCACTACAGATTGATTGAGAGACCACAGGCATCAGAATGGATCTGCTCAGCCTGTCCGCCAATAGGTTGGACCTGTATCAGAAACCGATGAGAGCGGATAGGACCTGGTCTGCTTGTTGATGGACATGTTGTCAAAGCACTGCTCTCATCTCCAGGACATTTATGTGCAGATGGTATTCTATGGGTTGCCACGTCCGTGGACCATCCTGCCCTGATAATGCCCCCACCTGATCAGAGAGGCATCCGTGGCAACTGGAGGAATAAATGGTCGGCCCTGATGAAGAAGAGGGAAGATATCCACCAATTCAGATGAGCTCTGCACAACTGTGTGACTAAGATTTCGTGCCTCATCGGAACTGCGTGAATAGCATCCACTGCAGCCAGTGGTAGAAGAACAATGGCGCAGCCATAAGACCTAGAACCTTCAGTATAAATCTGGCTTTGATCTTGTTGCTCTGCAATAGAAGGATGTCCAGAATTCTTTGATCTGTTAGTTTGGCTAACATTTTGACGGTGTTTAATTCTGGGTGATAGATTGGCAAGGCAGCAGAGAAGATTTTACTGAAATTCCCAAACTCCTGCAAATCTGTAGAGTGTAGTCTCTGGACTGAAGAAGCTGACACTGGTGGTGGCGGAGAGGAGCCAGTCGTCCAAGTAGGGAAACACCTGGAACAGATGAGCTGTGACCACTGCCATGCATTTGGTAAACACTCTGGGGCTGAAGTGAGGCCAGGAGAAACCTTCATCCTGAAGGTCTATAGACACATCCCAGTTGTCCTTGCCCAGAAAGGCAGAATGGACTGAAATCTTGCCTTCTGCAAATCTGTTTAGATTGCTCAGGTCTAATATTGGTCTCAATCTCCCGTCCTTTGGGGACCAAAAGAATCTAAACCTCCTGTTTGCCAAATCCCCTTTCACGGGTGAGATGTCTGGAAGGGATTGTAGAGGCCAGGCTACTGGGTACAGTCCCCTCTGTCTGACCCTTGGGATATGGGGGAGAAGGAGTGAAAAACTGACTCCAACGGCAGAAAGAGTTTTACCATCCTGCTCACACCTGGTCAAGGTATCCTTCACCTGAGGTCCGAGCTGAACCATCAAAGGGTAGGGTGAAGTGAAGAAGCTTAAAAGGGGTCTGCAAAATTACAAAGCTGCATCCAGGAATGGAGGAGATATGGAATTATTAGATGAGCTGCGAGAGGCAATCTTTTCTTTGAGCCCCAGCAGCAGAAGGATGGACTACTTCACCCAGTTCCTTGAGAATATCTCGTTGAAGCCTGGTGAAGTGACAAAGGTAGTCCATACCTGTCCATGGTCCTAGAATCGGATGGTCTCTGGGGACAGGTTCCACAGCACCTGCTGGATCAGGAGAAACTTAGGAAGAGAACAGCCTGCTTACCACCTGAATTCCAGATGGAGGCTTGGATACTGAAGCCTGAGCAGACCCTGCTTAGAGGGAGAACCTTCTGGCTTAAGTAAGCCATGGAGGATAAGTTATTAACACACAACACACAGGAAGGGATTAACCAATGGGGTTCAAGGGAATTGGTGGGTAATTCACTACAGACTATAAATATGGATACAAGGGGAAGGAAAAAAAAAACCTAACTAAGCTTTTCTTACACAAGAAAAAATTACTACCTCAGCTGGCAAAGGAGACGATCTGAGGTAGTTCCACCTTGCATCATGGGATAGGAGTTCTAAAGCAACCCATCCAGCAAGAATGAAGGCGAGATTGACAACTTAACATCCCTAGATTTAAATGCAGCCGATGTAGCAACAGCTCTAGTAGAATAAGCTCCCTGAGGTGCAGGCCTTCCCGAACTGTGATATGCTAAGAGGATACAATTAGCTATCCACCGTGATAGGGTAACTTTAGAAACTGACTTGCCTAAATTTGTTTTTGCAAAGGAGACAAACAACTGGTCGGATTGTCTATGACCAGCAGTTCGATTAATATAAAAATGCAATTTTCTGTGCACGTCCAAAGAATGCAGTTGATACTCTCCTTTGTTCTGATAGTTGGGGAAGAACACAGGAAGATTAATAGATTGATTAATGTTAGCTTCCAAAGATACCTTAGGTAGAAAGGACAGATTGATCCTGAGGTAAACTCTATCCTGATGGAAGGCCAAATAAGGTGGTTTGACACAGAGAGCCTGAAGTTCAGAGACTCTTTTAGCTGAAGTAATGGCCACCAGAAAGGCCGTCTTCCAAGAGAAGTATTTAAGATCAACCGTGGCCGCAGGCTCAAAAGGGGGCTTTGTCAAGGCCTGTAGAACCAAAGATAAATCCCATGGGGGTACTACCTCCCAGACAGGGGGTCTGAGGATGAAGGTACCCCTGAGAAAAGCTTTACAGAGCTTGAAGGTAATAAGAGGGCCCGACTCATGCCCTACATGATAGTGCAAAATCGCTGCTAGTTGTACCTTGACTGTAGAGCAGCTAGCCCCCTGATGAAAGAGTGTAGTTAGGAAATACAAAACTGAAGTTAAAGGCGCTGTAAAAGGATCTAAGTGACGGTGCTCAGCCCAGATGGAGAAACGTTTCCACTTACTCCGATAGACCCTTCTGGTGGATGGCTTGTGTGCTGCTACTAGAATAGCTTTGACTGGTGAGGAGATTCCAGGAGTCCTTATCAGGAGTGGAACTGGAGCAACCAAGCCGTCAGCTTGAGGTTGACCAGGTTGGGGGTCGGAAGACCCAGAGGGTGAGTAATGAGATCCAGAAGGGGATCCAGAATCCAGGGCGGATGAATCAGGTGAGACCATAGGTATGGGAACCATGTCTGACGAGGCCAGAATGGGGCAATGAGGATCATCTTGCTCCCCAGCCAACTGGCTTTCTGTAAAAGTTTTAGCATCAGGGGCAGTGGAGGGTAAGCGTAAAGAAGACTGGGAGGCCAAGCATGTACTAGAGAGTCTCTCGGGGACTCCCCCTGAGGGGGGATCAGAGCGAAGTAACTGTTGCATTTGGTATTTGAGGGAGAGGCAAAAAGATCGCAACAGGGTTGCCCCCATCGGGCAAACACTCGCTCCACTACTAAAGGATTGAGAGACCATTCATATGGGGTCAGAATTGTACGACTGAGCCTGTCTGCTAAGATGTTGGACCGTCCTGGAATGTGCGTTGCAATGAGAAAGCGGTTGGTGGATATCGCCCATTCCCACACTCTCATGGCCTCGCGACAAGGAGGATAAGACCTGGTTCCCCCCTGTTTGTTGATGTACCAGACAACTGACATGTTGTCCGTTTGTACCGCAATCGTCCCAGTCAGAAGAAGGCTGTGAAGTGCCTGCAACGTCAAAAGCACCGCCCTCATCTCTAGGACATTGATATGCAAGGAGGTCTCTATGTCGTTCCACGTGCCTTGGACCGTTCTGCCTGAATAGTGCCCCCCCACCCCAGGCGAGAGGCGTCCGTGGTCACTGTGGCGATGGGAGGAGGCATCGAGAATGGGCATCCCGTGTGGAGGCTCGGGGACTGGAGCCACCACACGAGCGACCTTCTGCAAGCCCTGCTTAGGGGAATGGGATGAGACAGGGTGTTGCGGGACAGGGACCATTGCACCTGGAGGGTCCACTGTAGGACCCTCATATTTAGATGGGCTAAGGGCAGCAGAGAAATTGCTGCCACCATGGATCCTAGAGCCCTCAGGACCAAATCCACTGGTGGGGCTTGGAGTTGAAGGATGGCCTGTACATGCAACCTCAGGTTCTGAAGCCGATCTGGAGTCAGGAAAGCAAAAATTAGTCTGGAATCCAATCTTGCCCCTATGAAATCTATTACCTGTGTAGGAGCCAGAGAGGATTTGGCCATGTTGACAGTCAACCCTAGGCGTGGAGCAAGATTGAGGAAGTAATCCCTGTATGAACAGAGTAGATGCCTTGTTGGGGCAATGAGGAGCCAGTCGTCCAGGTACGGGAAGACCTGAATTCCCTGGAGTCTCAGGTGGGCTGCTATTGCTGCCAAGACTTTGGTGAACACCCTGGGGGCTGAGGTGAGACTGAAGGGGAGGGCTCTGAAATGAAAGTGACCTGGCTCCCAGCTAGAAGCAGAGAAACCCCCTGGAGCATCTGTCCACTAGAATGTGATGGTATGCATCCTTGAGGTCTATCAAGCACATCCAGTCATTCTCCTGTAACAGAGGGAGAATAGATTGCAGCGTGACCATCCAGAACTTTTCTTTGGGGACTGCCAGGTTCAAGAGAGAGAGGTTGAGGATGGGCCTCAAGTCCCCCGTCTTTTTTTGGCACCAGAAAGAACCTGGAGTAAAACCCTGATCCAAGCTGATCTGGGAGGACGGGTTGGATGGCTCTTTTTTGTAAAAGCTGCTGAATTTCTGTAGCAGCTGCCTCCCTCTGACTGGGTGGTACGTCCGGGAGGCTTTTGGTTTTGGGGTTTACAATAAAGGGAATTAGGTAACCTCTGGATATTATTCGAAGCACCCAGCGATCTATCGTTATGGACTCCCATGTTGCTAGGTGCCTCGAAAAACGTCCCTCGACTGCCTCCAGAGAGGAGCAGTCGGGCCACCCCTCAGCGGTTCTATGTGGGTCTCAGAGAAGGGTTCTCTGGACCCAAAATTCCTGGGACCCCCTCTGCCTCTAGGATGGCGTCCTCCCTGTCCTCTTCTGCCACGAGAGGACTGGTTGTCTGGAGCAGACTGGGATTGCTGTGATTTCCGGAACCATATCTTCTTCTGACCCTTTTGGTTCTTGGAAAAGGACCTCTGGGGAGCAGAGAAGCGGACTCCGATGGCAGACAGTGTCTTCCCGTCTTTCTCGCTCTGGACTAAAGTGTCGCGAACAGTTTTGCCGAACAGTGCAGAACCACCAAACGGGGCATTCGCGAATGACACCTTAAAGGGTTCCAAGAAGTCACAATGTCGGAGCCAGGCTTGTCGCCTCATGACCAGGCCGACTCCGCCAGCTCTAGCGGTTCCCTCAGTGGCATGAGACAAGAGCCGCATAGAGGTGTTAGAAATGCAGCGTATTCTTTTATTAGATCCCGCTGCATCCAGATGATGTGTGCCATATAGTTCAGCGCCCTCAACGAGAAGGTTGCTGAACTGAAGGCCCGCTTCCCAAGGCGGTCCATCGCACGAGACTCCTTGCTCGGTGGATGGACCGCGGAGCTCTCCTGAGCCAACTGTCTCTTGGTGGCCTTCGCCACCAACATGGCATCCACGGGGGGACCTGTGCTCCAATGGGTTCTCTCTGCAGGGGCACTCAAGATCCTATCTGGGCACTTGGGGACTGGCTCTACAGTGTCTGGTGGAAATAAGGTCCACCAGGGGGTCGAGGGGAGGGGACACCCAAGAGGTAGATGGCCCTGCCTCAAACACCTCTAGGAATACCGACTCATCGGAGGAAGCCTTTGGGGCAGACCAACCCCCCCCCAATCCTAAGCATTTCCATGATGTCTCCAAAGGAGACATCCTCGGGGGGGTGATCTTGGGGAGTCTTCCCCTTCATCTAAGTCTGTATCTTCCATAAGGGACTCTGGGGAGTCCACATGCCTCCTCTTACACCTAGCCTTGTGAGGAACCTCCTCGGGGGGGCTGTCCGAGGAAGCCTCACCTGCAATGTCATGTTCTGAAGGAACACCCAGAGGCGTTGAAGCAGGCTGCCCCAAAGGCCGGGTGATGGGAGCCTGAACCAGTTGAGAGGGAGTGCAGGGGGGGAGCCGAAGCCAGGACCGGAGGCCCGGATGCACTCAGCAGTGCCCTCTCCACCGCAGCGAAAGCCGAGGGGGAACCGCTCTCGATCGGATCCGAGAGCCGACTCCCACTCGGATCCAAAGCGGGGATCGGAGCCGAGACCATCGGATCCGAAGGACCCGTGTGCTCCGACTGGGACGGAGCTGAAGGCACACCGAATTCCTCGGATCCGAAGCTCGGTCCTCGGCTCCGAGAGGTTGGATCCGACAAGCTCGAGGGACCAGTCTGAGCTGAAGTGCCCAGCACTGTCGGCTCCGACCCGCCCCGATCCAACGGCTCGGCTCAACGCTCGAACCCGGAAATGGGTCGGAGAAGGAGCGATTGAGCAAAAATGGGTCGAGCTCCCCAGAGGGGAGGGGAGAGCAGAGCACTCCATCTGCAACTGGGCCTGGATGAACCTCCTCATCATCCGGTCCATGTCTGCATCTGACATACTAAAAGTGGACCTCAAAGAGGCCACCGAGGCAGGCCTGGAGTGCTGTCTCGATGACCTCGACGGGGACCGGGTAAACTCCTCCTCGGGTCCTGGTGAGAAGCGAGGGGACCGGAGCCGAGGAGGAGGTGACCCAGAAGCCCTGGAGGGAGAAGCCCGTTTGGCGGGTGGGGCCGAGGAGGAGTCCTCGGCCCGCCGCTTATGGTGCTTCTCTTTCCGCTTGGCTTTTCTGGCCTCCCTATCTTCCAGAGCCGAAGCGGGAGGTTGAGTCCTGACCGGAGGAAGGGAGGCAGGAGTGGCCGCCACCGAAGGCTGGGTAGCGGCCACAGAAGCACCGGAGGTTGGAGCCGGATCTGGGGGCAAAAGGCCCGCCAGAATCAGCTTCGACCTCCGGTCCTTAAGTGCCCTGGGGTTGAACGCCGTGCAGATCGCGCATCCGGAGGAGAGGTGTTCAACCCCAAAGCATCTAACACACCAAGTGTGGCCATTCACCGGTGAAAGCTTATGGCCACACACGATGTACTTCGAAAAAGTGGCTTTAGGGGCCTCCAACATTATAAAATAAAGGAAACACACTCACTAGGCCCCTACACACACCACACACACACTACGATCAGCAAGGGCAGGGAGGAGAAGGACCACAAATTAAATTAAATTAAATTTAAGAGAGGTAAAAAAGGGCTAAAGGGAATGCCTAAACAATCGCTCACACTCACACAAGGAGAAAGGAAGAAAAATTGAAAGTTTTTCTCTCACAAAGTTCGACTATACCAGGAGCTCAGGAACCTAGCTTGAAGCGCGACAAACTAGATCTGGGGTCAGTCAGGGTTGGCAGGGGATTATGGGTAAAGGGAGGAGCTAGGAGCTCGGATCTATGCTGTGGTAGAAGTTGCCGGCTCGGATCCGAGAACGGATCCGTATCCCAAAGGTTGCTGACAAATGAAGTGCCTACTTCAGATCAAAGGGTTTACCTAGAAAAAGATTATTTGATTGCATAGACCAACGAATGTGTTGCTTGCAAATCAGGGTGAGTTTTATTTGAAAAGAAGGGTTGATATAGAATGGACCACTGTACAGTTAGAGTCCATTGGAGGGCCCGCATAAAGAAGCATGCAAGGAGGAGTATTATTATGGCAGCTGACATTGACCAAAGTGTTTGAAGCACTAATCTTAATGGAGAAGATATATGAGAAAGGATAGCCTGAACTTGGTTTTTGATGGAAGTAACGTGGTGGAGAGGTAAAGATGCTCTTTGTGTTGTTGTGTCCAAAACTGTCCTGATGAATTCCAGGCTCTGAACTGGTACAAGTTTTGATTTGGCAAGATTTATCATAATGCCCAAAGTTTTGCAAATCTGGAGCAAATGGTGCCTAACATGTTGTAGTTGATGCTTGGAGGGGGTGGTGAGGATCCAGCCATCCAGATATAGAAACATCTGGAATCCCTTCAGTCTCAAGTGAGCTGTAACTACTGCCATGCATTTGGTAAACACCCTGGGGGCTGTGGTGAGTCCAAAGGGCAGAGTTCTAAACTGGTAATGACTGGTTCCCAGTCAAAAGCAAAGATGTCTTCTGGATCTGCATCTGTCTAATTTGATGTGATAGTACACATCCTGAAGATCTATAGAGCACATCCAATCACCCTTGTGCAAAAAAGGCAGGATGGACTGAACCATGACCATTCAGAACCTTGCTTTCTTTGCATACTGGTTCAATTTGCTTAGATCCAAAATGGGTCTGAGGTCCCATGTTTTCTTTGGCACTAAAAAGAAATGTGAATAAGTTTTGAATCCTATCTGGTTAGGTGGGACATTCTGGATGACACTTTTTTCTAGCAGCTTTTGTATTTCTTGTGCTGTGGCTTTCCTCTGACTTGATGGAATGTCAGGAAGTTTCTCCCTTTGACAATGAGAAAGAAGGGAAAATAGAATGTAATAACCTCTGGATATTATTCTTAGCACCCATAAATCTCTTGTGATGTTTGTCCAGGCATCTAAGTGCAAAGAGAACCGACCTTCGACTGACTGTAGAGTTAGACAGTCGGGCAGCACTTCAGGAGCACTGATAGGGCCTGTCTGAAAAAGAATCTCTAAAGCCCTGGCTCTGTGGGCCCCTTCTGCCTCTAGGCAAAATCTACCATTAAAATTTCCCCCTCTGCTCTGGAGGAATTGTCTCCATGTGAATTTTGAAAAGGTCCCTGAGATTTATGGAACCGTATTTTCTTACCACCTCTCGGGTTTCTAGAGAAGATCTGTTGTGGTGTAGAAAACTTGATCCCCATGGCAGACAGAGTATTTTCTTCTTATTCACTGTGGGTAAGCATATATTTTACTGACGGCCCAAACAAGGACATGTCATCAATTGGGGCATTAACAAAAGACTTCTTAAAGGGTTCCACAATGTTACATAACTGCATCCAGGTGTGTATCCTTATGGCGATGCACTGGCTGCTCATGAGGTCCCTTCAGCTGTGTGAGAGATTAACCTCATCAAAGCATTTGAAATAGGCAAAACAGTGGCCAGTTGAGAGGAGGTCCTTTTGAAATCTTCAACAGACACGGACTCTGAGAGAGTATTTGATAGTTCTTTAGTCACCTCTCTCTAAAGCCTAGTAAAGTGGGCCAGAAAATTTAGCAACCTCAGAGCAAACGTAGCTGAGGTGAACACTTACTTTCCAAATCTGTCCAATGCTCTGGACTCCCTGTTTGGTGGATGGACAGAAGAGCTCTGTTCTCTTAGCTCATTTTGGTGGCTACCTCCACCACTATAGCATCAACGGGGACTCCTTTTCTCTAGTGGGGTCTGTCTGCAGGTGGGGCCAAGAACTTGTCAGGGCATTTGGGGATAGGCTCAACAGTATCCAGCTCCTTCCATGACCAGCGGGAAGCCAAATCAATAAGTCCATCCACAGGGGTGTTACCCAAGATGTAGACAGGACAGAACTAAAAGCTTCCAAGAACACCAATTCTTTGGGAGGGGGTGTTTGGGATGACCAGCCACACTTCTGTTTCAGGATCTCTAGAATATCTCCAAAGAAGATGTCAACCAGTGGTTACTTGGGGGGGTCCCTCTCCTTCATCAAAATTGGTGTCTTCCATAAGAAACTTCATGGGGGGAGTCTATGTGTCTCTTCTTACATGTTGTCTTCCAGGGCACCTTTCCATGGAATATTCTGGAGAGGTGTCAGAAAAGATGGGAAGTTCCTCCACTGGACTTGGCTTGAGACTCTTTGGAACTGGCTGTCCCTGTGGAATATGTCTGACCAACTCTGAGCTCAGAATCAATGAGGCAAAAATGGTAGGATACAAAACATGAGAAGATGGTTCTCACTGGAAAGCCCTTTCCACCACCTTGAAGGCCAAGGGACCAGGAGAATCCCCGCCCTACCCCTTCAAAGCTGAATTTTCTGAAGAAGGTAGATGTAGGCCACCCCATGATCTGCACCTCAAGGGATCCAAACTGCCTAGGGCCAAAGCTCCAGTTGGAAGGTATGGTCCAACAAAACTGGAGTTAAACCTACCCCCTCAGATCTGATACCGGCACTTTGGATCTGAGACCAGTTCTGATCTGAGGGTACCAGAGCAGAACCAGAAAGGGAAAGCAGTTGAAGTGGAGGAAGAAACATTCCTTGGATCCAATGCTGAGCCTCTCAGGGATCTCAGGTCTACTTTACATTGTCGTAAGCTGACAATATCGAGTCTAATATTGTCAGCATGACAATATCACAAGTAAAGAACATTGTGCAAGTAAACGGAAATCTCTGTAAGGGGAGATTTCCATTTACCTCAATGTAGTGCTGTCTCGGAGTTGGTATATTTAAGTAGGGGGAGTGTGGGGGGCACAGCTCCCCACATGGGGGGTGCAGGGTGGCTTGCCCCCCTGCCTACGCCATTTATTTATTTTTTTTTACGTTATTCGATGTTTTACTTAATCGATCAATAAAGTTCAACCTTTATTGATTCGATTAAGTAAACTTTCGATAACGTGATACAGATGCAGGATCTCAGATCCTTGGGCTCTGAAACTACTGGACAGATCAGAGAAGGAGAAATCTTAGATGTAACAGGCATATTCATGGATCCGATAGGGGATGGAGCTTGTAAGACCCCTATCTAGATCTGAGCTCAGAGAAACTTTTGCATCATCCTATCCACATCTGCTTCCAACAAGCTTCTGGAGGACCTAGAGGAAGAGCTTGAAGGAGGCCTGGAATGCTTCTGTGGTACTTGAAGAAGCTGAGCAGGCAAGATGAGAAAAATTTCATAACATATTCAGGAGTAGCATTCCTAAAGGAAGTACCCAGCTTCAGATCTGATGACTTAGGATCCAAGGGGAAGGGAGCTGTTGGACTGATCCTAATAACTGCAGGAGCCAAAGCCTTAGGATCCAAAGGCTTCAGATCCAAATGTTGAAACATCTTCAGATCCAGAGGGGTCAAATCTGAGAGCTTCCTAGTCTTTGTTGACTGCTCCAACAAAGACCTAGGGGACTTCTAGGAGAACGCATTCAGTGCTCCAGAGGAACAGACTTACTAGGTTTGTAGTAGGTTTGACCCCCTGGAGTAGAAGAAGAGAGAAGAAAACCCCTTAAAATAAGCTTATTCCTTCTGTCTGCCAGGGCTCTCAGATTAAATGTGAGGCAGATTCTGCATGACATGTCCAAGTGCCCGAGTCCAAGGCAATAAATGCACTCCTTGTGAGCATCCAAGTTTGGGATCTTATGCCCACAAGAAGTGCATGTTTTGAAGCTTGTGGGTTTGTCTGACATAATTTCATTAGTGAGGAACAGAACAAAACACTAGAAAGAATAATCAACAGGTTACACAAGTTTTTTTTTTAATATCTAAACAGGAGAAAATGAACTAACAACTATGGTAGAAAGTAATACCCAAAAGAGAAGGATAATAGAGAGAAACAATACCAGCAATGGTAGAGAGAAAGCACAATAAAATAGTATGGAAAGGGAAAGGAAAGACAAATAACCCTGACAACCAGCAAAAACTAGAGGGAGGGATAAAAATAGTAATAAAAAATTTTGTAATAGAGAATAATCAAACTCACAATACTAGTAAAAGTGCTCAAGAGTGGAACCTATGTCTGCTCGCGAAGACAGCTAATGAGATTTTAGGCGAAAGGAATGGAGCAGGGCATTATGAGTAGAGGGGGAAGCTTGAGAGTTGGATCCAAAGTCTGATAAATGCAACAGAGTCAGATCCAAGGATCGGATCCAGACCCATAAGTGAGGAAGAATGAAAAGGATAACATCAAATTGGAAATATTCATGAAAGAGATCATTAGGCCAAGGTTAGAAGATGATGAAGCTCAACAATTAATAGCTGAGTCAGGAAGAGATGATATAACACTGGTGACATATAATCCATCAACAGTGAAGTCTCCAGGAACAGATGGTATTCCTTTGAAAGTTTGGAATTTTGGAGAGAAGAAAGTGAAAACAATCTGGAAGGTTTGGACTAACAATATTTTAAAAAGTAGGGAAGTCTCAGAAAGATGCTGTAATGGCTGTATTATCCAAAGAGGGCAAAGATCATTCAGCCTTGCTTCATGCAGACCAGTGTCAGTTTCGAAGCATGATTATAAAGTGTTTATGTTCTATATTGTCAAAGACAATGGCAAAAATGTTGCCAGAATTGATAAATATGAATCAATGTGGTTTTGCAAAGAAGAAGCAAATCACTGACAACATTAAAAGAACAATGATGATCCAGAAGGAAACAGAATTTAAGAAGACATATATATTATTAGTGGGTCTTGATGAAGAGGAAATCATTCAATAAAGTCAGTTAGGATTTTATGAGTAGGACATTGGATGTATTGCATTCCCTGATGGAATAATAGGGCTAATTAGGATAATATCTGAAGGGTCAGAAGAATTAAGGTGGAAGAGTTCATCTCTATCAAGCTGTTTATGACCACAGGAACTAGGCAGAGGTGTTCCTTTTCCCCTTTGTTATTTGCTTTATATTTAGACCACTGGCAAGAAAATAAGGGTCTCATAAATTTAAATTCAAGGATGTAACTGGTATGGTACACGAAAAAAGTTAACCTTATTTGCAGATTAATTTATTTTGTATTTGACAAATCCAGAAAAAAGGACACTTCAGTGTTGTGGGGAATTTTGAGACAATTTCAGGTCTTTTCTGGATATAAAATTAATGAAGGTAAAACAAAGGCTACAGCAGTAAATTATGGACCCGCTCATGAATTAGTTCAGCAATAGTCATATTTATGGGGATAAAGGATATGAACAAAGAGATGAAACAAAAGATAATACAAACACTGAGAAATTGGAAACTCCTGATTAGAAGATACAAGCAGTGAAAAGGTCTTCAGTCATTTTAATTTTATATACAGGTCAGGCATATTTTTATCAAGCAGATGATAAGATGAGGATGGTAATTAATAAAGAGTTGAATGAATTTATTAGGGGAGGGGAAGAAGGCAAGAGATACTTTGGTTCAGTTAATTTTCCCCATAGTACAAGTTGGTTTAGGATTACCTGATTTGAAGGGATACTTTAGAGCTCCCATACATAACACAAGTTGAAGGTTATAAATAAAAATGGAAAAGGGTAATGATGAAATGGAGGGGGGAGTGAAATATAAGCAGAGAGAAAGATTTTGAATACAGACCCTTAAAAAGAATAGCAGCAACCATATAGAAAAAGTACAGCTGTATAAGTAAAACTTACCATAACAGTAGATGTTTTAGTATACCACTGTTGAAAGAGCCACATGTGCCTGACTGTTGGAGAGCATGGAAAGTGCCCTTAGCATTTGGAAGCTGGCCAGCTGCACTGGAGTAGGACCCATATAGCTGAGGCTACTGCAGCAGTGCTCTACGTTTCAACATCATTACATTTATAAAGTAGCAGAAAGTAATCTAAGAAGTAAACCAGCACAGAACAGGAAAAAGGGCATATTACATACAAGGATTGCTGCAAGTAAGTGTACATAAAATGAGCAAGAAAGGCCTAGAGAATTTACTGGATAAAATTAACAAAAAATCTAAGATAATGGCAGCAAATAATTAGGGAGGGAATGTTAATGTGGGATGAGACCAGGCAAAGGTTTGGACTGCGGGTAAGAGAGTGTCTTCCATCCCAGGAAATGATAACAGAATATAAGCAAAGAGTGAGGGATGGGGGTGAAAATTGAAAGACCAGCTCTGGTAGAGCTTTTAGATGAGTTTACAACAGAAGCAACTGTTAAAAAGGGATAATTAGTATTGCATATAAAATACTGCATTAGAAGATACTGGGAATAGAGACTAGAAAGGTAATTTACCAGGGGATAATGGAAAGGCATTTACATGGTTCTCAAGTATGCAACAAAGTACAGAAGGTTTAGTATTTTTGCTTGGAAGTATTTGCATATATATTTTTATACTCCAAGTAGACCTCAGAGAATTATTCCTCAGGTAGACTGCAAATGCTGGAGGTGTGACAGGAAAAAAAAAGGTAACTGGAAACACTAGCATAAATGGTTAAGGTTTTTACCTCACAAGACACAAGGTACAGGGTTTTTATTCTCATCTTTGAGGGAAAGTGACTAGGCTTAAAATGGCCCATAACGGCAGCTAACCCAGTACTTACCTATGAACCTAAAAACCTATCAATGTGTAATTAGCTGGCAGATTTTCAAAATTCCCTACAGAGTCTTTTTTCAGAAATTTGGGGAACAAATCATTCTAATGCAAGAACTGATTCTTTGAGCTGGGACCTAGACTATTAATTGCCTAGACAGAGCAAGGCCTTACTAAGTTTAATGATATTAGTTACCAAAAAGCAATTAGAAGAAAATGGGAAACTGATCTAAACCAACTGTAGTTAAAGTAGTGACTATTGTAAAGGAGATAAAAGAACTTCTGGCAGGATCATTAGAAAAAGGAAAGGGTAAATCTGAATGTTGTTTCAAGGAATACAACTCACTGAAACGGCATTTAACAAAATAACAATAAAAATAGTTTTAAGTGGGGGAATGTGCTCTTCATGGGGTGTGATTGTCTGCACTCCTCACTCTAATACAATTAACTCTGTAGCAGCGACAACATAGGAAAGGGGTTATTCCTATGTCAAATTCAAAGTAAAACATTTTCATGGTACCTTATCAAATGAACTATATTTTATGCACCTTCACTCAAATACTACTACTTATTAGCTTTCATAATACTTAATAATAAATACCCTAACAATGTTATAAAACCAAACAGAAGGTTAACACACAACACAAACAGAAACAACTTAAAGTAATGCTTTAATATCCATAATTGTCATAACACTGCAACACTACTTACACAGATACACAGATGCACAGTATTCTATATAGATAACCTGACAGCAAGTTTCCCTATTACTTGATCAGGAACACAAATATTCAAAGCATTTGTACCTTCTTTTCTGTAATTTACCTTATGATCAAAGTTTACTTCATATAATCCACTATCACTGAATTTGAGGAGTGGCTGGTTAAGATCCGATTCACAAACAGCACTAAGGCCTTCTGCCCACAAGCAATATATTTCTTCATCATGCTTGTCTAGTAGAGCCAATACCTTTTCACACTTGTCAAAAATCAGTTTTCCTTCATGAGTCTGCAGAATTCTAGAACCATACAAAAGGAAGAATGATTAATTTATTGCAGGAACACTAATACAGACAAAAATGAATGCATGCCTCATGCTCATACAAGACAACCACAAGTGAACACAACTTACTGAGTGACACAAATATGGGTAAGCCTCTGAAGTCTGTTATGAGTATGGCTTTGTGGACAAAGACTGGATGAGGTTTGACTGGAACCTCCCAAAATTCTACAAATTCTGACAAGTCAAGCCAGTTAATTTCAAGCAGAATGAACATAGTTCATTTGAGAAACATTAAAACATTTAAAATCCTAAGCTTTTTTTGGTAGATAAAAAGCTTGGTTCCTGCCCCCTCCGATTGCCCTCAAGCCATAATCATCAAAGAAAATTGCAAAAATGTCCACCTAAAAGTAGCAAGCTGCCCATATGAGCTCTCAGGCACTGCATGAGTGCAATCACTTCCCATCTATATCTCTGGTCTTCATCTGCCACACTGTTGTGACTATGGGCAGAATACCAAACATAGTTCTTAATAATATTAATTTCCACAAGTATCATGCCCCTATCCATAATCACGCTTCATGACTGGAGTTTGATTTAATGTTTAAGGTATTTACCTTACAGACATAAGGTACAAGGTCTGAATCTCATTTTGGAAGTGAAATTGGCTAGGATTAAAATGGCCCTCAGGGGCAGCTAGCCTAGTAACAACTGATGAATCAGTAAACCTATGAATCTGAAGCTATGCCCAAGATCATTTTTTTCTTAGCCTGAGAATAGAATTATTTTTAAAAGTGTAATATAACTGAATGACAATGCTTAGTTCAGAGGTTCTCCTAACTAATTGTCCTACATGTAGCCTCTAAATTCATATGGCTACAGTTAAGGTAAAGAGTGGGGTATGGTTATCATAAGGGTCAAGACAGTCTTAAAGAGGCATTTTGAGAAATACCACAAACTTATTTCAGTTTTTGAGATTGCATGCCAAGTTTCAGTATGTAGTCCCCTCCCTCAAAAGTCTAACACCCTTCAAACCCAAGCTCCCAAATTTTGCACATTTCTGGACAACATATCTTTCCACTCAAGCAAAAGAAAAAGCAACCATACTGAAATGAAAATAAACAACAAGCAAAAAAAAAAAGCTTTTTAAAAATGCAATTTAACAAAATATATAACTATAAGCCAAAATGAACAGTCAGTTCCTTTCTAAAATTTAAATTCTAGGCCATCTTAATTGTACAAAGCAAATTGATTTTAAAATGCATGCACTGGTGTACACATTGAATGCCTTGTTACACCCATGGTAATATTTATGACAGCTTCAGTTTGTCGTAAAGTCTAAGAACTCAGCTAGTCTTGCATACAGTTACAGTACCATTCATTTATTCATTCATTCATTCAATAATTTACATATTTATTAATTTTTATTTATTTAATTTCTGTTTGTAAACCTGGTAGATATTTGGTGAGCATTCATTATCTCGATTCAACAATTTCACATACTGATCACGGCTTCAAATCTAATATATATAGGAAGCCCATTTTCAATAATTCTTACTTAGAATATTCTTCAAATCTGTTATCCCTTTAAAAAGAAAATAAGCATAATTAAAGTGCAGTATATAAGGGCAGCTAGGATGATATCTCAGTTTGAGGATGTTAAAAAAGATTTTATAGGTAATATGTTTTTACAGAGGGGTTATCCCCCACAGTTAATTGATGATGTGAAAGGCTACATCATATCACAGTGGTAGCTTAAGTACAAACCATTGTTGGGCTTGGGTCTTGAGCAAAATATTGATAGGCAAGACACCATGAATTATGAGAGGACCTTAATATTAGTGTATGGCCCCCATTCCAAAGATGCAAAAGATATTTTTATTAAAAATTGGAATATTTTAAGGGGTAACCCAGAATTTTATCAGTTATTTATTTTATTTTATTTTATTTTACATTTGATGACTGGGAAAGTCCGACTGGACACAGGTCCATTTTCAGTGAAGGCCCGGGGAGAAAAGCTCCACTTAAAAACAATCTAACAAATAACATTTCATGAATTACACTTTCTTCTAAATGCATGCAATATTACACAAGAACATATTGTACATTTCTTTACAGATATATGTATAGATACAATTATTGTATTCTTGAGGTTTATTGGGGATAATCCCTCATTTGTTTTTAAGACAAGGTCCGATTTAATTTCCAATTTTTGAAAGTGAAAATCCTTTAAGAGTATATGACAGGGCACAAAGAAATTTGGGTTTTGTAAGCAATGTCCTTATATTACTGCTACAGAGTCTCTTATTTTGGATAATATTACTAGGGCAAAGGCATTTTGTAAGAAAGGTAATTGTTTATCTAAAGAGTGATATATTTGGCAAAGTGCTTGGATTGTCCAGCATTTTATGAGAACAAGACAGACATGGCCCTTAGAAATAGGATATATGAACATTTATATCAGATAGGTAAGCAGAACATTAATAATGCCCTCTCTAAACATGATATGAGTAGCTCCAATTGTACTATATTTAATTTTGCTATTTTAGACCAGATTGGCCACAATCCTAGAGGTGGAGATAAGACCTTTTTGTAAGACAAAGAAATTAGATGGCAGCTTAACTCATTCACTTCAATCCAGCTCAGTAAATTTGCACTGTAACTTCCAGTGGGTGGAGCCTAAGCTTTTTGATAGAATCAAATTATGTCCTCACATTTCAAACAAATGTTCATATCTCTTCTACCATAGGGTTTATGAAAGAAGTATGAATGGCAAACTCTTCAGCACAAATTATTTTTTATAGTAGTAGTATCTTTATGTTCTAAGTCTTAAACCAAATTTTATAAGTCACAATAAACACAGTAACTATTACATATGTAAAATTTTGTAAACAACTTACAATAGCTCAGCAACCACTCAAGTCACACATATAATGTCACCAGCATTTTATTCATCTTGCTGAGAGCTTTCATGTGGGGCTAAGGAGTTTTGCCTGTGCCATTTGGTTGCTGAGATATTCAGAAAAATATGAAAATTATATCTATATAAATTAATATCATAAAAACAGTTAATATTTAACTGCAGTAGACAGAGGTCACATATTAATGCAGCTGAGTTTGTCATTGTGTAAGCTTTAAGATGAAATCTTTTAAAACATTGTACATAGCATGGTTTTGGAATTATTGATGCACATTTGAACAAGCAATATTTGACGCCTAGAGGCGTCAGTATGAATTAACTGCAGATGCACCCGGATGCGTCACTCAGATGTAATGAGTTAAGGTGAATGCCTCCAATTTTCCAGGTATTAAAGAAAATATTTCCCTTCAGCCAATTTTAAACTTAAGGTCAAATGTATTGTGAGTTTTATGGATTTTTTTACATATTTAAAATCTTATTTTAGTATATTTATCGGCTTACAATGTTTTTATTGTGTTACTATTTTTATTGGATGGTCCCTTTAAATTTTAGTGGTGTGTTTTAAATTGTTTCATTGGTTTTCAATTAAGTTAATTCCTATATATAGTTCCTACCTTCAGTAGTGTTTTGATTCTGATGAAGTCATGTTTTTGATGGATGAAAGTACTTAATCATTTTTCAATCAAGTGCTGTGTTTTAAGTGTGTTGTGTTCTGACTAACATAATTGCTACAACACTATTAGTTTTGTTGATTTTGATTTTCTGATTGTACTTCAGTGTTGCTTCACCTTTTATTATTTTATAAGTTGGACTTTTGGTGGGGAGTTGTCAGGATAGATTCACTGGATGAGATTCCATCATTATTTTCTCCGGTTCATTGTGAGGAATTTAATAAGATGAACTCGGAGATTCAGACTGTCAAGGGGGAACTTACATGGCTAATGGAGCTTATTAGCTAATTGGAAAGCACCTTACCTCAAATGCAGAAATGTATTACATGATCAGCGTTAGCTCTGAATGGAGAACACTCACACAGTGCTGTTTCTGATAGTGAAAACAATTCTAGCACTAACAACAGTGGTTTTAATTTAAAGGAGGGCTTAAATTTGAATAGAGAGGATTTATTAACCCACTTAAGTGAGGAATATTTGCAATGTGGTGCCAGACCAAAAGGGTCAGTACCAGAAAAAAAACTTATGTTGCTGTGACAGCTTCTCAGCTTAATAAAGGTACTAATAGTGTGACTGGTGCTCCCAAAGCATGTACAGAGACCACATTTTGCAGAATGAGCATTGTTCAGCTGTTAACACTGAAACTGTAAAATGGCTGACAAATTTTTAACATTTTTATTAGTAATTACTTTATTTTAATAGTGACTGTCGTATTGCAGCTCGGAATAATGGAGAAAAGGATTGTGTAATTCTTGTGAATCTTTAAAAGATTTGATTATTTTGTTTGAGAAGAAATTATGTAAAGTTAAACAGCTGCAAATGGACAATGTTTATCTTACTAAATGTATTGAATTGGAAATTGTTTCTCAGGGCTTAAGAATATTTTAAATGCCCTTAGGACTTGATTTAACTGATGAAATGTGTGATGAATTTTCAAATTATTTGATGTTTGGTTTTGATTTTATGAAATTAATTATTATATATAATGATGCTAAGTTAAGTTCTTTGTTAAGTGAAGTAGAAAAACTCAATTGTGACATTAAAAAAATGATTTTTAAACAATGGGAGGGATTTTATAGAAAGCAATTTATTATTGTGGAAAAGAAATGTTCCAGAATATATGTGAAGAAAAATAATAAGATAAGTAGGAAACTTAATGAATACCATTACAGATAGGCTTATTCTTTGAATAAATTTTATAGGAATAATTTGATACTAAGGGGCCAATAAATGGATTTTTAAAGAATAGAAAAAAAAGGATGTTGCCTAAAAAGGTGACACTTCAAAGTTTTATTCCTAAAAGAGACAGGGATTCCAGTACAGGAGCCAAAACCATTTGGATTCAGGCCAGAGGAAATTTTCAAAATCCACACAAGTGGGAACAACAAGAAGGGAACTAGCATCACAATCGATAGAAATAACTAACAGTTAAATTTATACTTACAATGACTTTCACATCTATAATTATTCAAAGCAAGAAATTGTAAAATAGCATTTTTCTTTATTCTCTAAAGGGTTAAAATGTATACCCACAAAGAAATTTAATTTAGTAGATACTCTTACTGAAACTAAGTTTTTTGTCAGGAAATTGAATTTGGCTATATATTTTAAAGATAGAAGGAATGAAGAAAAGAATACTAATGCACTTGTTTTACAGAAAATAAGTACATTCAATCTTCCACTACGCCCCCACTTTATCTGTTTTGGAGAACACAATAACTGATGATTTCCATAATTTACAGGTAAAATCCAAAAAAAAAAAGGTTGAATCTCTATAATCTAACTAAGGAAGATTATTTCAGGAGCTTAGGAATGACAATTCTATTTGAATAATGAAACTTGATAAAGGTGGGGGATAGTTTTATTGGATTCATTAGAATATTATAAAGTTATGCATGATATTTTAGGAGATACTGACACTTATGTTCCAGTATCATTAAATGAAATTAATACAGCATATACAATAATTGATTCTTATTTAGAAGACTATTTACTAGATCAGCAATTAACTTATAATGTTTATAATTATTCAATCATTAAGAAACCAGAAAATAGCTATAATATTTGAAATTCCCAAGATCCACAAGAGTATTGAAAAGCCATCATTGTGTCCAATTGTTTCTGGAAGTAGGTCTAAGACATACCCCTTGGATGTAGTAGTAGACAGATGGTTAAAACCCATTTATTCCAAAGTGGAGCATTTAGTCATGGGTTCTTGGGATTTTCTAGGACATTTAAAGGATGTTTTATGGTCTAGAGATTTAATTTTTGTCACTGTTGAAGCCATAGACATATTTACCAACAGAGAGAGGTTTACAGTTTTCTGTAGTAGTATGCTGAAGTATTCTATTTTCGGCATTGATAAGTTGAATTTAATTAATGAACTTATGACCTTAGTTTTAGAAAATAATTTTATTTTGTTGGAGGTGAGATACTATAAACAAGTAAAGGGAGTAGCTATTGCCGCCTCATGTGTCCCTATATATGCAAATTTTGTAATGCTTGAATGGGAATTCAGTTATACATTTGAGAATAGTTGTTTTAAATATGTTAAATTATATGTTAGATTTTTAGACAACATATTTATTTTGTGGAAAGGGTCTGAACAGCAAGTGAATGATGTTATGAATTATTTAAATCAAATGCCCTATTTTTTAAAGTTTACACATTATTTTAGTAGGGTGAGCATTTATTATCTTGATACAACAATTTCACATACTGAACATGGTCCTTATATTATTGATTTAGGGTCACTTATTTTAGATGATATTACTAGGACAAAGATGTTTTTTAAGAAAGGTAATGTAAGTGAATGATGTATTTTACAAAGTGTTTGGATTACCCAGCATTTTATGTGGGCAGGACAGACAGGGCTCTTAGAAATAGGATATATGAACATTTATATCAGATAGGTAAGCAGAACATTAATCCCCTCTCTAAACATCTTATGAGTATCCTCGATTGTACTATATTTAATTTTGCTATTTTAGACCAGATTGGTCACAATCCTAGAGGTGGATATAAGACCCTTTTGTAAGACAAAGACATTAGATGGCAGCTTAAGTTGAATGCCTCCAGTTTTCCAGGTATTAATTTAATGAAAATATTTTTCTTCAGCTAATTTTAAACTTAAGGTTAAATGTATTGAGTTTTATGGATTTTTTACACACACACACACATATATATATATATATATATATATATATATATATATATATATATATGTAAAATATATATATATATATATATATATATATATATATATATATATATATCTTATTTCAGTATATTTATCAACTTACAATGTTTTTATTCTGTTACTATTTTTTTTATTGGATGGCCCCTTTAAATTTTAGTTGTGTGTTTTAAATTGTTTCAACAGTCTTCAGTTAAGTTCATTCTTGTATATAGCTCCTTCCTTCAGTAGTGTTTTGATTCTGATGAAGTCCTTGTTTTTGCTGGACGAAAGCGCTTAACCATTTTGCATAAAGTGTTAGTTTTTAAGTGTGTCGTGTTCCAAATGACTTGACTGCTGCAACACTATTAGCTTTGTTGATTTTGATTTTTATTTTCTGGTTGTGCTTCAGTGTCACTTCACTTATTTTTATTTTATTTACTGTTAGATATTTGGTCACAAAATGCTTTTCAGCCATGACACAAGAGATTTCCAAATTTAGAATACTAAAGTATGGAAGTTCAATCAACCACAACCCAAGAGATTTCCAAATCTAGAATACTAAACGATGGTATATTTAGAAAAGGCATTAAAATTAACTTTTTGCTAGTATTTGGAATTTGTCAATTCCACCACTGACTGCACCCCATCTGCTTACTTATTCCTTCCACTGGACAAGAACCATGCATCCACAAAAGGAACAAGGGCAATACAGCCAAATTATTCCCTATCAAGAGAGTTTTATTAGCCCATTTATTCACCCAGTTGGCAAAGGTCAGGTGGTAGGGAGCAGGCTAGCCTACCAATCCTGTGTCGTTCATAACCCCCATCTCTGTTGGCAACTTGCAGTTTCTGCAGTTGCTGCCAATTAAAAAGGGCATGCTATGCTTCCACACTTGCCTCATTGGTTAAGCACTGCACTGCCTATGCAGCTCAAGCCTGCTGGGCTTCTGCTGCAGGTGATCACCCACCCATCACCAGTTGAAACCAGGGCAGAGAGCTGAACTGTCTCCCCTCAGGATGGGCGAGGCACTACAGGCAACTCACTCCCTTCCACTCAGTCAGGTCACTCCAGCACAGATTCCACTAATCAAATGCAGGTTCTGAGTCATAGTCAGGGCTTCATTCCTCTGTGCCAAAGGGCTTTGAGAAAAGTAACTTTTAATCTGTCATTTTCTGTGACAGGCAAAGCCACCCCCCCCCCAATCTCTATATAGTAATCCTAGCCCCTCCTGTCCTCAACCTATTATTCTTACCTTTGAGTCAACTGATCTCAGAGATAAGAAAAAACACTTATAGTTTCAAATATCTCAAACTGAAATTGTGGCAGTAAGCAGAGAACTATACATGGGTATCTATCCCTTAGAGATGCAGGCTTATTTCAGGCATATCCTTACTCAACAGTGTAACCCTAGTGTCAGAATTACAGTTATTGTGATTGGCTAGGGCTTCATGCCATAATTAATCCTGAAGGTTGGATTTGATTTTGCCAGGCAGTGTATGTGAAAATGCATGTATGTTACAAGCATTATAAAATCAAAGGGATGGGTTAGTCATAAGCAAGGGAATTGTACTCATTTCTAAATGTCTGAATTCTGAATGACAACTAGCAGCATAACCCTAGACCTAAAGGTTATAGCTAGGATCATAGCTGAAGATAAGATTATCATGGACTCTGGGGACTCTGTTCACCTTAAGGAGGTCATTTGAGTAAACAAGGTTTATTTCAATTTTATTCCTAACCAGAATCCCAGCCTTAGGCCCCAGATTTAAGATTAGAGTTAAATGGGCTACATTTACACAGAAATGCATTTGCTTTAAAAAGCAGAAATTCTGGCAGCTATCTAGTGACTACCCACTCCAGCTGGTGACATTTGGGGACCCAACAATATGCTTTTAATACACCAGCAAAGGAAACTGCATGTCTGACTGCATTCACTCCTTCAGAATAAATTTTCAGTACAGTGGGCTAGACACACACAAACACACACACACACACACACACACACACACACACACACACACACACACACACACACACACACACACACACACACACTTTATTAATATGTGCCTTTTAAAACTACATTTGTAGATGGATGGTATGGAATGTGTAAGTATCCCTTGACTGCCTTCTGTAGGTCTGATTCAATCTTAAAATGCTTTTCATACCACTGCAATTCTGTACAACACAGAGATGCATTTTGCCAACTACTCTGTTTTACCCATGGTACTTCCGAAGGTGATAATCCCTTGCAAAGAGATTTTCCTCATCATTATTATATTATGGGTTAGGAACAAACTCTTAATTAAATTATGAATTTCCTGTCCCTGTAGAACTAATCTAATCTGTTATAGATTATGTCAGCTGGTATAATCTTTCCAGAATGGCTGTTCCATTTAGATACAATTCTCACTGGAAACATTTATTACATTTGAAATTCCTCAGAAGTCTGTTTTTCCCTTACATATTAGATAATTTGAGACCCAGGCATTCTTTTAAGAATAAATCACAAGTAGCTTTATAAACAAAAATAATTCTTAGATGCCTGTAGGAAAATGAGAAAAATGTTAAGGTCTTAAACCTGTCACATGACCTAGTGGCATTAAGAAAACTCATTCTTTTTTGCAATTAAGTAATAAGGTAAGCAAGTAAGTAAGAATTTTGACTAAGGATACCATAGACAGTTATTTTCAATTTTTAATGACTGATGTTCATAAATAGTGTAATTAAGAGTTTGTTTCTATATAACATAATACATTTGTTAATATACCCATTAATTTACAAGCCCCAATTCATAAATCTGAGAACTAAGGTTCTCTTCTACTAAAGCCCCTGGTCTTTGAAACAGACACCATTTTTAACTGTTGTTTAACAGTGAAATGCATTTATCTATTATAATAGTCCCAAAATCATATATTTGGTTTCCTTAACATAGAATGACAAATCGTCACAAGTCCAGTTATTTAGATTTTTTAAATTTGGTTGTAAAACAATAGCATCTTCTGCACAAGACACAGTCACACAAAAGAAAGTTTTATCTAGCCTGTCATCTGTGCAAGTGTTGAATACTCTATTATTAAAAATCAAATTTCTAATGTATGTTAAATAAACAGAGTCTAAGAACTGACCCTTACTGTATACTCTGACTTATCTCTACCCGTGCAGAACATAATCCTTCAAGTTCTACTACCCAATATTTATCATTTAACCAATTGTATGACCAAGACTTTAGGATAGAGTTAAGGCTTAATTTGATTGCATCAAACATCAGTAGAAACTGGTTATCAAGTAGAATACTTGTAAGAAGTCAGTATATAATGCAGCTACTTGAAAACCGTAGCGGATATAGCATTAGTTGTTGTGTCTTTCAGCTTTTCCCGGTTAGGGGTCGCCACAGCGGAACTCCAGTCCGCTAATGATTGGTAGTAGATTTTTACATGCCGAGTTGCCGGCCCTGATGCACAACCTTCAACAAAGGTACACCCATTCATGCATGTCTTCACACAGAAGATGCTCTAGCTGAGATTCGAACAGGACAACGTCAAACTGTGAGGCGACAACGCTACCGCAGCACCACCACCACAGCAGATATAGCATTAGTATAGAATTCAAAATTGCATGCAGTAGTTCTAGTTCATCTGTTAAATTACAAGCCTTTCATGAGGTCTGAACAATTTTCCTCAATAAAGGTACTGAGCATCACTACATATGGCCAGCTCAAAATGGCACAAGTTGAATTTTGGCAGAAATTTTCTCATCCTGAACATGTTCGATAAATCTACCATATTCAACCTCTTCTTAAACTTCTAGAACTGTTCTCTTTAAACCTAATTATAAATGTCTCTTCTACTACAATATTTAAAATGTATGTATTTTTAATTAGTGGTTTACGAGAAATCCTGGCCAATTCTCTTAGAATGTGTGCCTACTGATTAAAATATAATAAGCTTTATGGTCTGAGAAGCCTTCTAGGTGAAAGCACTTACCATGTTTGTCTTGGCCAGTGAATAAATTTGTTTTATGAATTTTTCTGTTGCTCCTGCATCCTATTATTGGTTGTTGAATACGTATGCTTCATTGGACTGTTTTGCACGTTGAATGTTCCATGTTATTTGCTGCCTTGTTTCGCTCTTGCACTGGGTTGTTTTACTTATTTATATATAATAAGCTTTATTATTACAGATTAAGGAAAACTTGGGTAAGCAGGCATTTAGGGAACATATCTGTGATTTTACATATGCATATTTTTTTGCAGAGGATCAATACTATTAATGCTGTGCAGCATGAGAAAGGTATTTTCCAATATGGAAGAGTGAGAACCTGTGATATGATATCACACTCAGTGCAATATGGACCGTTGGAGCTGCTCATCTGTTTGGCTATAAAATTCAAAATGCTTACTGAATCTTTATCAAAAATAATACTATTTCAATCTTTTCTCCTTTTCTCTTTTGTAAGCTACTCACTATTGGTCTGCAACACTAAAAAATGTTTAAGCCAGCCTTGCAATATGTGATAATGATTAAGAAAAACAGTTATTGCAAAGGCAAAAACCTGTCCATGAAAAACATTTTTCAAAATAATCCGCACCAAATAGGAATAACCCTAAATGCTATATCTAATGAACTTGAGTGCCAAGGGGCACTGCACTGAAATAGCATTGCACTTACCAAAAGAATACTCCAAGTTTATCATCAAACTACAATTTTTTTTCCACAAGCACAAAGCCTGGCAATAATGATGCCCAACATATACCACTATCAAAGATCTGTATGCTTCTGTAAGTATTATCCAAGTTAGTCTATCTTCTTATCCTAATATGATTAAGTTTTTTGTAAACCAAAATACTCATGTGGTCCCATTATTACATATATTTTCTGAAACCTTGGAAGTATCTCGATAGAGTTTCTTACATTGAAATTACACTGACTAGCTTTACTTCAGAGCTATGATATGTATGAGATAAAACACACCATCCTGAGACAGAAGTTCAAGATATTAAAACCTTAACTACCAGAGTCAATGAAACAAAACACTGGCAAAAGCAAAACACAATGTTGAAACCAAGTAATTAAATGGGATGGCTACTGGTCTTCAACCCACAGTAGGAAAAAATAGCTTTAACTGATAAAGAATATAACATTTCTGAATGCAAGCAATACAATCATGAGATTCATTCTTAATATGAAATCTCTGTGTATATCTGGGTTCAATGAAGATTAGTATTCTATATTCAACAGTGTCTTATAGTGGACTATTGAGGATAACATAGAACTCATGTATTCTTGCGATTATGCAAGAAACACAGAATTTCCAAAGATTAAGAGAAAAATTAGAGAAAAGAAAAAAACATTTGCACAAGAAAAACTGTCAAAGGCTTCAAATGCAAATATATATTCATTAATACAATAGAACCATGAAAACATTATATAGACCAAGAAACTTTGGGCCATTTGAAAAAAGAAGTAACACAGGAAGTGTGAAAATACAAAAAACAATGCCTAGAGATTTTTGAAGGGTATAAAAGGAAATGTGGACATGGAAAATAAAGAGATTTGATATGGTTCAATGCAGGTGGGCAAGCCTGGGATTTATGAAGAAGAGCCAAGCCAAGGGTCTGACTTGACTCTTAGAGCCCAATAAGAGCCAAGCCACAGCAGACAATCACAGCAATAACTCTGTTAAAATAACTATATCTGGAAGTCCAGAGGTTATTATTTAAGTAACAAAAAAATACTACAGTTACAGCTAGACACTGACATTGCCAGCAGTCACTCAATGAATGAATGCTGATGGTATGCTGATCACACTTCCTAACAGCATGCACTCAGTCACCGCCTTCTCTGTGCCCAAAATACAGGTCTGCCGACAATGAAAAATGGGAAAAAATTATAAGCAATAGCACAGAAGTACACCACTCTGTATGCAAGAACAAGAGTGTTACTCTGGCATGTGAAAAAATTAAATTTTCCCCCTTCTGATCTAATGATGATTTAGTGCACAGTAATTCAACCACACTTCACAAGAAATGGTCAAACATCCTCAAGACAAAAACTAGATACACTTATTAAATGTAACAACAAAAAAATTGTGAAATGCTGGCTTTTGTTAGCTTTATGAAAAAAACCATACTTCAGTTCCCTTAAGACAACCCACAGTAAAAAAAAAAAAAATCATTATTCTTAATAACCTATTTGGGTACAAGATACACACACTGTCCCACTGGATTCTGCCCCTTCTGAGAAGGTACATCACCTCTGGCTGTAAAGTTGCTACAAAATATAATAATAATGGCAAACTTTGCTCATTGATGGATACTGCCCCCAACAAACCATATTAACCATAACGGTCTTTTGCTCTCATGTATTGTATGTCCCCAAAAAATGATAGCACCTTTCTGTACACCAATTTCTCACTCAAAAAAAAATGAAAAATGCAAGAACTACAGTAGCATTTTACTATGTCTGCTTGTGTTTAGTAAAAAATACTCTGCCTCCAAGTCATAATCCTTTTATCCGCTAGCAGTAATTATATCATAGCAGTGTGCTTTCATGTACAAGATGGCTCCAGACCTCTTCTCCAAAAAGGCAGTCCAGTTTTCTGTACATATCTGATGCTTGATGGTGAGGGGAGTGAAAGAAAAAAGAAACAGCTACTACAATAATATAGTTATTTTAACATGTTGCTCTTGAACACATATACTCACCCCTAAACGTACACTAAGCACCATTCAGAGATTCACAGTACCAAGCTAAAATCAGGGTTAATTATGAAACTGGGCTTTACACTCAATAAAAACAAAGAAATACAAGATAATTCTGCCTATTGCTCTCCTTAGCATTGGGAGTGTTTTCCAAGCTCTCCTGATCTCTTTTTCTCTCACTGAAACAGGAAACATGCAAGCACTCTGGAGTAAAATAAATAATGCACCCCTCATTATAAAAAGGAGCTACAAATCTTTTTATAAAAGAATTCCCCAACTACAATCTCTTGCAATAGTCTTCTCCTATGAAAATGTTTTAAATCTTTTTCTTTTTCATTACTATGTCAAATGACACTACCCTACCTTGTATTCCAGCCAACCTCAACGCTTAGATATGCAGACCTGACCTAACAGAAAGCACTCACGGCCTGCAGGTCTGGTTTGAATCCACAGTCAGCAGATACTCAAAAAAATTGTGATTATGGCTCTGCTCTTTCTTGGCTGCTTAACCTGCTGGATCATAAGCCAGAGCAAAGCTTATACTCAGGCTTGAGCCAAGCTCACGCCAGTTCTGACTTCCTACCTGTATGATACAATATTTATGTAAAGGAGAAAGTCAAACTAATCAATGCAAAAAAGCAGCTCCAAATACATTTGAAGAGAAATACAAGCAATGACACCCAGATATAGAAAAGTTCACAATACAAAAAACAAGCTGACAAAGGGAGAATGTAGAACAGAAGATTAGTAAAATAGAAGTTAAACAAATAGAAGCTGAAGTTATGCAATACCTGCAAAGTGAAGGATTTAGTACCTTCAGTAGGAAACCAGTAATACCTCTCAACTGTACAGATTTTTGCAGAATGTCCAGATTTTTGCCTCATATTTCTGGTCTGTTTCTCATACAATTGTGGCTTACTGGCAAATCATTCACAAAACATGGGTTGAAGTCAGAAAAATAATGATAGATGTCTGAGTTTCAGACTTCATACCATTCAGAAATGTCATGCTAATGCAAAACCTATTATTTTATCAATGTTCTAAGTTTGTAAGAGCAATATTTAAAAAGTGTCCCTATTTTTGGGCCTTCGTCCCCCCATTATTTATGGCTTTGTCCAGATTTCTTGCTCTAAAGAAGCTGAGAGGTATGAAAAAGTTTAGTTGGAGTTGCACAGAAAGGGAAGGAGCAAGAAACAGTGGTAATTCTGATACAGTCAGTGTTCTAGAGTGACAGTCCAGTGAGTTCTTATATGAAACAGCAATGGAAGACTTAGGATGCAGCTGAAGAGAATATATAACACAGGAAGATGTTCTGGAAACTTCTGCAGAATGCCCACGGGAAACAGAAAACAAAGAAATGTGCTTTCAGTTTAGAAGACAATGATCTAAGGGAAGAGTTGCTTAATTTAATACAGATGGATAGAAATATTAAAATCAATGAAAAAAATAGATTACAGAAAGTCAATATGATCCAAAAATCTAGAAGTCTGATAAAACAAATAACACCTTAATCAAGACTATTATCAGAAATGTATGTGATATAACAGAAGTAAATAGTCATCTGTTTGTTTAAATAACATTGTAACTAGTGCATCCTTACATATAATCTAAAGTGCTGATCCGTCCTTTGCAATTGTTGAATTATCTTAGCTGTATAATTGTAGACAGATAGTAGTTGTTTCTCTAGCTAGCTTATTCAACTGCTCTGCCATTTTATTATTGTTGCAGCCATTAATTCGCAGCATATTAGGTTATTATTGAATATGTTGCAATGTCGCAGCCATTATTTTGAAGTATATTATGTTATTTTTGCACCTGTAGCATTTGGTAATTGCTATAGTATCAGTTGTTTGTGCTTTATTGTTCTCTATCTACTCCTTTCATTTCACCTCCCCTTATCATTTGTTTTTATTTTTTTGTCTTATAGCCCTTACATCTACCTCTGTTTCAGTCTCTCCTGGCCACTGTTTTCATTTGGTTGACCTGGATTAAGATGACCCTCCCTGGTGATTACCGGGTCCAGTGGCTCATTAAAACTTGCAGCAATCACTTTAAGTTTGTTTGTGTCTTTCGGCTTTTCCCGGTTAGGGGTCGCCACAGCGGAACTCCAGTTCGCTAATGATTGGTAGTTGATTTTTACGTACCGGGTTACCAGCCCTGATGCACAACCTTCAACAAAGGTACACCCATTCATGCATGTCTCCACGCAGAAGATGCTCTAGCTGTGAATCGAACCGGACAGAGTCTTACTGTGAGGTGACAATGCTACCGCAGCACCACCACCACGGGTTTTGCAGCAACCACTTTACGTATGTGTTAAAATTGAAGAAAAGCTCATAGTAACAAAGTGTAGCCTGTTTAACTCCTTAGGTGGGTTTACCATTTTACAATTGAGGATCCAAGCAGCCCAAAATTTTCTTCCCTTCTCTCTCTCTATTGTATATTTTCCCTGTACCATACTCTATACCTAGCTATCTTTTTTCCCTCTCCCTTGCCTCACTACTTGCTCTTTTATTTATATCACTTTGTTTCTCTCTTTACATTCCCCACTTAGTTTCCTGTTCCATATCTTGCCATTAGGCTAACCTAGCTGAACTGCATTTTTACTGTTTGTATACCTTGCCTTGTAGATATATAGCTTTTTTGTCCTTAATACCTTGGTAGTACCCACTTTCTTTCGATATTGCAGCCCTTGTAATTATTGATTGACTTCTTGAAACTAGTGATTCCCGACCTGAGTGTAGGCCCGCTCCGTTCACCCTCGCTACACTCAGGCTCACGCCGCTCCTCTACCCTACCCCCATTCCCACCCACCACCAAGCTCCTGCAACTTCTAGTTAACCAGACCACACCCCTCTATGACAACACCCATTTAACACCAATCCACCATCTTATCCAATTAACATCATACCTTTCTTGTCTTCACTCACCTTCCAAGGCAAATTAAAAAAAAGACTTATAAGGTACCATAAAATACCTTTCTCTCCCACTACCACACATATACTTTTTTTCACATACCCATTTTCACCTGGCCTCCACCTATTACTCTTCATCTCAACCTATCTATTATCAAACTCTTAACCCTCCACTTTGTTTCTACTACTCCACCTCTACTTATCCCATCCTATTTTCTTAATACACCCATTTCAAACACCTCTATTTAAATTATTTAACTTTTACCCCACAAGTCTGTTAATTCCCTTTAACCCCTTTCTTTCTTATTCAGTATTTAATAACAGCTCTACAATGCCCTCAAAAACACTTACCATCTCTCTCAGTCTTATACTAGCTCTGCGATCCCTTGCCCTGTACTTTTTCTCATACCAAACCCACCTTCCCAGACATTACCCCTCTCCCACATTTCCTATCATATCAGGCCATTGTCATAATAAGGCCCCTGTTTTTATCTCTCCTCATCTTTTTCTTCCCTCTCAACACTACTCTTCTCTCTTAGGTATTTTAACACACACAGCCCTGCCAATAACATAGCTTTACATAAATAACAGAGTATCTTCCAAACTAAAATTACTTATCCAGCACTCTATTACCTATATCAAACTCCATGCTCCGCTATCACTACCTACTCTAACCCACCCCTTCACCATCCTCAAATTCTAATTTCCCCACTACATTTATACTACCCCTAAAAAATGTAACTCTGACCTTCTCATCATAAATTGCAACCTAGGAGCCTCCTCAATAAAGTCCATGAATTTCACACTGCCATTGCCCTTTGCTCCCCAGACATAGCCATTATAACCAAAACCTGTCTTAAGTCCCATATAAAATCAGAAGAACTGTTTCCTAATGGGTATAATATCCTCAGAAAAGATAGATTATCTAAACATGATGGAGGCATCGCTATCATGTACAAGGGTGACCTTAATGTAGTTCAACTTAACTCCACCACACCTAACCTCGTTAATTCATAAATCTTAGCTGCTAAACTAGATATAAATAAACATGCCTATTGTCATAATAGCTATCTACCCCCCCCCCACAAATAACCTCCACAATATTGAAAATATCCTTGAATGGGCCTCCACTAACATTAACCTTGAAACAGTTATACTAGGTGACTTTAACCTCGACTGGTTCAACTGCTCCTCTAGTTCACCAAAAATTTTATAAACTTATATAACTACAATCAGAAATATTCACCATCCAACACGCATAATAGACAAGCATACAAACAGACATTCCACCCTTGACTGGATTCTGACTAACAAATCTAACATTAACTATGAAGCAGGTTGTCTGCTTGACACTTTGAGTGATCACTTCCCTGCATATATAATAAGGAAAAATGAAGACAACTGTAGTAATATTATATTCCAATACATTTGTAGCAAAAAACAATTTTTCCCATCCATATTTAACACACTCCTTAGACAACATAACCGGGCACCTCTAAAAACTCTACAACTAGACCTTGCCATGCAGTACTTTAATAATGCTTTCCTGCAAACATTAAATATGCTTGACCCACTCAGGAAGATTCATACCAAAACCAAAAAAACTCTCCTGGCTAGCAAAAGAAACAATCCTGTTACTCAAGCAAAGGGATAAAGTGTGGTCTCTTTATCTTACTAACAGAAGTAATGCTAATCTCACTAGCTACCAGCAACTCTGAAATGAAGCCAAGAAGTAAACCAAATAAGATAAAAAAAGTATTCTTCCAATCTTGTCAACTAAAATTCCAAAAATAATTCCTAAGAAATTCTGGCAATCTATTAACTTCCTTCTTAACCCTGGAAAATGCACTACCCCAGTCCCAACAACTACAGACTGTATAGCCACCCAATTAAATTCCCATTTATTAACTCAATAACCTCAATACCAAACAATATTACTAATTCTCCTCATTCAATACCCACCCCACTATCCAACCACCTTATTATTTCAAATTTGAACCCATCCAAACTAGTTACATAAAAAAGTCTCTCTAAGGTAAAATCATGTACTCTTGCCACTGATCAACTACCTGGAGACTTCCTAAAACTAGCAGCCGCATCCATTGCATACTGTATATCTATTCTAATCAACTATTCTATCTCTGAACAGTATATACCTCTTTTATGGAAAATATCCCATGTCTTACCACTTCATGAAGGTGGTCCCTCAACAAATATATCCAACTATAGATCTATAGCCATTCTCTTGCTTCTAGCCAAAATTTTAGAAAAGTGTATTCACAAATATTAGACTACTTACTGAAGAATAACCTCCCATCTGATACACAACATGGCTTTCGACCCAAACACAGTACTAATACAGCCCTCATAAGTTTTGCCAGTTCCATCAATCATCTCAAAACCAACAACCAACTTGTCTCTGCCATCTTCCTCAACATGTCAAAAGCCTTTGACACTATCTCATCAAATCCTTTTAAATAAACCATCCTCCTATAACTTCTGTCTCAAAGCTGTAAGCTGGTTCCATAGCTACCTCTCTAATATAAAACAGGCCACCTTATGGGATAAAAAACTCTTCCCCCTGCTACCCATCTCCATGGAGGTGCCTCAAGGATCAATCTTTGGACCACTACTGTATTAATGACCTCAGCTCTGTCGCTAACCCTGCCAAAATCATACAATACGCAGATGACGCATTCCTCATCTGTTCAGCTCTCACTATCAATGTCCTCCAAATAAAAACTCAGACTGCCATGAATAATATCGAATACTACTTAGCAGCCCATCAACTTATACTAAACCCTAATAAAATGAAGCTTATGGTCTTTTCAAATGCCCCCCCTACTGAATAATTATCCACCTCTCTCTATTTTTCTTCCAATGGCACTACAATAGAACATATCGAACAAAATTGCTCGGGCTCACTACTGACAATGCATTGAGAATTGACAAACATATAGCACTGACAATTAAAAAAGTCCATGTAAAACTTGGTACCCTCTATAGGGCCAGACCCTATCTCACCAACCATGCCAGACTTGCAACAGCAAGAACCCACCTGTTATCCTCACTACTTTACTATTCGCAAATACTCACCAACCTTCATAAAGTAGAATTAAATAACCCTGAATCTTGTTATAACAAGATAGACACATTTGCATGTAACCAGCCTCAAAAATCACATCACTGTACTGCCCTCCATCACTTGGGCTGGTTAGAACTACCAAACTTACTCACATTAAATCAACTATTAATCGCTATTCAGTCTTGTACAAACCCAATTACTGCCCAGCTCTATCTGACCTTGTTCAACCCTATATTAACCTTAAATCCTTAGGTCTGCTGATGAAGTGCTGCTTAAAGTTAACAAAACACATAACTCATGTGGAGACTCCTTATATTGTCATAAAATTGCCAAATACTGGAACTCCATTCCCCAACATATTCTATCCATCAATAATACCCACAACTTCAAACAAGCCCTAAAACATTACTTATCTACTCACTGGATATGTTTATGGTCTCCTCCAGATTAACCCTGTCTCTATCTCTCCTTTTTTATGTCTCTCTTCTTCTTCTCACATAACCTTGTGTTCTCCTTGATGAAATTTCATCCTTTCTTTACATACCTTTAAATTTTCTTTGCTACTAGTTCTAACAAAAAAAAAAGATTGTACTGTATTCTCTGATTTTTTAAATGCTGTCTCTCTTTAATAACCCTTTTGTTAATATGTAATCCATACAGTTGTATTTTTTATAGCTTTGTACAATTATGTTGCCTATGTGGAGCTTTTTTCCCTGGGTCTCTGCTGAAAATGGGCTATGTTGCCAGTCGGACATTACCCAGTAAACAAATGTAAATAAATATATTACTATGCAGCTAAATTAATAACAGATGAGAGATTTTGTACAATGGTTAAAGTCTTTGTCTCACAGACAAAAGGTACAGGGCTTGAATCTCACCTTGGGATACTTTTTTTTAAACACGAAACATCTTTATTAAATTATCATGTATAACACAGGCAATCTTACATTTATATAAATGAAAATAAACCATAGCGACATAATCCCAGTTGCAAACATTATAAATTACAAACCATGCCAACACAACTGTAGCTGCAAACATTGTACACCACTTATAATATATCCAGTCATTGTTAGTCAACCATTTCATAGCTCATTCAAATTCTGCCTTCTTTTAAACCTTATTCCTTCCCTGCATGTATTGATCCCACATTTTTCATTTTTTCCTATGTAATTTACTCCTACCCATTTTTAAAGATCCCAGTTCCAGTTGTTTTATCTCTGTTACTATGTTTGCTACTTCTAATAAAGTTGGTTTACACTTTGATTTCCATTTTCCAGTAACTGTTTTTTTGGCAGCCATCACAATTAGACTCAGCAAGGCCTTACTATGTCTAGACAATTCCGATTCTGTATCATAGCTGAAAAAATAATTTCCCTAGTTACAACAAATTTGTTCACCCAGCACTTCTGACAGAGCAGTCTGAAGGGAATCTTTAAAGTCTGCCATATCATTAAACTCCCAGAAAATATGTTCCCAGTTACCTCTTTCTTCCCCATCACACCTCAAAGATTTACTGTCTACCTGAGGAAAAATTATTTGGAGTCTACTTGGAGCATAAAAATACCTGTGTAAGCACTTGCAAACAAGATCCTAAATCTTCTACATTTTGTTGCATATTTGGAAAACATACATATACCCCCCATTATTTATTTGTGAATTGCTTATCCAGTCTCTCTTCCCAATCCTTACTAACCTGCTCTGATTGATTTTTATAGTTATCACGCAATATTGTATATGGTCTACTAATGATTTCTTTTTTAATGGCAACTTCTGTTCTAGATTCTTCTAAAAACTCTACCATCACTGGTCTTTTGTGTAGGACCTCCCTATTTCTTTCTCTTTGCCTATACTCTGATACCAAACCTGGATAGGGAAGACCATTTCTAACCTGCAGTCCAAATAAATTCTTAGCATCTTCACATTCTATCATCTTTCCCTCTCTAATTATTTGCTGCCAATACCTTGGTTCCTTTGCCAATTTTCTCCAGTATATTCCAGCCCCCTCTTGCTTACTGTCTGTATCACTAATTGCAGTCATCTCTACTGGCAGAATCTCCTTTCTCCATTCCTGTATTTGCTTAGATTGTAGAATACTTTCTGCTACTTTATCAATATAATATTCTGTTTGATTACTGTTGTTCTCCTTAAAGGTCTGCATCCAAAATCCTAGTCTCTTCTTGTTTCTTGAGCTTCCCTCCTGTTTAATCATAATCTCTTTCCAGTCTGAATTATACTTTGCTGCTTGTGCTATGTACAGGAGCCTTAACTGTGTTGCTGTGAAATATCTCTTTAACTCAGTTAATCCCAATCTGCCCTGTTCTATTAGAAGAATAAGCTTATCCCACTTGACTCTTGCTGTTTTCCCCTCCTACATAAAATCTTTCAACTCTTTATTCATTGTAATCCACAACTCCTCCTCTGGTTGATAAAAAAATGTCTGACCTGTGTATGAGACTAAAGGGATTAAAAACATTTTCATTGCTTGTATCAGACTATCAATATCCATGTAACAGAGCTTCCATTTTCTCAGTTTTTGTATTATCCTTTTAGTATTTTTCCCACATATCCTTAGCTGCCACACCAGTATTATTTTTAATACATACTCCTAAATACTTCATTTTATCATGTCCCCATAAGTATGGATAGTGTTGAACCAATTCATATGTGGGTACATAATTTACTGCTATTGTTTTGGTTTTAGCCTCATTAATTTTGTATCCCAAAAAGGTGTGATACTTTCTCATCCATTTCTGGTTTTGTCAGGTATAAAATAATGTCATCTGCACATAGAACCAGATTTTCTTGACTACCATACCAATTATATCCTTGAATCTCTAAGTCTCTTATTTTCTTTGCCAATGGTTCTAAAGATAATGCAAATAACAAAGGTGAGAGAGTGCAACCTTGTCTGGTTCCTTTGCTCAAGGAGAAATTATCAGAGAGCAGTCCATCCACTTTCATTTTCACCTCCGATCCCTCACATGTCCTCCTAATCAACCTTATAACTTTATCAAGGAATTCAAATACTTCCATTGCTCTGCTCATAAAGTCCCAGCTTACTCTGTCAAATGTTTCAAAACCCACCACCAACAAAAGTGGTATTGTCTTACATTCTGCTTCCCTCTGGATCATCACTTTTCTGTTAATGTTGCCAAATGTTTGCCTCCCCTCCACAAAACCACACTGATCCACATATATCAGTTTTGGTATCACTTTTGCCATCCTTTTAGCAGTTATAGAAATAAACACTTTATAATCATGATGTAGAATTGAAATGGGCCTGTATGAAGCTGGGATCCGATGGATCTTTACCCTCTAAGTATTACAACTACCTTCACTTTCTTCCAGGATGTTGTTACTTCTTGTCCTATTAAAATACTGTTAAACATAACCTTCCAGATCTTTATCATTTTTTTCCTTCCTAGCTTCCAAACTTCCACAGAAATACCATCTATTTCTGGGGACTTTCCTGTAGATTGGTTGTACATCACCATTTCATCTCATCTCCTTTTATCCTAACTGTTATTAATTGCGCCTCATGTACCTCTAACCTTGGCATATTTAATTCTTCCATAAACATTTCCATTTGTACATTTTCTTGATGTCCATATTTCTCTGCTTTATACAGACTTTCATAGAATTTCCAAAATATTTCTAATACTTCTACAGGATCCCTTGTCATCTTTCTTGCTATAGGCTCCCTAAGCTCGGTGACAGATCTTTCTATTTTCTGTTGCCTGAGTCATTGTGATAAAAGTTTTTGTGCTCTAGGGATGTTATCAAAAAACAATTGCTTAACAGCAGTCTTTATAATATCATGCATATTATTGAGGTAATCCTTTATTTACTGTTTAGCATTCTGCAGTTGCTCCTCTTCTTGTTCTGTGAGATTCCCCCTATTCTGCAATACTTTAACATTTGCCAGTCCCTCTAAACAAGTCTTGTTACTTCTTAACTGTATCTCCCTTTCTTTTATTTCCACCCTATTTTTAAATTCCACTTTAATTTTATCCCACTGCCTAGCTATATTTTCAGGAGAAATTTCTACCTTCTCTAATAGCTCCTGAATAATTTCTACTACCCATTCCTTAAATTCCTCTCCTTTTAACAGATAGGTGGGAAAGCATCAGTGTCTCATTTTTATTGCATTACCCTGTGTTTGTATTTTAATTATTATTGGTGCATCATCTGAAAGAGTTATTGGGTACGTATCAAGACCTTCAGTTAAATGCACTTGTTCCTGTGAAATGTAAATTCTGTCTAGCCTAGCCCAGTTTTTGTATCTTGGTGAATAATATGTAAATTCACTCTGAGCTCCTTGTACTGAATTCACATTTTCCATGCCAAATATTTTCATACATTTCTTTAAAAAACTTACCTTACTTTGTTATATTTTCATTTCTGGGCCTCCCAGACACATCTTCACTGTTGCAAATCAAATTTCAGTCCCCACTTATAAGTAATATTCCTTGCTGAAAGCTGATAATTTCTCCCAGAAGTTTCTTAAGTTCCATTATAGCAGTTTTCAGTGGAATACAAATTTAAGCCAGTATAATCCTCCTCCCTTGCCAGCAGCCCCTTGTACTTCAGATTTACCATTATTGTCTTTTCTTATCCTCTTCTATTACTACTGGAGCTCTTCTTGGTATTAATATAAGTACTCCTCTCTTCCTTTGCCCCAGGTATTCTGCTGAATAACCACCCTGAAAACCTTTCTTTATCAAATTCTCATGTTCATTTCTTTCCAAGTGTGTCTCCTATAGCACAGCTATTTGCACTCTACATTTCTTAATATAGTTCACTACTCTTTCTTTTTTGCATTTATCTGTGAGACCATTAAAGTTTAAATGCACTATAGAAAGAATCATACTACCGAGGGATTATTATTCGCACCTTTTATGTATAACAGCTTTTTTGTTAAATGTCTAGTTCCAGAATTTGTGTTACATGCATGCACTGTTTAGCAGGTTAATCTTTTATACAATTGTTTCTTTTCATCTCCATTTCAGGCTATGCCACATCTTGAAAAACTTTTTGTTTTGCTGAAAATCCAAGAACAAAATGCATACACACACACACACCCATTAACACCCTAAAATCTATTAGCTTAATAACACAAAAACTCTGTACATGTATAACTACTGAAGTTTTACCCTCCTAATAGGAACAAATGTTCCAAACTGACAGCCACACACACAGACTCAAGCTAAACTAAAAGAAAGATTATCCATGCTATGACTTATGGTAGACCTTGTTGTTCTATTAAGTGCTGTCTGGTTTTGTCTTATCTTTATACCCCTCACAGCTGGGAAAAGACTTGAATGCTTTCAGAAAACATTTTTTTCAAGCCATTTCTCTTTATCAGACTGTCTGCTAAAGACATGAGAACCAGATAAAACTGTTTGCTAGAAAAAAACTAATAATAATAATCAATGTTCTTTTTTCATTTACTTGATTTCTCTTAAAATGTGTTACTATATAAAGCTAATGGCCTTAACCAAGTATTCCTCTATGCAGGAATGAGAAAAATCGCACAAATTTTTCTTTTCTCATGCTCTTTTAACCAGATCTTCTTAAATCTGAACAAAGAGAAACAGAGAGGAAGAGAGAAAGAAAAAAAAAAGAAAGTAAAAACAGGAACACTTAGTTATATTAGTATTCCCATTACACTTAAAAATAACTGAAAAAACTTTATAACATGTAAAGAAAATAATGCACCATTTAAACAGTACTATTATGAAAAAGTTTGTTTTACTTACAGTTAACTTTCTCTCTCCTCCTCCTCCCTAACTATTTTTAAAGACATTATTGACATGAAGTAGGGCATATACTTTAGAGTCCTCTATGAGTTTAACAAAGTCCAAAAAAGTCCAATATTTCCAGATTTTCTTGTTCTGTCCTTTTTCAAAAACATTATTGCTTTGTAATCCCACATTTGTAAATTTCCATGTTACTGATTTTATTCTCCAAATGTTAATGGCATGAAGTAGGGCATATGCTTTAGGGTCCCCTACAAGTTTAACAAAGTCCAAGGAAGTCCAATATTTTCAGATTCTCTTGTTCTATTCCTGTTCATCTCCATCTCCCAAACTCTGTCTCTGCCTTGCTTCCTGCGCACTCCTGATTCTTCTAGTCAACTGTTTTACTTTTCTCCCTCTCACAAGCATTTTCCATTGAAACATTGGAAAAAGTTTAACTGACACAGTCTCTCTGCTTTATTACCAGAAGATCACAAAGCAGAGTATCCTTCTGTTTAATAGCTCACGTTTTGTTGGACAAACTTTTGTATTTCTTCCATATTTTGAAGATAGCTTGGTACAACAGTTTAAATTGCACAACTGCTTCTTGACATTCCCTGAATAATGGGATAAATGTATTCCTCTTTTGCCTGGTATACAATGAGTAGTCATTCTCCACAAACACTCTGCTGTCTCCCAATTTTAATACTTTGTCCTTCTGCCACAGTTTTGTCAGAATCAACTCCTTCTGCTGGTAAGATTGCGTCTTTCCTATTAATAAGTCTAGGTTGTTTTCTCATAGCCAGGTTTGGAGCATACACATGATACGCCCTTTCAATTAACAATTCCTACTTTGGTATACCAGTCCAGTTGCTTATTTGTGCTTTCATAAAATGAATGCAGTCTGTGCCTTCCAGCTTCTCGGGTACAGCAGAAAATCTCAGATTTTCCCTACGTGCTCTGTCCTCTAATTCTATTATTTTTTGAAACATCACTTCTTGTGCATTCTCATATTCAGCCAGACTTTTCTTCATTTCAGCCTCTGAGTATTGCAGTTTTCCACCTTATCTGAGTATCTGTTTAAAGCTTCTTCCATTTTTCCAGCCTTTTATTGTTTGAGTTGATATAATCCATCAGTGTGTCATTTATTTTAGTCAGGTCTGAGTGCAGTTGATTTATCTTTCCTCACGGTTACTAGAAGTCATGTCTGGTGCTTGCATTGGATTTTGCTGAACAGCTGCAGTACTTATCCCAGTCAGTATTTTTCCATCACCTTTTACAGCTGATTTCCTTTGGGTGCTCTGTATTTCTCTCTTCCAGGCATCCAGGCAGTGTACTTACTAGCCAGTTAATAAAATTTACTCAGATCCACTGGCCTTCTCTGCAAAGTTTCTGTTTTCACATTGGGAGAACTAGAATTTAGCCATTACTCAATGTGCAGCCATCTCCGAAGTCCATCACCTTGGGTTATTGGCTATACGCTTAAAACATCCCTTCAGGGCAGTTAGCCTAGTATTCTCCTATGAAACTATGAAGATAAAGTCTTACCACAAAAGAGAAAAGCAATAAGGGAAAGGAAGGGAATGTAAGAGAAGAAATCAAATGCCATCATGGAAACATCGAACAGAGTAAAAACTATAAAGCAATTAAGATAAGAAGTATCACTGTTAGAAGAGTATAGAAGTGGGAACAGAGCAACCTTAATATTTAAAAACAGACATGATAAAAGCAACACTCAATATCAAAACAAATGAGGATCTATTGTACAGTATTGCAAATAATAAACATAAAATAACAGCATAGGCAGAAAAAAACTTAGAAGATATACAGATAAACAAAGGAAAAGTACAAAATAAGCAATTTGTTGTTGATCCAAAAATTTTTTTTACAGAATTGGAAAACAAAGAAACGGGAATAGAAACATCACCAAAAAAAGAAGAAGAAATGGACAAATTTTGTGGAAATATGTATGAAAACCCTGTGGAGCATAACAAAGATGCTGAATGGACAGAAGTAAAGGAAACAGGAGTTCAGCTGTACATGATATGAAATGTGATAAACAGCCAAAGAAATTGAAACAAAAGTAAGAAAAGTTCCTAATTGGAAATCCCAGGCCCAGGAGCAGCACCTAACTTCTGTCTAAAACTTTTAATATCTTTACACAAAGATCAGCTAGAGCGTCTTCTGCGTGGAGACATGCGTGAATGGGCGTACCTTCGTTGAAGGTTGTGCGTTAGGGCTGGCAACTCAGCACGTAAAAATCAACTGCCAATCATTAGCAGACCGGAGTTCCGCTGTGGCAACCCCTAACCGGGAAAAGCTGAAAGACACAACAACAACAACACAAAGATTTAGCCCTGAGTAAGAAGTACTTAGATGTTCATATTGAACAGACACCAACCTGGTTAACAAAACAAAAAATGATACTCTTCCTTAAGAGTGAGCTTGCAAGCTATCCTAAAAACTATAGACCAATAACTTGCCTTCTGACAATGTATAAACTATATACTGGAACTGATATTGACAGAGTTTATAGTCATTTAGAAGAAAACTCAATAGTGGCAACAGAACAAAAGGGTAACAAAAGAAAGTAATATGGAACAAAGGATCATTTGTTTTTAAATAATGTCATAATGGAGAATTGAAAAAAGGGGAAGAATCTAAGTATGGCATGGACAGAGTAAAAAAAAGAATTAGATAGCATCTCACATTTATGGATAAAGGAGTGCTTATAGATGCACAGGATACATCGCACATTGATCAGTTACATTACAGTGACCGTGAAACATTAGCAAACCACTTTGCAAGTAAGCCATGATAAAGTACAAATTATTATTCCAGTGATATAAATTCTAAGGGGATATTCCTGGGTGACTCTGTCACTGCTGCTCTTTTGTCTTGCCCTTAACCCATTAAGCTGTCTACTTAACAGATTAGGTCATGATTATAATTTGGCTCCCAGAAAACAACAAAGTGTAAAGACTTCTCATCTTTTTGTAGATGCTTTAAAACTGTATAGTTCACCAGATGATGAACTGAAAGCACAACGGCAAGTGGTCAAAACTTTTAGATGATATAAGAATGTCATTTGGTCTTGATAAATATGCAAAAGCAACCTTCAAACAGCAAAGCTACAGCATCAAGAAAACATCAGCCTGGGACACAAATGTGATAAAAACGAACTTGAGCAGGAGGGACTGTATAAATATTTGGGAACTGATGAAGGATCAACAATAAAACATGAACAAATGTGAATAATACTTTGTAAGGACTATTTTAGAAGACTAAAATGAAATACTGAAAACAGTGTTGACATCAAGGAACAAAATACAAGCTATACACCAGTTTGCTCTTCCTGTCCTAATTTACAGTTTTGGAGTGATTGACTGGCCCCAAAATGTATTGGATAGGTTGGACAGGAAAATAAGAAGGATGCTTCATGCTCATCAAATGATCTATAAAAATCAGTGGCTACCAAGATTATATATTCCCTGTTCTGAAGGAGGTATGGGCCTCCTCAAATTTGATTACATGTATAGATCTGTAATTGTAGGACTGCATACATATCTGCTGACCTCACAAGACACAAACATAGTGAAAGTTTTAAAATATGAGGATAATAAGTCTAAGATGACTTCCCTGTTTAGTTTAGGAAAAGTATATCAATGTCAACCACAAAGGAAATCAAATCAGAAATAGACAAAAAACAGACAGCAACTGAATGTGCCAAAAAAAAAAACAAAAGAAAGAATGTAAGGAGAAGGATAAGATGATGACAAGAAATGTGAAAAAGGCATAAATATAGTTGCAAGTAAGAAAACTCCTGGAACAACATCATGTTGATAAGAATCTGATGCTGGAAGGATAGGGAGAGGTGAATTTAAACAAAAAGATGAAAGATTAATACTGGCAACCCAGGAGAGTGGACTATGCTCCCGCTGGTTTGCATAGTCCATTGAACATATGGAAGAAATAGACAAATATAAGTTCTGTAAAACAGAACTGGAAACATCACACATGTTGTTGCTGGCTGTGATATACTAATGGAAGAGGGCCTGTATACCGAAATGTATAATAATGTGACTGCTGTATTGCAGATTGTGCAATCATTACAATATAGAAGTAGAAGAAAAGCACTGGAAACATGAGCCACAAAGAATTATAGAGAATGATGAAGTTTATATCACATGGCATCTCCCACTGCCAACAGTTCAAAATGTAGACATGAGAAAATCAGATATAATAATCCATGAAAAGAAGATAAAAGCATTGATCACTGAAACTGCTACACTCAACGATTACAATGTCTTAGGTACAGCTAGAAACAAAGTCATAAAATACCAGGATTTGCAGGCAGAAATGAGGGCAATGTGGAGAAAGGATACCCAGACAGTTCCAATAGTGGTAAGAGCAATGGATCTCATAAAAATAATTTACAGTCATATTTAGATATGCTACAGATACATATAACTCCATATGAATTTCAGAACAAGTCAGTTCTGGGCACATTGCAGGTGCTGTGAAGGGCACTTTTACTGGCTGGAATTTATTGAAGAAAACTGGCAAAGGAACCAAGGTATTGGGAGCAAATAACTAGAGAGGGAAAGGTAATAGAATGGGAAGAGCCGAAGAATTTATTTGGACTGCAGGTTAGAGATTGCATTCCTTATCAACGTCTGATATCAGAGTACAGGCAAAGAGAAAGAAATAGGGAGTCCTAAATGAAAGACCAGCACTGGTAGAGTTTTAGTAGAATTTATATCAGATGCTGCCATTAAGAAAGGAATAATTATTAGAGCATATAAAATATTGCATGATAACTAAAAGAATGAATCAGAGGAGGTTAGAAAGGATTGTGAAGAGAGACTGTGTAAGCAATTCACAAAGAAACAATGGGAGGATGTATGTATATCTCTCAAATATGCAACAAAATCTAGAAGATTTAGGATTTTTGCTTGGAAAAGTTTACATAGACATTTTTATACCCCAAGTAGACTCCAGAGAATTTTTCCTCAGCTAGACAGAAAATGTTGAAGGTGTAATGGGGAAGAAAGAGGTAACTGGGAACATATTTTCTGGGAGTGTGGTGAGTTGGTGGATTTTAAGGATTCCCTGTGGGATGCACTGTCAGAGATGCTGGGTGGACAGATTGGTGTGACAAGGGAGATGATTTTTCTGAGCTATGATACAGAATCAGAATTGCCTAAACATGGCAAAGGCCTTGCTATGCCTAATTATGGTGACTGCCAAAAAAAGCAATTACTAGAAAATGGAAATCAAAATCTAAACCAACTATACTAGAAGCAGTGAATATAATAACAGAGATAAAAGAACTGGAATTGAGATCTTTAGAAAAGAGTAGGAGAAAACTCCATAGGAAAAATGAGAATTGTGGGAACAATACATACAGAGGAGGAATGAAGTTTAAAAGAAGGCAGAACTTAAATGAGTTATGTAATGTTTGAAAATGAGTGGGTAGATTATAAGTGATGTATAATGTTTGCAAGGGGGAGTGTGTCAGTATGGTTTGTTATGTAAAATGCTTGCAACTAGGATTGTGTCGGTGTGGTTTATTTTCATTTACATAAATGTATGATTGCTTTTGTCATAAGTGATCAGGGGCGGCTCGTGGCATAGGGCTGCCGGACTGCAGCCACAAATTCGCGGACTTCGCGCATGCGCATAGACCGAGTCCCGACTACTGTCGGTCTATGTCCCCATAGGGGACACAAGGAGATGTCTGTGCACTTTACAGTGCACAGACCGGACTGCAAGAGGAGCAGCAGGGACTCGGGACAGAGCATTAGGGATCTCGTCAGCGTCGGGATGGAGCATTGGGATCTCGCGGGTCTTCAGTATGGGAAGGATGTACGTTAGCTGGATGTATTCAGGTAAGGTGCCTTTTAATTACAATGTTTATTTGTATGGAGTTTGTGCTTTTTAATTTACAATGTTTATTTGTGTTGTGTATGGTGCTTGTGCTTTACTGGAGTTTGTGTATGGTGCTTGTGCTTTACTGGAGTTTGTGTATGGTGCTTGTGCTTTACTGGAGTTTGTGTATGGTGCTTGTGCTTTACTGGAGTTTGTGTATGGTGCTTGTGCTTTACTGGAGTTTGTGTATGGTGCTTGTGCTTTACTGGAGTTTGTGTATGGTGCTTGTGCTTTACTGGAGTTTGTGTATGGTGCTTGTGCTTTACTGGAGTTTGTGTATGGTGCTTGTGCTTTACTGGAGTTTGTGTATGGTGTGTGTGTGTGTGTGTGTAAATGCCCCAGGTGCTTATGGTGGTGTGGTAGGGAATGCCTCAGGCTTGAACCCTGTACCCTGTATGCAGGTGTTAAAGACTTGAGTTCCCTACCCACCACCATTTGTAAAAATTTCAGATTTTGCCTCATATTCGATCTGATCTGTTCCTCATAATATCTGTGGTTTGTAAATGCTGCAATGCTTGATATTTGATGGTGTAGTAGTAGCATTGTTGCCTCACAGTTGCAGGTTCTTGGGTTTGATTCTTGGCTGGGGTTCCTTCTTTGTGGGGTCTGTATCTTCTCCCTGTGTTTGTGTGGGTTTGCTTTTGTGTCCTCCCATGTTACAAAGACATGTCTGCATTATTTCTTCCTGGGCCTCTGCTGAAAATTGTTTATTTGTTCCAAGTCAGACTGTCCTGATTAAAAAAATGTTAAATAAAATTGACAGGCATTTGAATTTCAGACTTAAGGGTTTCTGAATGTTTAATTCCTTGCATTTGATGGTGCAGTGGTAGTATTGTTGCCTCACAGCTATAGGTTTTCTGGTTTGATTCTTGGTTGGGGTGGCTTCTGTGTGGAGTCTGCATCTCCTCCATGTGTTTGTGTGGATTTGCTCTGGTGCCCTGCCATTTTACAAAGACGTGTCTGCAGTTTTAATCCCTGCTGAAAATTGGTTTTGTTCTGTCCTAAAATTGACAGGCATTTGAATTTCAGACTTCAGGTTTCTGAATGTTTAATTCCTTGCATAATTGATGGTGCGGTGGTAGTATTGTTGCCTCACAGCTATAGGTTTTCTGGTTTGATTCTTGGTTGGGGTGGCTTCTGTTTGGAGTCTGCATCTCCTGCCTGTGTTTGTGTGGATTTGCTCTGGTGCCCTGCCATTTTACAAATATGTGTCTGCAGTTTTAATCCCTCGTCTCTGCTGAAAATTGTTTTGTTCTGTCTAAAATTGACAGGCATTTGAATTTCAGACTTCAGGTTTCTGAATGTTTAATTCCTTGTATAATTGATGGTGCAGTGATAGTATTGTTACCTCACAACTATAGGTTTTCTGGTTTGATTCTTGGTTGGGGTGGCTTCTGTCTGCATCTCCTCCCTGTATTTGTGTGGATTTGCTCTGGTGCCCTGCCATTTTACAAAGACGTGTCTGCAGTATTAATCCCTCGTCTCTGCTGAAAATTGTTTTGTTCTGTCCGTAAAATTGACAGGCATTTGAATTTCAGACTTCAGGTTTCTGAATGTTTAATTCCTTGCAGATTTGATGGTGCAGTGGTAGTATTGTTGCCTCACAGCTGTAGGTTTTCTGGTTTGATTCTTGGTTGGGGTGGTTTTTGTGTGGAGTCTGCATCTCCTCCCTGTGTTTGTGTGGATTTCCTCTGGTGCCCTGCCATTTTACAAAGACGTGTCTGCAGTATTAATTCCTGTGCCTCTGCTGAAAATTGTTTTTGTTCTGTCTGCAGTAAAATTGACCGGCATTTGAATTTCAGACTTCAGGTTTCTGAATGCTTAATTCTTTGCAGATTTGATGGTGCAGTGGTAGTATTGTTGCCTCACAGCTATAGGTTTTCTGGTTTGATTCTTGGTTGGGGTGGCTTCTGTGTGGAGTCTGCATCTCCTCTCTGTGTTTGTGTGGATTTGCTCTGATGCCCTGCCATTTTACAAAGACGTGTCTGCAGTATTAATCCCTGCGTCTCTGCTGAAAATTGTTTTGTTCTGTCCGCAGTAAAATTGACCGGCATTTGAATTTCAAACTTCATGTTCTTCAGAATACATAGTAGCACAACCTTTTTTTATAGCAATTTTCTAAGTTTATAAGATGAATATTTTAAATTTGTCCCTATTTTTGGGACTGTATTCCCCATTATTGGCCAGGTTTTGTGCTAAGGTTGACAGCTATGGCAAGAACTGAATTCACTGAATATGGACTGTAGAATTGTGCATATTTACTGATAAAGGTGCACTGTAGAATTGTGCATATTTACTGATAAAGGTGCACTGTAGAATTGTGCATATTTACTGATAATGGTGGACTGTAGAATTGTGCATATTTACTGATAATGGTGGACTGTGGAATTGTGCATATTTACTAATAATGGTGGACTGTAGAATTGTGTATATTTACTAATAATGGTGGACTGTGGAAGTCTGAGTAGACTTTTATGATAAATGTTCTCAACTGGGCAGTTTTGCCATTATGGGTGCATATGTTTTGTTTCATTGCTTACTGGAAAAATGTTCAAAACAAATTTAAAACACCCTCTAACAAGTGTACTGTATTGTACAAGGAATATAATTTTAGTACAATGAGGAAGGTGTATCAAAGAGCACATGTATGTTTCATATGCAAGGGGCCTATGATTCGAAAACAGCCCAAAATTAATCTTTATCTGCCACTGGCAAAATGTATTTTCTTTGAATGTGGGTTTCAATGCTGTTTCAATGAATGTGAGTTTCAAGGGCAGAGAAGTTTTAATGCTAAGTTTTCATTGTGAGACTGCATTGCTTTGTTTAACAGATGACTTAATGTTTGTGCTGTAAAATACAAAATAAAACTTTCAAATGAAGTCCAATCATTGAAGTAAAGCAGTATGCACATTAGTGTTTATGGTAAATGGAGTGAAATAGCCAAGTAATGGTTAATTGGAATGGCTGCAGAGGCTCCAGTTCAACCATTATTTTGTCTGGGGGGGAAGGGCAGCAAACTCAGACAGGCCCAGCTGAACTATACCTCCCAACTGTCCAGATTTTCAAAGAATGAATAGATTTTGCTTCTTATTTTTGGTTTGTTGTTCATAAAATTTGTAGTTTTAATTCCTAAATGATTTGCCAGAAGTCACTAAATAATAAGTTTCAGACTTCATAACCTTCATAAAAATGCATGTTAAAGTAAGAGCCGTTCTATCAACTGTCTCAATTTATACAAGAGCAATTTTTAGTACTGTTTATATGTGCCCCCAATATATTTGGCCTTGTTCAGATTTACTGCATTAACAGGTTGAGAGGTACATGCAAATAAATTGCTTTATAGAATTAGGCATAGCCAACCTCTCAACTGTCCCCAATTTTGGCTCAAAATGTTGCTCTTCCCCTAATAATCCCTCCAAAAATAGCAATTTTGGAAGAAAACATGGAGGGTTTACAATTAAGAAATAACTGTAATAATCAAAGTTATAGATTACTTGAAATGCATGTAGATTCTTTTATTTTGTCAGCTGCTCAAGGTAGCAGTACTAATATTAAAGTGTCCCTTCTTTGACAGGTAGAAGCTGTATTGTGTGTCTATTTTATATTTTTGCATCACATTTTTGGTCCATTTTCATAAAATTGTGTTTTTGGCAAATTAGTGACAAATCACTAAAGACTGAAGTTAGAAAATGACAGACATTTGAGTTTCAGATTTTATACCCTTCAGAAAATTCATACTAATGCAAGACCTATTCTATTATCTTTCTAAGTTTATTAGAGCAATATTTAAAAATTGTCCTTATTGTTGTGCCTTTGTCCCACTTCTGTGTATGGCTTTGTCCAGATTTCTTGCTCTTGAAGTTGAGAGGTATGACAAATGTGTCAGGGCCATCACAGTCAGCCAGAGAGATTTCAAATTGTGACATGCTTGTTCCCCATGTAGTGACTCTGGATGTGTCCAAGCAAGGCAAGGAGTAGTTGTATCTACCTTGGATGGGGAGGACACACTGCATAAGTACTACAGTGGCTTTTCATCTGTCCTTGATTTTGCAGAATGGTCTGGTTTCTGTCATATTTTTGTACTGTTGATTTATGCTTATTACTCAAAGTGCCTGTTGCTCTGTGTTTAAGTAGCAATGCTTTAATGACCATAAGGTAAGCTTGTCTGACATCGTAAGATGCAAGTAAGCTTTAATAAGCATACTGTTAAAGAATTGCCAACATTGAAAGCCTTTCTGTTGTTGCCATGCAGAGAATACTTGACTAGATAATGTATAAGCCTTGGGTATTAAAGGACAGGATTCCATTATTTTAAAAAGCTCATTACACTTGTTGGAGACTTCCAGTCATCTCTACAGGCTTTACCGTAAACTAAACAGAATGCCAATCATGTGTGGTCCATAACCTGTACAGTAATCCTTTAAGCAATGTATCTTGAGCTTGTTTCTTGTTTGCTTTTCATTTTTACTTTTATCATGTTTTCCCCATGAAACAAGTTGTCAGGCAGCAGGTCTTTTTGGATAAGAAACATTTTTACAAGTGGGGCATCACATAGATTTCTACTTTCAGCATGTTGCTTGGTACTTTAATAAAGCTGAATATATTATAATTAGAACTGCAGTGCAAGGAGAAGTGGTTTGAGTTGAGTGCTTCTGGTTTTCTTATACTTGATTTTGACTGGCATTCCAGTAATGTATTTAAAAAGTAATTTATTTTTCATGCCTCACAACCTTTTGTTTCCATCTAGATATTAAGTAAGCTGTCATGCAGCCAATGCATTGAAATATTTTTATTCTTCTACACTTATTTTTGTCTTGATTGGACTTTCATAATGATGGTTTGCCACCCAGGGCAGCGTATTTAATTAAAGTTAGTTTTTTTGTGGTTTTGTGCATAGCCCTTCCCCTTTATGGTTGACCACACCCCTTCCATTCAGCGTCTCCTGCAGCCCCCCTGTGATTTGAAGTCACCAGCCGCCACTGTAAGTGATGGTCTAATAAAGATGTTTTTTGTTTAAAAAAAGGGCAGGAATTGAATAATTTATGTAATGTTGTTTAGGTTGTATGATATATAGCAATACATGTGAAGTATAATGTTTGTAAATGTGAACTTATTAATACAGTCTGATTACTTTTATATAAATATAAATGTGCCTATGTCACAAGTGATAATTGAATAAAGGTGTTTAAAAATTTCAAAGATTAAAACAATACTAATTTCATGGACTTTAATCATACTTTGACTCAGGAATGGGGAAACCTAAAAGCCTTGGAGAAATTAAACAGACAGGAAACACACGCGTGCGCGCACACACACACACACACACACACACACACACACACACACACACACACACACACATAAACACTTTGATAGGTGATTTTGATTTGAAACAATGAATGTTTAGTGTTTGCCCACGATTCAAGTGTGCTAAGGTAAACTTATATTTAAGGAACATTAGCACAATGATACATTTACCAAAATTCAGAAAGTGTTTTTTTTTTTTTTTCTTTTTGCTGTCTGTGCACCCTACATTGTTAAATATGGAACATTTTTCTTCTTTGTATACATTTTTGTAAATATTTTCTTGTTTTACTGATTGTGTGCCATACCCACATCATGGCTGTAAAGAGTTTTAAGACTAGCTCACCTACCTAGTTAATAAAGTAAATAAATAAATAAGCCTGTTCAGACAATTAACCAAACATTCTCTGAGAATCTCTTTTCTACCAAATTGTAAGAATAACACAAACCACACCTATACCTCACCCAATTAATGGTAAATTATCAAATAAAAATAAAAAAAGAAACTTTTTTTCTGTAGACTTACATGAGAAATGACTCAACGTTGTTGAATTTACATCTGCAAAGCAGACTTACTCGAAGAAATCATAAAGGAATGGCATGTCTTTGCTATTCTAAGAAGAAGACTTTGGATGAGGAAAATCAATAGCAATGCCTTGGGAAATGAAAAACACAATCTTTTCTTTTCTTGGCTAATTTAGAAGTAGTTTGAATAAAAACACATCAACTTGTAATATAGTACAAGAAGCGCAGACATAATTACCACTTCTGAGGGCTATACCATAAGCTCTTTCATTAGCACACCTGAAAAAATATGTAATCTGTTTGGTATTTTAGCATTTTTTCATCTGTCATATACTATACTTTATTTATTTGTCAACCAAGCAAGTGAACTGCTCATCAGATCCTTTTCATCCACAACATGTATTGCTTGGCCAAGGGTAAATGCAATACATATGGACCATTTAAAGAAGCTAATAAAGCAGTATGTTTTGGGATGAAGGAGGAACTGGAGTACCTGAATAAAACCCACACAGACACAAGACAGAACATAAAAACACCACACAGACAGTGACTGGAGATCAGAACTGAACTCTGGATCCTAGGGCTATGAAATCATAGGATCATAGGAAGTTACTAGGTTACTGGCCCTGAGGTCCTTACAAGCCTAGCCAAGAATTTAGCCCATGTTCCAACAAGTCAGCACCCTATGCCACTGTCTAGCAGGGACATAGATGGAATCCCAGATGTGTATTTTCTGTTCCCCACCAAGTTATCCAGGTTGCGCTTAAAAAGGTTTAATGAGGTAATCTACTTTACGTGGAGAGGGAGTCTATTCCACAAAAGAGGGAGTCTCTGGGACACAAATCTGTCCCACCAGCAAGTCCTATTGATGTCACAGACTAGGTTGAGGTCTTGTGTGCAGGTTACTCGAGTGGAGCTTGACTTGTGGATATGCAGCAGTCCCATCAGGAGGGGATTTGAGATTGCTTTGTATGCCACGCAGAGGTCACCTCTGAGGAGTCTGTAGGAGACCGTAGAGGGACAGGGCCTTTAGCCTTAATAGGGTAGATGTTTGAGGCCCTGGATTTTGGTTGAGGAACCCCTGTGGTCTCTCCAGCTGCTGCATGTGCTTTGTGAGGTACATGCAGAAAGGGGCATTGTATTCAATAATCTGTCTTATAAGGGAAGAATACAGGTATGTTATGACCACCTTGTCCCTGTATGAGATACTCTTACTAATGAGGTGGGCCAGGTAGAAAGATTTCCATACAATGGAGGCAATAAGGTGGTCAAAGTCAGTTTGCTATCAACCTGGGTTCCCAAGTCCCTCACAACTGATTGCATGCTTGGTAACTTATTATCAATGTAATAATTTGTGGGGACATCATTTTCCCCAAGAGATGATGATGATGCACTTTTTGGCATTCAGTTTGAGGCCATGTTTCTGGCACCAGTCATTTGTCTGGGTGAGACCCTCTTGGATGATATCCACATCACTAGGGGAATTGATAGCCCCTAAGGCAAAACAGCATGCCCAACACACTAGTCATAGGTGACACGATAGTGAGGCACACTGATGTTCCACTCACTAGGCTGAATAAGGAGAAAGTAACAGTCAGCTGCCTGTCAGGCACCAGTATCCACCACATAACTACGCACTCAGGTCCCTCAGCAACAGGTACAAATATGACTCCATCATTGTACATCTGGGTGTGAATGACCTGAGACATACCTCACTGGACTACATGAAAGGAGTCATGGAGGAGCTCTCGGATTATAAGCCCAGGTGGGTATGACCCTAGCCCTGAGCAGCATCCTACCATCACCCAGAATGATACCACAGTACAAGCAGAAAATGATTGATTTCAACAATTGGCTAAGTTTCTGGTGTCATTCTAAGGAGATCCAGTATTTGTCTGCCTGGGATGACATAATTGACAGACCTCAATGCTTTGCCAGTTATGGCCTACATCTGTCACCCCTGGGCTTCTGGATACTGGCCAAGGCTAACACTCTCATACTGGGTGACTTCAACTACCCCTCCATTAATGGGAAAACTACTCATGTACCAATACACTTGCCCAACATTTCCTGGAATTCATCGATTTCAATGCTCTGGACCAGCTCGTTCTTACCCCCACTAGAGGTAGCAACATCCTTGACCTGCTCATTACTAATATGGGAGACCATTGCTCTACACCAATAGTCAACTCTTCCCTGGTTAGATCTGATGACAAACTAATCACCTTGAAAATCCACATCCCTACCACCACCCACCCCCCAACAAAGGTAACCACCATGGAAAACTTCTCCAAAGCTAACTTTGGGCTCTTAAAAACAGAGGTGGCTAACTTCACGGCATTCATGCAAATGGAGAATAGTTGCATGACCACCAAATCATACACCAGTGCACTGTATGAACATGCACAGAGATGCATGGATCTCGCCATACTCAATAGAACCAAGACGCTCTCCTCCAAAAAAAGTAACCCATCTGGTGGTCCCCTGCCGTAAACAAACTCTACAACAGAAGGAGGAAACTGATGCAGAATAAGGTGAAGTCCCAAGACTGGAAAAACTCCCTTATCAGTCTCAACACAAAGTTGAGATCCCTCATCAAATCCTCTAAAGCTAGCTATGAAATCAGAATTGTAGCAGATAGTAAAGATAACCACAAGGCCTTCTATAGTTAAGTAAAGAATCTCCATGGCAATACTCAGATTTGCTCTACTGCACAATGGTACTTCCTATACCAAGCCAACAGATATTGCCAATATACTGGCCGACAGATTCAGTGCCAACTTTACCCCTTCCCCACAAAGGACCAATCACAATATCATAAGATTACCAGGTACCCAGTATTACTGCTGCACAGGTTAAAATAGAACTGTCCAAGGCCAAGAATATAGCTTCTATGGGACCTGACAATATCCCTGGCTGTGTTCTACATGAAATACACAGTTAACTGGCACCTCACCTGTGTGCCCTGTTCAGTCACAGTCTCACCTCATGCTTTGTCCCTACCAAATGTCACACTGCTACAGTCATCCCTCAACACAAAGGAGGAGTAGCTACAGACCCTGGTAACTATCACTCCATTAGCCTGATCAGTCTGATATGCAAAGCTATGGAACGTATCATCATGGACCTAATAAACAAGGATATAGGGAATCTGCAAACTCTGGACCCCACACAGTTCAGTTTTGTGAAGGGTAGATTATGCCTGCTCAACTTGATCAACTTCTTTGAGTCGGTCACCAGAGCTGTGGATGAAGGCAAGGTGGTTCATACAGCCTACTTTGATCTGGCCAAGGCCTTTGATACCATTCCTCACTCAGGAATCATAGAAAAACTCACTAAGCTAGGCATCAATCCCTATATCACTAGGTGGGTTGCAAACTGGCTCACAGATAGAACCAAAAGTGTGAAAGTAGCTGACTCCAAGTCAGACTGCTGACCAGTCGTGAGTGGAGTCCCACAGGGTATGGTTCTGGTTCCTTTCCTGTTTGATATCTACATCTCAGAAGTCCAGGCAAACACAAAAGGACTCTGGCTGCCAAAGTAAGCAGACAATTGCAAGTTGGGAACTATTATTAACTCCCCAAGTGATGTTGACATCCTACAGAAAGGCCTCACTGAGACCAACAACTGGTGTCAGAGCCATGGCCTTAAGCTCAATGCCAAAAAATGTGTCATCCCCTTTGGGAAAAACCTGGTTCCCATGAATTACCACATTGATGGTAGTTTACTGAACACAGAAGGCATTATAAGAGATCTGAGAACACAGACTGACAGCAACCTCTCTTTTAACCACCACATTGCCACTGTAGTCAGAAAGTCCTTCTATGTGGCACATCTCGTTACTAAGGGTTTTGCATCCAGGAAGAAAGAGGTAATTGTCTCCCTCTACTCTTCCCTCGTTAGGCCATTCATCGAGTAAAATGCCCCATTTGGCATGTACCTCACTAGACACCTGAAACAATTGGAGAGGTCACAAAAGTACCTCACAAAGAGGATCCTAGGCCTTAAACACTTGTCCTATATGAACAGACTCAAAAAACTCCAACTATTCTCTGTCTCATATTGCCTACTTAGAGGCGATCTCTGCTTGACTTACAAAGCCATGTCTGATCCAGCTCTGTTTGAAATGCTACATTTAAAGAAATCCTGATCCCTCCGTACCACATGCTCCAAAGACCTCAACCTCAATACCACATTCATAGAACATGATGGATAGACAGGCTGATAACCCAGAGACAGCCCATGCTATGGAATAGACTTCCCATACATGTCAAGCAGAGCACCTTACTAGCCCTCTTCAAGAGAAATATTGATGAGTGGATGGGAAATAGAAAATTCACCACAGGGATCACTCCAGTTGCTCTACTCGACAGAGGCACTGGGAACTAAGGTCAGGTGGCACGATGCCAGGGTAATCCTATGAGCTACGCTTGTAAAGGCTCCAGGGCCATTAGCCTAGTGTACACCAATGAACCTATAATAACAGCACCCAGCTTGCAGTCATCTGCAAACTTGGTCAGCCATAGCTCACTAGATTTGGCCTGCACCTCTGAGAAGTATATCCCAAACAGCAGAGGCCCCAAGGCTGATCCCTGGGGTACACTGCTTGTTACAGGTCTACTACTTGAGGTGGCTTCCCCTATTTTGACTAGTTGGGTTCTATCAGTGAGCCAGTTTGCTACCCATCTGGTAACATATGGATTGATGCCTAGTTGAGAGTGTTTATCTATTATACCTGCATGGGGAATAGTATCGAAAGCCTTGGCCAGGTCAAGTTAGGCAGTGTGCACTATCTTCCCCTCGTCTATGGCCTTGGTGACTGTCTCAAAGAAGTTGACAAAATTTAACAGGCATGACCCCCTTGACAAAATCAAACTGTGTGGGATCAAGTGTTTGGAGGTTGCCAATGTCCTTGTTAAAGAGGTTCATGATAATCCACTCCATGGCCTTGCAGATAAGGCTAGTTAGGTTGATGGGTCTATAATTTCCTGAATCAGTGGATGCTCCACCTGTGTGCAAAGGGATGACAGTAGATGTCCCCCACTAGGCTCGGATGAAGCTGGTACTCAGGCTTTGGTTGAATAAGATGCCTAATGGTGCTGCAAGTTCCCACCGGAGTACATATAGGATGCAGCTTGGGGTCCCATGGAGGCTGTATTTTTTGCCTTTGAGAGGGCAGTGATGACTTGCTCCCTAGAGATAAGGGGAGCGGGGCAGGTACTGGGGATGTCCAGTTTTACTAATGGGGGGGAACAGAGGAGTGAAGGTTTTACTGAACCTGTCTGCCAGCAAGTTAACTATATGTACAGGGTTTCTGTATGTGGTGTCCTTGACCACCAGTTCTGAGCAGATCTGGGTGCTTCCCTTGAGATTGTGAACATACGTGAAGAAAGATAAATAATGTAACAACTGACCTACTATGCCAATAATAGTCTTCAGTTAATGTTATATTAGTTCAAACTAAATTAACATCAGTTTCATTTAGTTGTAACATTAATGATACAAATAAGTCTCTAATTTAATTTACAGAAATTTTCCAGATTTTATATTACTATTATAATATCAAACAAAATATTTAAAATAAGTTATCTAAACTGTACATAAAATAGCAAATGTGTAAAAAAAGTAAACATGCTACAACAAAATCAGTATTATACCATGATCCCCCGCTGATTGGCCATGGAAAGATGCCAGACTTAAGAAAAGTAACAGTTTCTTTTGCTATATTAACCAATACATCAGGGAGACAAGGCTTCCGTGTTTGATACACTTTGTTTTTGACTCTCAAGTCTTTATCATTTCAATTATATTACACATTTCAAAAATAAAAAAATTCTAAATGCACAGTTTTATGCAGATGGTCTTTTATTGTTATCTGTTAATTACCATTCAGTAGCAATTACATTTTTTTCAGAAATCCACAGCCTTTCAGGATGCAAAATAAACAATACAAAATCTTGTTTTCAGCCTTTAACAACTAACCAACATACATGTAACATACTTTATGTAAATCCATATATATTTTTATGTATCATACACCCCTAGTTTGATTCTACCTGAAATAATGATAATAATGAAACTTTTTCAGCATCATAAACATGGATAGTTTGACTGTGATCATTTTTTCACTGCAAAATTTAATTTCTATTCTACTACTCTCATAGATGACTTTAATTAGAAAATTATTCATTAAATTCTTATAGCAGGGTAGCTTAATCAGAATTACCTAGATGGTGGTCAGTCAAATAATTGCTGACACTTCACCATGATAACATGACAAAAACAGGTTTCCACAATATATGATCTTTCCATCCATATTATGTTTAAAACACAACTTCAGATGATTGAATTGTATTTAATAACAGCTGATTAACTGAAATATGATCTAAGTATAAAGCATTTATCTTTTTTATTATGTTACTTTATTCCTAAATTTATGTCCCATGAATATCCCCAAAGTAACTTCTCACATCATTCAACATATTTCATTACATACATTTCCCAACTTAATGAGACATAAACTACAGTATCCTTTGTTTCTCTAAATTTTCTGACTCGTTATTATAACCCAGCTATTAGACAAATTGCTACTAATTTTTAAAGACATTAATAAGAAGTTATGTCTTACCATAACGTTCCATGTTAGTTGTCTTCTTCTCGCCTTCTTTCTTGCTGGATGGGTTCGGAGCCGATCCTCGGCTCCGACTCGGCCTATGCTATAGCTCGAGAGCTATTTTTACCGGCTCGAGGCAGCCCTATATCCCACAATATCATGCGCTAACTCCCCAGATCTCGTTTGGAAGCTAAGACATAGTATAAAAAGTAATATTATAATAATAATATTATAATCCTCTTTTACGAGTACAGGTTACCTGCTAGTAACACTAAGGATACCATGAAAGACGCAACATATTGTATCTCCAGAAATGGAAGGACTCAGAACCTCGAGTCTATCCAGGCTAGGGGGCAGGAGGGAGGGACGAAAGAAAGAAGGCGAGAAGAAGACAACTAACATGGAACGTTATGGTGAGACATAACTTCTTAATGTTAAGTTGTCATTCTCACCTTCATTCTTGCTGGATGGGACAGCGTCCCTAGCATCTTAGTCATGGGTGGCTCAATGGAACAGTCTCCTGAGTATAGTGGAAACAAAATCAGCTTTATTTCTGGAGGCTAGATCAAGCTTGTAATGGGCAATAAAGGTATGTTTGGACGCCCATGTAGCTGCTGCACAAATGGCATCTAGTGGTAACCTTGCTTGAAAAGCCGTTGAAGTTGATAGTGCCCTGGTTGAATGAGCTTTAGGCCTAGAGGGTAGTTGCCTGTGTCTCAACTCATAGATCACAGTAATAATAGATGTCAGCCATCTGGAAAGAGTAACTTTCGATACTGGAAGCCCTTTCTTGCCGGCAGCATAAGAGAGGAAGAGCTGGTCTGACTTTCTGAATTGTTTTGTCCTGTCTAGGTAATACCGTAATTGGCGATGAACATCTAATGAATGTAATTTTTGTTCAGCCCTGTTGGTATAGTCTGGGAAAAAGATGGGCAAATCAATGGAGTGGTTTAGATTTGCTTCCGATAACACTTTTGGTAGGAAGGAAGGGTTTGTTCTGAGAGTTACCCTATCTTTATGAAAAACCAAATAGGGAGGACGGACAGACAAGGCTTGAAGTTCCGATACCCTTCTGGCATATGTTATAGCTACTAAAAACAGCGTTTTCCAAGAAAGAAGCTTGAGGGAGCAAGAAGCTGCTGGTTCAAAAGGGGGTAGAATTAGTGAGGTTAGAACTAAATTCAAATCCCATTGTGGGGGTGGATCTTTGACTGGAGGTCTGAGCAACAAGATGCCCTTGAGAAAGGCTTTACAGAGTTTGTGGGACATAATATTTGCTTCTGAGAGTCCAACATGAAAATTAGCAATGGCCGCTAATTGTACCCTGATGGTGGCCGATGATGACCCCGAATGAAAAAGCTCTGCCAGAAAGTCTAGAACCTCATGAATGGTGCATGGAAAGGATCTAAGGATCTAGTTTGTGCCCAGTGTGAAAAACGCTTCCATTTACTCGCATAAGTCTTCCTAGTATTGGACTTATGGGAAGCCAGAATGATATCACGAACAGGAGGAGAAATAAGAGGAAGCCTGGCTATAGCTGGAAGTGGAGCAACCAAGCTGTGAGGTTAATGGAATGTAGAGACTGATGCAGCTTGCCCGTGAGGTGGGTCAATAGATCCGGAAGGGGTTCCAGATGCCAAGGCTGTTCCAGTAGGTATTTGTGCAGGAACGGGAACCAAACTTGTCGAGGCCAAAATGGGGCAATGAGGATCATTTTGGATCTCAATGCGGTTGCTTTCTGAATTAGTTGCGGGATCAATGGAAAGGGAGGAAAGGCATAAAGAAGACCCCGGGGCCAAACGTGGACAAGAGCGTCTCTGAGGGGCTGGCCTGGTAGAGGAAAAAGTGTGAAGAAGTCAAGGCACTTGCTGTTTTGCGGAGTTGCGAAAAGGTCGCAGCAAGGCTGGCCCCACTTCCATAAAATTCCATCTACTACCGCTTGATTTAGAGACCACTCGTGAGGCATGAGGATAGTTCTGCTCAATCTGTCTGCTATGACGTTGGACTTCCCGGGCATGTGCGTTGCTATCAGAAACCGTTGAGATGAAATCGCCCATTGCCAAAGTCTGAGTGCTTCTTGACAGAGAGGGTAGGACCTTGTTCCGCCCTGCTTGTTTATGTACCACACCACAGACATATTGTCCGTTTGAATTGCTATAGTCCCCGTGGGAAGAGAGGTCTGAAGGGCCTGCAACGTCAAAAGCACCACCCTCATCTCCAGGACATTTATGTGCAGGTGGCATTCTGACTGTTGCCAAGTGCCCTGGACCGTCCTGCCCTGATAATGCCCCCCCACCCTATCAGGGAGGCATCCGTTGTGACAGTGGCAACTGGAGGGGGGAGAACAAAGGGTCTGCCCTGAAAAAGCTGAGGGGAAACCATCCACCAGGAGAGATGTTTCTTGCAAGATGGTGTTATCAAAATGTTGTGGGTCATTGGCAGCTGTTGAAAGGACCACTGAGAAAACAGCATCCACTGAAGGAGTCTCATGTGGAAGCGGGCTAATGGAAGTAGAAGAATCGCCGCCATGAGGCCCAACACTTTCAATACTAGCTTGACTTGGACTCTGCTGGGCTGAAACAGAAGCTGAACATTCCGCCTTATGTCTGTCACTCCCTGAGGTGGTAATGTTGCAGACATTTCTGTGGTGTTTAATACGGCACCTATAAAGTTTATACATTGACAAGGCGACAAGGAGGACTTTGCAAAATTTATAGAAATACCCAGGCTGTTGCAAAGATGGATAGTATAATCCCTGGCCATTATGAGATCCTGTTTGGTGGTAGCGGAAATGAGCCAGTCATCTAAGTATGGAAACACCTGGAATCCTTTCTGTCTCAGGTGAGCCGTGACCACTGCCAAACATTTGGTGAACACCCGGGGGGCTGTGGTGAGACCAAAGGGCAGGGCCCTGAATTGAAAATGACTGACTCCCAGCCGGAAGCGGAGAAACCTCCTGGAGCTCCTGTGTATTTTTATGTGGTAGTACGCGTCCTGGAGGTCTAACGAGCACATCCAGTTGTCTCTGCCCAAAAAGGGTAGAATGGACTGCAGTGTTACCATCCGAAATTTTGTCTTTAATACATAGTTGTTTAACCTGCTGAGGTCCAAAATGGGTCTCCAATCTCCTGTCTTTTTTGGTACCAAAAATAATCTGGAGTAGATTCCGGATCCTAGCTGATCTGCTGGGACTGCCTGGATGACTCTTTTGTTTAATAGCTTTTTTATTTCTAGCTGAGCCTGACCCCTTTGTGCGGGTGGTACGTCTGGTAGGGGTTTTGGCGGTTGTACCGGAGAGAAAGTGAAAGGAATTTTGTAACCCTCGGATATGATCTTCTGTACCCATGTGTCTTGGGAGATGGATTGCCAGGCTTCTGGGTACAGAGATAATCTTCCCCCGACTGCCTCCGAAGGCAGACAGTCGGGCAGCTTCTCAGGGATGCTGAAAGGGTTGGTCTGGGAAAGATTCCCTGGAACCCTGGTTCTGTGGACCCCCTCTGCTCCTGGGGTGGCATCTGTTATTATTCACCCCTCTGCCTCTAGGGGGAAATTCACCACGTGTGGCAGGCGCGACTCCCTGTGGTTTGCGGAACCGCATCTTTCCACCCCTCTGTCCCTTAGGATAAGGTCTAGAAGGCGTGGAAAAATGGACTCCCATGGCAGAGAGAGTCTTACCATCTTGCTCGCATCTGGTGAGGGTATTCTTCACCTGAGGCCCAAACAATTCCAAACCGTCAAAGGGGGTGTTGGTGAAAGATGCCTTGAAGGGGTCGGCAAAGTTACAGAGTCGCATCCAAGCGTGACATCTAAACGCAATGCCTGTGCCAGCGGCCCTACTCGCTCCATCGGCTGCATAAGAGATTAGCCGCATGGAGGAGTTAACAATGGAGTTCAGGATAGCCAGCCGAGAGTTTATTTTGTCCTTAAACCCCGCAGCAGAAGGATCCTGTACCGTTTCACCCAGCTCTGTGAGCAAGTCTCTCTGAAGGCGGGTGAAACGACATAAATAGTTCAGCGATCGCATAGAAAATGTCGCTGAAGCAAAGGTCCGCTTGCAGTACCTGTCCATGGTCCTGGACTCTTTGTTAGGAAGATGAACAGGTACAGAAGGATCTGCTAATTCCTTCTTAGTGGCTGCTGCTACCACCATAGCATCATCTGAAACACCTTTGGTGAGAAAGGATTTGTCATCTGGTGCAGAAATAAATTTAGAAGGCCTCCTAGGGGTAGGTTCCATTGAATCAGGAGCTGCCCACGCCTTTCTAGCCACTACCTCCATTAGTGGGTCGAAAGGGGGGAGGACACCCAGGAGGTGGAAGGGCGAGATCCAAAGGCGTCAAGGTAAACCGACTCATCCTCGGAAGGTTTGAGTGTGGACCAATTTCCCCTCTGTCTTAGGATCTCCAGGATGTCTGAAAAGGAGACATCCTCAGAGTGGGATCTGGGGGAACCCTCCGAATCATCCAAGTTGGTGTCCGATGTGACAGACTCGGGGGAGTCTATGTGCTTCCTCTTGCACTTTCTTTTCCTAGGGGCTTCCCCTGAAACTTCAGGGGAACCCTTGGAAGAGGAGGAGACACCCAAAGTGGGTACCTTACGCCTTGGATCTCTGCTGTCGGGTATAGGAGGGTGGCCAGAGACCGTAACAGACACTACAGAGGGAGGAGCCGCAGAACTTAACCTTGGAGTGGACACTGGGTCCAGCACACTCCTCATCACCTCGAAGGCTCCCCCATCAGACACCAAAGGTAGCTCCGGCTTCGAAGAGGCTGGAACCGCCCCCGGAACCAACAGAGAAGGCTCCGAGAATGATGTCGGGGCCGAACTAACCAGAGCTGAAGCTCCGAGAGGGAGAGTGGGGTCGGACAAGGGTCCGATGCCACTCGCCCCCTCGGAGCCGACAATGGAGTCCCGGCGCCCAGACCTCTCCATGGACGGAACCAATAAAGAGGTCGGAACCGACGACACCGGAGCCGAATGAGGGGGTATCGGCTCCGACGTGGGCAAGGTCACTGTTCCGATGAACTCCGGCTCCGAACTCGAGAGATGAGTCGGAAGAGGAATGGATAACTGTGTCGAAGGAGCCACAGTCTGGTGAGATGGGCTCTGAAGGATTTAGGCCAGCGCCTGAGATTTTATGAGTCTACTGACCACCCTCTCGATGTCGTGATCGGAGAGCCTGGAAGACCTCGATGAATGAGTCCTATGACTCCGCTCCAATAGGAGGGGGGACCTCGGAGCCGATCTGACGGACTCTAAAGAAGGGGACCTAGAGCGCTTGCGCGCTGGGGTCGGCTCCGATGATGGTTTCAAAGCAGAACCCACTTTGCTCACCTCGGAGCCAGCCGGAACCGAGGTCGGAGCCGTCTCGACAACACCAGCCCTCGGCTCAGAAGCTGGAGCCGAGGGTTTGGCGGTTTTTGATGACTTCCCCGAGCCAGACTTGGATGAGGAGTCATCAGGCTTTAACAAGCCCCTTAGAATGAGCTTGTTACGCCTTTCCTACAGGACTCTTGAACTAAATCCGTGACAAATGGAACAAGAGTCCTGCAGGTGTAAAGGCCCCAAGCAATAGACACAAGAAGTGTGACCGTCTGTCAGAGACATTTTCTGACAGCACGAGTCACACTTCTTGAATCCCGAGACCTTAACGTCTTTGGACATTGCCCTAAAGACAGTCACTCAATCAGCACACACACTCACTCACTTACACACAAGGGGGAGATGAGGGGGCTGACTAAAACAACAACACACACACACAGGGGTGAGTAAACAGAAAAACTAAAGCCTGTAGGCCTGATTATAAAAGTTAACTACAGGGGTGAGTAGGGCTTACGAAAACAAACACTATTAAGTATAATATCGATAGGGAACAAAAGTAGGGAAAATAACCTAGTAAACTACCTCAAAAAATAGAAAACTTTGTTGAATATTCCTTTACTGACCTGAGCCGGTAAAAAAGGCAACTTCGCAGCAAAGCGGCAAACAAGATCTGGGGAGTTAGCGCATGGTATTGTGGGATATAGGGCTGCCTCGAGCCGGTAAAAATAGCTCTCGAGCTATAGTATAGGCCGAGTCAGAGCTGAGGATCGGCTCCGAACCCATCCAGCAAGAATGAAGGCGAGAATGACAACTTAACATAATTACACTTTAAATATTTTACCTATTAAGAAAAAAAAAGTGTTGCTAAAATGTGTGCTATTTTCTCATTACAATAATCCATTATTGATTTGACTGGTAAAGATAAATGTGCATTATATTTTCACATCACTTTGCATTATCATTACTGCAAGTCCAGTTTTCTCAAGTTATATTCTATTGACTTACCGTTATATATCTTGTCTATCCAGATTAAAACAGTCTATGGAGTACACATTTTAACCATAAGAAAACATCTAATCGATATGTGCTATGTTTTTAAATTTCATCAAAGTGACCTTAAATCCATTAATTAAGCCCACAGTTAGTGATAATGTCCTTATATTACTCAATGTTAAAAATAAACTGCACTTATTCATGAGTACTGGGGATTAACTACTAATTTGTTATTCAAAAAATCATGTTTGACAGTCTAAATAATGCTGTTAAAATGGATAAATATCAAGAAATATAGAATATTACATGATAAATATGAAAATCAATTGGAGGACAGAAAAGATTGGGAAAAGAGAAGAGAAAGTCCAGTTCATGAAAGAACAAAGGAAGAAATCTGTTGGCAACCAAACATACAACAAAGTCCAGAAGGTTTAAGATTTTTTGCATGTAAGTATTTTCATAGATATTTTTATACTCCAAATACATTTCAAAGGATTTTTCCTAATTAGAGAACAAATGTTACAGATGTAATAGGAAGAAAAAGTTAACTGGAAATGTGCTTTTTTGGAAATGTAATGAGATGGCAGATTTTAAAGATTTCCTACAGAGTACTATCACAGAAATGTTGGAAGAACAAATGAGAGAAAATAAGAAAATTATTTTTGAACTGGGATACAGAATCTGACTTGTCTAGACATAGTAAGACTTTTCTAAGTGTAATGTTACTACCTATCAAAATAAAAAACAACTTCAACACAATTGAAACCAAACTCTACAGTAACTGTTATGGATGTTTTGAATGCTGTAAAGAAGATAAAGTAATGGTATATCATTAGAAAAGGGAAGATGCATGTTTCACAGAAATAAATAGAATTTGTAGGGAACAATACATGCAGAATAATGCTTAGGAAGAAGATTGAGGTTTAAGGGATGACAGGAATGGAGCAATGTAATGCTGGAGTGAATGGCAATTGTTAAAAAAGAAAACTATGCATACTGCACCAGGATAATAATGGAAAATGTTATTATGGCTTGTTTTACATTAATGATATGCACTTGTGTTGCAAGTTTAGGTGTGACGTGTTAATAAAAATGTTTAGAAATACATCTTCATAGCTATTGTCTTAAACACATTTTCTCTCACATTAGGAAGAATGAAGTTTAATGAAAGACAGGCACTGAACAATGTAATATTGGAGTGAATGAAAATTGTTAAAAAAAAGAAAATTATATATACTGCAAAAGGTTAAAATAGAAGCTGTTATCATGACTTGTTTTCCATTAATGATATGAATTTGTGTTGCAGTTTTAGGTGTAGTGTGTTAACAAAAATGTTTTAAAAGGTATACCTTCATAGCTATTGCGTTAAATATGTTTCGTCTGACACTACACATTTACCAAAATCTCTGAATGATTCCAAGATCCCGTCACATATATTCTTGTGCTGATTTTTAATACTTCCAGGCATATTTTGTTATCCATAGTAATATGGTATAATGCATACCGATAAGTAAACTGCCCACTTATGCAAGTAATTACTAATCTGACTCAGCATCTTCCATGTATCAGGAAAGGGGATAGAGTATAGCAGCAAATGATCCACACTTTCTTCATGACCCTTTCATCATTCCTAAATATATATATATTAAGCCAAGAGTCAATATTCAGCACTTCTTTTAGCATATCTTATCACACAGAATCCTGTACACAAACAGTTTGTTATTCATACTCCCTTCTGTATAAGGATTCTACAGATATTACTATTTTCCTCTGCTCATATAATTCTGTATAACAATGTGAATGTATAAAATATATTTAGTTGTTAACTGATGTCAGCTACTCTAAATCTAATTGCTGCTTTCAAAACAGAAACAATTCATATTTTTTGCACAGTCATATTTTGACATTCCTTGGTTACGCCTCAATAACACATGTGCAAACACACACACACACACACACACACACACACACACACACACACACACACACACACACACACACACACACACGCAAATAGAATCAAAAGCATGTTGTCAGAGTCATGAAATGGAGCACCTTCAACAGCCTAAAACATTTTTCACTGGAAATAATTTATCACAGTTCATAAAGATGCAACTACTAAAGAAAATATTCATCTAAAGCTACATTTCTGCAAATACTTACGGATGATTAATGTGTCTGAAGGCTGTTCTGTGGCTAAGTATCCTTTCTCGCAACTCTTGAGACCATTTCAAGTTCCCTGCAGTCACTGGCATATTTCTGTGTAAAGCATTACAGTTGCCCCTAAGCTTGTAATAGAAATAAAACAATGTTATTGGTTGTAATCATTTATAACAAGAAAAAGAAAAGAAAACAAGAGTAAAAACAGATTTCAGGTTAAGGACTGTTTATTACAAGAAAATGTAAGTTAGTTTAAATACTGAAAAGCAAAATAAAATAAAAATGAGAGCAACAGGACAAGAATGTTATGTTTGCCACCTGATTACAAAATCTACCACAAGTTATCCCAGCATCTTTTCCTCTCCTCCTATAGTTATACTTTCCATATACAAATGAGACACTGATCTATTACAGATCTAGAAAATTATGTTGTTAGTTTATCAGAAGTTGTTGATGGCATGCAAGAACGTTAGACTATGACCTTCGGTGGTCATTTGGTTTAACCACGTTCTTATTTTATGCTGCAGACAGCATATCAAATCCAGTGATGATTGTGCTGTATATATCTGTAATGGGAATACTTAAAAAAAAAAAAAACATATTATAGCGAAAGTAAGTTCTTTTCATACATCCTGTAATTCTGAGTGCTTACAGATGTCTTAACTCCAGCTTGAGATAGAATGCAATATTCCTTTCTTGTCAATGTAACAGACAGCAAAGCAGCTGTGTAGGGTTGGCGGTAGCTGGCATATGCTTCCTCTCCGTCTTAGGAAATTCTATAGCTGAGTTACTAAATTAAATTAAAGGAGGAAATAGCTGCATGGACTACTTCAAAGTAATACTAAGAAAAGAACACAAAGATGTCAGATATTCCATAACTTATACTAATGAAGTTTTCTCAAGTACAAAAGATATGACCAGATATGACTGTAAAATGGTAGAGTTCAAGACATGACCAGATTCAGCTTTCCTTATTTAGTAAAAGAATCATACTATATCTAATGTCTTTTAAGGTATAAAAATAATTGTTTTCTACAATTCTGTGGGATTGTGTTAGCACATTCATCATCCATCTCATGAGCTGTGATTTGGAATAAATATTATATAAGTAAATCCAGATATTCCGTCTGTCTTTGCATTGTCTTACTTTAATGCATCTAAATGTCATATTATCTGTTTCTCCTACAAGAACAGAGACGTTTACCTACCTCATCTTAACCTAGCCCTAAATAAATGAATATTAAGAAGCAGTTAATGTCATACCTCTCAACCTTTTAGCATAATAATTCCAGACAAACACATAAATAATGGAGGGACAAAGGCCCAAAACTAGGGACAATTTTTAAATATTGCTCTTAAAACTTAGGAAGTTCTGCATTAGCATGAATTTTCTGAAACGTATGAAGTCTGAATCTCAAATGTCTGTCATTATTTTCTGACATTTGTCCTCAAAGATTTGTCAATCATTTGCCAAAAAAAAAATCACAATTTTATGAGTAACAAGCCAACAATATGAAGTAAACATGTGGACATTCTGCGAAAATCTGTACATATGAGAGGTATGTAATAAATTCTCTTGACCTTTCTATGCAACTCAGCAAATGGGAAGGCTCATCCAAGAAGAATAAATGGCTGAGTTGCCATATACAAAAGTTATACTTGAAAATGCTGTACACAACTTAAGTCTTATTAGAATGCGGCCTTCTTTCTTCATTTTCCATATTTTTTAAAAGTTGGGAGAGCAGATGGCTGATGTGTGCTGAGATGTGTAGGGTAGAGGGTAGCTGCTTTCAAAAGTAAAGTACAGCTGTGTAAGTTAACTTAGCATAACAGTAGATGTTTGAATAGATAATTGTTGCAATAGCCATAACTATATGGGATGCATCCTTCCATGTATCTCAGAATCAGGTCAGTCAACAAAGTTTCAGGCTACTTCCCCAAGCAATGCACATCTGTTCTTAGCAGAAGAATATATGTTTGTATAAGAGGGATAAATGGGTGTACCAAAAAGTTCAGTTGCGTAGATGTCCAAGTAGATCAGTATTGCAGTATTACTTACATAAAGGAAGCATCTGGCCAAGGATACCATTTGTCCACCAGTATACCAAAGCTTGGATGCTTTTCTCTCTTGCTATACATCTGACTTATGACTCAAACATGAAAAAGTGAAGCAGTATATAAGGGACATAGAGGCATGAAAATCCTCAGGACTTTCTTCCCCAGACCAGGAGAAAAAAAAGAGAGATTAAACTAAGACATGACAACAATAAGGAGGAGAAATGAATGGGAGGTCCACTTAAGCCAAGAAAAGGGAAAAAAATATTCATATATATCTATATCTATATGTATACACACACACATAGATATATAGATATAGATATACATAACGAGAGGAAAGGAGAGAGGGGGCCAATACTGCAACAGTGCTCTACTATTATGGAAGGTTTTACACAATTTTACTGTGTCATTCACTGATCACTGTCGCAATATTACTTTCACATGAAAGATTCCCAAAGCTTTTTAGAATGTCTGGGTAGAGGACTGAGGAGTGGAATTGAGCTCTATACTTCCTCAGAGGATAAATCTAGTGAATCCAGTTTTGGCCATGGACAGGTAGTCTGTTTCATAGTGTTTTGTAATGGTGTGAATAGAAGGACAAGTGGCTACTTCTACAATAGATTTTGAGTCCAGACCCTTGAGAAAGGCACTAGAAGAAGCAACAAACCTGGTAGAATAAGCTCTGGCCTAGAACACATTTTTCCACGAAAGGAATAAAAAAAATAGCCAAAGAAATCTATCTAGAGATTGTCTGCTTAGAAACAGGGCAATCTAGCTTTTTATCCTGAAAAACAAAAAGAAACAATTGTTTGTTTTTTCTAATAGACCTAGTTTTGCCTTGATAAAATCTGAGCTGTCTTTGGATGTCTTGGGAATGCAACCCCACCACCACCACCATGTTGAGAATTTGAGAAGAAAGAATGCAAGTTAAGAAACTGATTTAGAGACATTTTATTGGCAACTTTATGTATTAAAGAAAGGTTAATCCTAAGGGATACCCTGTCTTTGTGAAAGATAAGTAAAGGAAGAGAAGTCATAGGGTCTTACAATAGAAACGCTTTTTGCTGAAGAAAGGGCAACCAACAAGACAGTTTTACAGGTACAAAATTTAAGACAGGAAGAAGAGGTAGGCTCAGAAGGAGGGAGAATAAATATGTCCGAAACAAATTCAGGTCTCAATGAGAGGAATAGATTTTCTTTGTGGCTTTATGTGGAGGATGCCTATTAACAATGGTTTAACCTCAAAACGTGCAGAAAGAGGTGATTGAAAGGGTAAGCAGATGGATTTGACTGAAAAATGTGCTTTAATGGAAGAATATGCCATCCCTGAATTGAGCAGCCTACATGGATTGGACAGAACAGTAGAAATATCCATATGATAAGATTTCTGTTTTTTTTTTTTTTTTTTTTTGGCACTGCATAGAAATCTCTTCCATTTGAAAAAATAAGATTTTCTTGTAGAAGGTTTTCTAGCATTGTATAATGCCTGTAGCATATCCTCAGAAATAGGTGGCTGAACTGTATTAGAATCCTATCATCCAAACTGTTAGGTTCGGGGTGTGCAAGTGTGGGAGACAGAAAGAGCCCCACTGTTGTGTAAGCAAGTCAAACCAGTGGAATAACTTGTGTTTATTGTCCTGGGCCAGGTGGGAAAAGAAGGGAAGACAGTATAGTTGTGTAAGTCTAACTTGCCCATAACAGTAGACGCTTGAATTCCTCACGGCTTCAGTACCTTTTAGGTTACATGGATTGTGTCTTGCCAACGACACAACAACAGGCCAGCTCCCAAAAGTTCTGACTCCCTCCCACACCTTCACTCTGACTGCTGATTTGGCATCTCAGATGAAGGACAAATCAGCCGTCACACAGAAGAATATTAGGATTTTCTTGCTCAAATGTTACTGAGTGTGCTCATACTGAACTACAAAAACATCAATTAACAAGCAGTTTAATATCCCAACAAGTAACTATACACACAAATAGAAGGATGGAGGTGAGTGTGGCTACTACAGCAGTAAGGAATTTGAACATCTGCTGTTATAGGTAAGTGCAACTTACACAAATGCACTATTTTCATCATTCACATTGGTGTAGTAGCCTTTAGGCTATATATGGGTTTATTACCAAAGGCCATCTAATCTGGGAAGAGGAAGGATATGGATCCAAGAACTGTTGCAGAATGATCCCAGCACAGCCTGTCTTGGATCTAGAAAAATAATCCATTTTGTAATGCCTTGTAAAGGTATGTACAGATGACCACATAGCTGCCTCTAGAATCCACTCCTTTACAATATGTCACTGAAGAAGATAAGGTTCTACTATAATGAGGCCTTATGTCTGTTAGCATTTACTTGCAAATTTCCAAAAAAGCAAAAGCTGAGGGCAATCATTTGGAAGTAGCCTGTTTTGACAGAGTTTGTCCTTTCTTAGTCCAAATACAAGAAACAAACAGCTGATAAGTATGTCTGAAGGATGTAGTTCTGTCAAGATAGTACCTGAGCTGCCTTTGCATGTTCAGAGTATATGGAATACTTTCACCATTTCTGAGTATCTGGATGGTTTGATTCAAAGTGAACTCTGAAACAACAGTGGGCATGAATGAGGAATTTGTTCTTCATGAGATCCTATCATAGGTTCATAGGAGGTTACTAAGTTAGCAGCCATAGAACCTTTACAAGCCTAGCCATGTTAATCCCGAGTTGCCTCAATTGTCCTTGTTTAGATGGATGTAATTTGCATAGTAAGCCTATGATAAACACTGATTACCCCTATCCATGAGGGACATGGGTGCCACCCCTGGGGGGAAATTGTGTTCTCCATCTATTTATCCAGATGATGTACAGCAAGAGAGAAAAGCATCCGAGCTTTGGTATACTGGTGGACAAATGGTATCCTTGGCCAGATGCTTTACATGAATTGGAAGTTTATTCCAGAGTAGCAGCAATCTCTGGGAAATATATCTGTCTCTCTAGCATGTTCTGTAAATGTCACAGGCTTTCAGTTTATCCATGTAAATCATGGTTTGGAAGCCCTGTATTTTCTTGGTGAGAAACCACTGTGGTCTCTCCAGCTGCTGCAGGTGTCTCATTAGGTACATGCAGAAGGGAGCATTGTACTCTATTACTTGTCTGATGAGGGTTGAGTACAGTGGCGTTATAACATCCTTACACCTGGATGTGATTCTCTTACTTATGAGATGTGCAACATAGGCGGCTTTCCTTACCACTGTGGAAACTTGGTGGTTGAAGTTCAGATTGTTATCTACCTTTATTCCCAGATTCATACTACTGGGTTTGAGCTTAGGGGATTGCTGTCAATATTGTAATTAGCAGGGAATTCTGCATTGCCAAAGGGGTAATAATGCGCTTTTTTGCATTTAGTTTTAGACTGTGGCTTTGGCACCAGTCATTTGTCTGTGTTTGCCCCTTCAGTAATATGTTAACATCACTGGGGGCCTCAATGATTTCACCCAATCTGCAATTATCAATGAACTTGGTAAGACAAAGGCCGTCTACTTTATACTGGACTTCTGAGAAATAGATTCCAAACAGTAAAGGGTCCAGCACTGATCCTTGTGGTATGTCACTGGCGACAGGTATACTGTTAGAGGTGGAGTCACCAACTTTAACAGTATGTGTTCTGTCAGTGAGCCAATTGGCTACCCATCTAGTGACAAAAGGGTTAATCCCCAGCTAGGAGAGTTTCTCAACGATACCTGTGTGGGGGATTGTGTCAAAAGCCTTGGCTCGGTCAAGATAGGCAGTATGCACTGTCTTACCTTCATCCAAGGTTTTGGTGACTTTCTCAAAGAAGTCTACTAGGTTTAATAAGCATGATCTACCTTAATGAAACCAAATTGGGTCTAGAGTCTGAAGGTTGTCTACATCCTTTTTGATAAGGTCCATGACGGTTCTTTCCACAGCCTTACACATGAGGCTGGTTAGACTTATGGGTCTATAGTTCTCAAAGTCAGCTGATGACCCCCTCCCCTTTGTGCAAGGGGATTTCTGTTGCTGTTCTCCACCCTGCTGGAACAAAGCCAGTTCTCAGGCTATGGTTAAACAGAAGGCAAGTGGGTCCACTAGGTCCTGTTTTAGATTGCTTAATAAGCAATCTTGGATGTTACCTGGTCTCAGTGAGGCCATGTTTTTGGCCTTAGATAGCACAGATATGACCAGATCTCTAGAGATACTAGACAGAGGACTGGTGTCAGTTCAGCTTTGGGGTATGCCTGGTGGGGACAGGGGGGCGAAGTCTGCACCAAATTTGTCAGCTAGCAGGTTGACAATTTCCTCCAGTATAATATGAGTGGTACCACCAGTTCGGCACATAGCTGGGCATTCTCTTCTACATTTCGGACATAACCCAGGCAGCAAAACAACAAGCACAAGAACAGCCACAAGGAGTAAACCAACGCCACTATAAGTAACCAAAAAAATAGAAAACTGCAAAAAACTGCACAATGAAAAAATTACAAAACGTAAAAACGCAAACATTAAGCCATGCATCTTCAACTCAGACACAATTCAAACAAAGTTCCTGACTTTATATATACAAATTGTAATAAGATAATTGAATAATTAGATAAATATCAATGAATACATAAAATAAAAGAATTAAATTACATTTCGGACATAGTTAAAGAATGCCTTATGATTATCCTTAAGTAGGGATGCTATATTAGCTTCATAATTAGCTTTAGAAGACTTTACAAGATTTCTGATTTGCTTGTTCAAGCTGTGGAGGGAATTCTTCCTCTGCTGAGTCAGTCCCTTCATGTTCTTAGACATTGGTTTCTTCCTTTTGTTATATAAGCTGTTTACACTTAAGTCCACCAGGGCGGCTTGCTTTTTTGGGAGGACCTGGTTTTAATCTGGTCAGGTACAGCTGAGTCTATGTAGTTGTTTAAGTGTTTATAAAGGGCATTTGTGTACACCACTGCATAGGAGTCATTGTTGTCTGTGATTACAGGGGGTATAAAACTTTTTATAGCATTGCTTAGTAGGCTGTAGTTTGCTTTGGAAAAGTTTTCTTTTGTTTTGCTTCTGTGGTGGTAACAGGTTTAATATTTACTTTGAATGAGACTAATTTATGGTCTGACCTTACTCTTACCAGGGAGGGAATCAGACAGGGAAGAGTGCAGTGACCTCCTATGTTAGTGAGTACTATGTCTAGGACATTTGAGCCCCTTGTGGGGGTGCAGACTATCTGTTCCAGAGCATTTATATTGACAAAGTCCAGGAACCTCTAGATGAGCATGTTCATCTTCCTGTTTGTCTTCCAGTCAATGGAAGGATATTTGAAATCTCCCATAACTAAGGTGTTGGACTGTATGATGAGTGACTCCAGTAAGTGCAGGTAGGCAGTGTGCTTTTCTTGGTTCATGGTGGGGAAACATATAGCTAGCAATGACTTTCTGACTACAGTTAACTGGATGTGGAGTAGTTCAAGAGTTGTACTGTTTGACCAGTGTTGAGGTGCACTTGGCTTTAATGAAGATGGATACACTCCACCTTTGGGTCTTTCATGCTCATTTTGAGATCTGAACATGTGGAAGGCATTGTAGCCTTGCCCAGCCAGGGTGCTCTCTGTAGCCTTGAATCATGTCTCAGCGACCGCACAGACATCAGCATTTTCCAAGGTAAGGAGTGCTTCCAGGGTGTGTAGTTATATGTTTAGACTCCTAGCATTAAGCAGCAGAGCCTTTACTTTGTCTTGAGTGTATTTTGTTATGTCAGAAATTTTGTTGTTTTGACATTTCTTAAAAAAAGGCACTATGTGGGAGGCAAGCACCTTTGCCAGTATACTAAAGCCTAGAGGAGACAAATACAGACCATCTCTGGCAAAGCAGCATGGCCTGTTGACCATGTCTTCCCAGGTTGACAGATATTGGATCCACCTGTACTGGCACCACAAGCAAAGCCAATTGTTGAAGTAAATCATTTTTTTTTTGTTTATATTGTGGCATCATCCTGGGTGAAGTTAGAATGCTGCTTAGGGCTAGGGTCATACCTGCCTGGGACACACACTTTGAGACTTCAGTCATGTCTCTCTTCATATAGGCCAGAGAGATACGTCTCAAGTGATTCACTCACACATGGACTATGACAGAGTCATAACGGTACTTGTTGTTGAGTGACTTAAGTGCATGTGTGATTTGACAGATCCTGGCACCTGATAGGCAGTTGACAGTGACCTCCTTCTTGTCCAGCCTTGTGAAGGGGACATCTGTGTGTCTCACTATAGAATTGCCTATAACCAATAGATTAGGTTTTGAGGTGTTTTGCCTTAGGGGCTTATTTGCTGAGACACTGGTGTATGTGTTATTATGTGTAGTTGTTTCAATTTGCATAGTGGTGTGAGTAAGTGGTTTACATTTGGGAGGGCTCTGATCTTTTGGTAGGCTTCTAGGGAGTACATTCACGTATGTGAGTTTGTGTGTCATGACCTCATTTTGTGTAAGAGGTGAAGTGCGTATGCTGACAACTTGTTTGATGTCCAGTTTGTTGTTACATGAGAGAACTGATTCCCATTTCATAGTGTAATTATATCTCTCACACAGGATATTTGTTTTAGGAGTAAGTGGTTGTCAGTATACATGAGGCAATTACTATTGTCTCAGGATGCCTATGTCAATCAGGCTGGCCAGTGAAATTATGAGAAATTGCCCATCCATTATAGCAGGTTTTTACCTTTATGTTCTATTACGGAAGGGAGTGGACTTGTTTGACAATTTTTTTGTGCTAGGACTTACAAAGGTGCTTGTTCTGTTGAAGGCTATGGATGATGAGTGTGGCAACACTGCTCAGTACACCTGTAGTGCAATAGGGAAGCTAGTGAGGGTTTCACTGACAGTTTTCTAGGGGAAAATTGAGTTTCAAGGTGTCTGCATCGATACAGGGCACTGCTAAACCCTGTTGCATTATGTGATGCAATGCACAAATACAGGACTTAAATACAGGTGAAAGTAAAACACTTTTAATCTAATCTACCAATAGGAAAGCACAGAATGAATCTTACTCCAGCAATTCCCAGCTCAGACAAGGCTGGATCCTCACTCTTCTGTCACAAGGGTATAGGGTAGCCCTTCTTAATGTAAGATGGCTGGTTTACTGCTCAAGTGTAACAACAGGATAGATTCAGCAGGTCTGAATTTAGTCTAGGCTATCTAGGTATCAGGACAGTGCAAATCAAATGCAGAGAATAAAGCAGTCACAAACAGTAAAACAAAAACAGAAATGATGCAGCGATTCAAAAAGATACAGTTCAAAAGTGCAAAAAATTCAGAAATGTTATTTATTTTCTTGCTTTTTGCCTTGGATGCCATGAATTAAAGCAGAAACATTCTAGACCTCTGGCAAAGGATGCCAAACACAGTTTCAGTTAATTGAGTGCAAACGCAAACAAACATGATGCTTAAATATAGGTGAAATTAAACACTTTTAAGTTAATTCACCAATAGGAAAGAACACAATGAACCTTCGTCCAGCAAGGCCCAGCTCAAACAAGGTTGGATGCACACTCTTCTGCCACAAGGGTGCAGCGTAGCCCTTCTTAATGTAAGACAGCTGCTTTAGTGCTCAAGTGTAACAATAATGGGCTAGATTCAACAGGTCTGAATCTAGTCTATACTATCTAGGTATCAGAACAGTGCAAATCATGTGCAGAGAAGTGTAAAAAATACTTAGAACACTTTTGTGTGTTTCTCAGCTCAGTTAAACCAGGTAAATACCTACTGCTACTAGATGAATAATCGCAGTCCTCCTAATGTAAAAGCACAGTAAAGGAGTGTCCAGAGTGAAATGCTATCACGAACTTAAATGATACAAAATGCTACCACAAACAAACTTAAAGATATAGCTACACCAGTGTACTTTAAACAGCTTATAAAAGTGTGATTAAACAGCTTATAAAAGTATGATTATTCAATAAAAGTACTTTGCTTTGAATAAATGAGCTAAGAGCCATTCAATTGTACAGAATTTATAAAGGCACTAAAAACAAGATAAGATGACTAATAAGCCATCCAGCCAATACAACTACATTCAGAAATCTCAAGTGTTTCCCCAACTCAAACAGACCAAGCTACCTCTCAGTACACTAGATGGAGAATCTACTGACATCTTTTGATGTAAAAACAAGTGTTTGCTAGAGTGTAAAAATACACTACTTTATCCAGCAGCTAGCTAAATACTAATGTCAGATCAAGTAGAACAGACAAAGGGAGGCAAAATGCACTTTTTCAATATAAGCACAAGGAAAGGCAAATAAATAATTCAGGATGTCAATGACAGTACAGAAAGGGAGGATCTTATTAAGCTCAATTTACAATAGGGGTAGGCAGCTTAAAATCACCAGGTTTAAAATGCACATCAACAAGGGGGATGGTGGGTGGGAAAATAGCAAGGAATCACCATCAGTGCATTAATTTTTGCAGGCTTGAAATCTTTATAGACAAAGACACAGGCCTAGAATTTCATTCAGTATTTAAGTATTACTCAAGAGACAATTTAACTGTGGAAAACAAGATAGGGATCACCTACCATGACAGCTTGCAACTCATATACTCTACTTGCAGATGTCAGAGCAATAAGAACAGTTTTCCATTTAATGAACCTTAAGTCAGCCTAATGAGCAGATTCAAATGGAGACATGGTTAACTTTTCCAGCACACAAGTTAAAATCTTAGGAAGATGCAACCCCTTTGCAAGGAGATCTCAGGTGTAAAACTTCTTTACAAAAGCTTTCATTAGCAGAATAAAATAAAGTGGAGGATCCAGGGACAGACATGCTGGAATAGCCACAAGATGTACCTTGACAGAGGAATATGAGGGGCCAGAGAATAGTAACTTACACAAATATTTGATCACCAATGGTACATAATCCTTTATAGTGCCCTAGTTATTGGCTATATACCAAGTGGAAAATCTTTTCCATTTCAGTATAACATTTTCTAGTAGCAGGTTTTCTTGCCTCCTTTAGTATCTGCTGCACATCTTCTGGAAAGAGGAGCCCAAAAGGAATTAGAATCAAAACATCCAGGAAGTTAGTTGATGATGTTTGATAATGGGGTGTATTAAACTTCCAATGCCCTTGTCTTGTGTGAGTATGTCCAGTTTGTGAAGAAGCTTGTGCTTATTGCCTTTGGTCAGTTCCATAGGAAGTCATCAATGTTGCCTGTGCCAAAAAGGATCCCTACAATGATTTTAGAGAGTCCTTTTGAATCTTCAGAATTACCAAGACATCATTGGAAGGATTACAGGACACCAAGAACCTGTTTCCAGCTGGCAAAGATGTGGAGATGGCTTCAGGGTCAGACCTAGGGTGGTAAAACAAATAGCTGTTAGTTTGAGGAAATTTATAAAGCCTGTCTGCTTTTTTAGAGAACTGCAGGTTGAGTATCAGGGATATTACAGACAGCATTAAATATGTCCTCCAAAGCAAGTACTAAAGGATGAGTGGGAATGGAATGATGTAGACTTCTCTAAAGGAGGCTGTGAGGATCACATTTCCTCTGAATCAGAGAACTGGGCTTGGAGATCAATAGGGGAAGAAGCCCTGTCACTGTCTATGTCAGAATCCTCTGACATAACCATCCATCCACAACCCCCTTTTCCCAGTTTTGCACATGGGGTTGGGGTGTCACTTCAACAGTGACAATCATCTAGACCCAAGGTTTATACCACTGGGAGGCTGTGTTCCTCAGGAACACACCTGCTGACTTCTTTTTCAGGTAAAGATTTCTGAGCACCAGGATTAACAGCCTGTAACAAATTCTTAGCTATGATGAGAAAAATCATATTTTCTAACAAACATCATGCCTTCAATGAACAATGTTTAACCTTTGTTTTTTTCTTACAGGTATAGTTGGTGACCAAATCAGAGAAGGTACTTCTAACCCATCAAGATGTATCTTTCCGAAACTATATCAGGCAGCATTGCCTGGTGTGTTTCCATGACCCAGAAGAGAGGGTTCGCCCATGACCATTTCAGACACTGGAACAGCAAGAGGATGTGGATGACCCCCAGTTTATGGCAGCTGAAGGACAACATCAGAGGAAGACAGAGAGCTAAGTGTGTTGTCTGAGGAATGACTAATGGTCACAGCAGAGTCATCCCCCATCAGGTGAGGCATTGACTGAGCCCACAGAGTCAGCAAGGGTTCTTTGATTAATTATTTTTTTTCTTTCAAGGTACAGCATGAAGTATGCCAGCAGGAGCAGGGTAAGCATCCATGTTGTGACTGAGGACGATGCACATACACAACATGGTTCCCCTAAACACAATAATGCATATGCAGCATACTAAATTTCTTTCAAGAACCCTGTCTAACAAAACACCTTCTGACAGAAATAGAATGGCGGGTAAGTTTTCACATAAGAACAAAAGCACTAACATACTCTGTAGAAGTTACCACCCAAATAAAATACTTCCCAACAAAAAACAGATTCAGAAAGTTTATATAAAGAGGACATCTTGTCACAAAAATAGCATCCTAAACAGCTGTAGATAAAAATGTGGTCTCTGACAGGAAACCTCCAATATTAAAAAGATACCAGGTTTCTTAAAGGCATTTTTTAACAGGGCAATATTCCATGCAGAAGGATTCCCCACTGGAACTTATCTATCAGAAATGAAGCTGAAGATCAGTTTCTGCTCCTGTGAAGCCTCTGATATGCTTCTTCACAAGGCAGCAGGAATGTACTGCAGATTATTCCCTCTGACTGCTGATTTTCCCTCCACACAGCTGCCCAATTAGCAGTCAGAGTGAAGGAGTGGGTGGAAGCCAGAGCTTTTGGAAGCTGGCCAGTTGTTGTATCTTGGCCAAGACACAACCCATATAGCCTAAAAGTGATTGCAGCAGTAGGAATGATAAGCATCCTATATTGCCTTGACCAGCAGAGGGTCACCAAGACACAACCCATATAGCCTAAAGGTGACTGCAGCAGTAGGAATAATAAGCATCCTATATTGCCTTGACCAGCAGAGGGTCACCAGTAGTAGTTTTGGGATGTCCATTTTGATTTTGAGCAAGACCTGTTGAATTGGGGATAAGGAAACACATGCAGGAATATCCTTTTCCATTAGATTGACATGGCGTCCATTCTCCAAGCTTCTAGGCATCGAACTCTGGAGCAAAACTGTCTGGGCCACCAATTCAGAGTGGAGGCAAATAAATCTAATGTGGGAGTTCCCTACTGATGAATAATCTGCAGGAAGATCTCTCTGTTCATCATCCATTGTGTGGGTTTTCCTTGGATACACTCATGCCATAGATGAAGCCAAGCCCTGGTAGAGTGGGCCTTGACCCTGCCTGGAATAGTTTTGTTGTGGTGAGTATAACAAAAGGTAATGGCCTTAGACACCCATTAGATAATAGTCTCCTTTGACACAGGTTTTCCCATCTTCTTAATATCTCATGAAATTAACAAATGATTCAAAGATCTGAAATATTTAATTCCATCAAGATAGTACCCGAGTTGTCTGTGGACATCCAAGGTAAGGAATAGCCTCCCTCTCTCATTTGTAGGATCAGGGGAGAAAACAGGGAGATAGGTAGTTTGGCCTAAAGTAAACTCGGATACTACTTTAGGTATAAAATAAGGATTGGTTCTCAAAGAAACATGGTCTCTGTAGAACATGAGATTGTGTTGACTAACCATCAGAGCTTGCATCTCAGATACTCAGAGGTCAGAGCAATCAGTGAAACAGTTTACTATTTTAAGAACCTCAAGTCAGCCATATAAGCTGGTTCAAATGGAGCAAATGTTAGCTTCTCTAACATAAAATTAAGACCCCAAAGAGGGACAACCAGTTTTCTTGGAGGCCCTTGTGTAAAACACCTTTCAAGAACATTTTGACATGAGAATGCATTGAAAGAATAGGATCCATGGGCAAACATACTGAATCTGCCAATAAATAAACCTTGATAACTCACACAAATATTTTAAAACCAGAGAAATATCAGCCCTGAATGGGTGCTGGTTATGTGGTTGGCACTGACTAGAAAACATTTTCCATTTGCTAATACATGATTTTCTAGTAGTAAGCTTTCTTGCCTCCATTAGTACCTGTTGCATGTCCTCAGTAAACAGGTGCCTAAAGAAAATTAAGACCCTATCATCCATGCAGTCTTAAAGTTGATCAGGGTCGGGATGTATCGTGCACCCCTAATCCTGTATGAGTAGATCCATTTTGTGAGGAAGCTTGAGGTAACTGCTCCAAGCCATTTCCAAAAGAAGGTAGAACTACTGCTGACAGGGCCAGCAGGAGGTCAGCACAATGATCTTGGGGAATTCATTCTGAATGTTCAAAAGTACCCTGGATATCAGTGGAAATGGTGGAAAAGTAAACAGGAGCATTTCTGTTCAAGGAAAGGAAAAGACATCTGTCTTTCAGGTCTTTTTGCATTGAGTCCTGGAGCAGAATCTTGCCAGATGATTGTTTAGAGAAGAGGAAAATAGGTCTAACTGAGAAATTTCCCACAGATGGATCAAGTCTTGGAAGACCATCGGATCTAGTTTCCATTTCTGAAAATCTGCCCTTGTCCTGCTCAGCTTGTCTGCCACATGTTTTTGCTTTGTTGGACTGTTGGATGCCTGTAGACTGAGATTGTGCTGAGATGCTATATCCCAAGTTAACATGGCTAGTCTGCAAAGAGGTTACAACTTGGATCCCCCTTGATTGTTGATGTACCACATTACTGTGGTATTGTCTGTAAAAACTTGAAGTGGTCCAGGGGAACCAAAGATGGTTCTGAGAGTTGAGGGTCTTGATCAAGGCAAGTATTTATTTTATATTTCTGTGCATGTTTCTGTCCTTGGTGTTCCACACTTTAATCCCTCATGAACATGTTCCCCAAGCAAAGTCAGAGAAATCTGTGGTATATGACTGCTTTGGAGCAGGGAGGGAGAAGGGGAGAACTGGGTTTATGGAAATTTACTGTCTCCACCAATCCACCAAGTCGTTTCTCTTCTGGCAAAACCCAGCACTGGGATCAGAAAAGAAAAAAGATATTGGTTCTAGAGCCAAACAAACTTCAGATACCATTGTATCTTTCTCATATGGAGTCTTGCCAAGGGTATCATGAGAATCACAGAAGTCATAAGACACGAAATCCTGAGGTATTCCCTCACAGTGACCAACGTCTGACTGAAAAACCTCAGAAATAGATCTAGTTATAGATCTATTTTCTCCTATGGAAGAAAAGCTCTTTGAATTGAGATGTCTAGCTGACAACCCAGGAACACAATCTCGTGAGAAGGAACCAAAAAGAGTTGTGAATGTTCACTTGGAATCCCAGTCTGTGTAAGAGATCACTCATCCAAGTGAGAGATGCCTGACACTTTAAAAATGGCTCCACAATGATTAGAAAGTTGTCTAATTATGGAAAAATGTGTATACCCTGTAACCTGCAGTGAGCTACAACTGGAGCTAGAAACTTTGTTAATACTCTTGGTGCAGTGGATAGTCCAAAGGTTAAGGCAGAGAACTGATAATGAAATCCAGACACAAACAGCCTTAAGAAACATCTGAAGTCTGGATGAATAAGAATGTGATGATATGCATCTTTTAAACCTAATGTTACAAGGAAACTTGAATGAAGAAGAACAGGTAACAAGTTGTGAAGTGACAACATTTTGAATTTGGTACTGTTACAAACAGGTTTAGGAAAGAAAGACTGAGAACTGTTCGCCAAACATTTTATTTCTTTGGCATGAAAAACATCCTTGAATCAAACCCCTTTCCCACCTGAGAAAGGGGAAGTGGTTCTATCACTTCCTCAAACAGCATTGGATGAAGGTGGTTTAGAGGATGAGGAATTAACCCCTTGAAAAGAGGAATTTCCTTCCACTGCCATTTGTAATCTTAATGACCAATTTTCAGAACCCACTTGAATTAAACTGTTGCCAAACAGGAAAATGGAGAGTCAGACTTTCTGGAAGAAAAAAGGTACCAGGGTGGGAGGGCTCACAAGGTCTGTTGAACAGTCATTCAAACTTGTTGGACTGTCACTAGATTTAGGAGGTTCAAGACTTTTTCTTGGATCCCCCTTGCCACTTCTTCTTAAATGTAGTTTACCTGTAGTTTGTTGAGATTGTTTATCTTGTTTCTTACCAAAACTGGATGAGGAGTTAGAGAATATCTTGGAAATCATGGGAAAGGAGGGCTGAACATTTTTAGAGATTCCCTGTAACACCTTACCCCTTTCATCATGTTTATCTACTCTGCAGCTGAGGGGCCAACAGCAGTTTATCCAAAAGAAAATTTAAAATCTCATTTTAACATCATCTGAGAGATTCTAAGAATGTAGTCGGGCAAACCTCCTCAAAAAGAACCAGTGGTCATAGTCCTGGAAGAAGTATCATACACACACTGTATACAATGACTAGTGATTTTAACAAAAGAAGAAATTAAATTATTTACAGCAGAGTTTTCCCTCACAAGATAGAAACTGCAGGAGTGTGTGTGTGTGTGTGTGTGTGTGTGTGTGTGTGTGTGTGTGTGTGTGTGTGTGTGTGTGTGTGTGTGTGTGTGTGTGTGTGTGTGTGTGTTGGAGGGGCAGAGGAATGTGTATGAAACAGCACATATGTGGAAGCACAGAACAGCTTCCTACATTGATATGCACAGAGGGGAGGAAGAACTAGTGGCTACAGCATAAATAGAAAAGCCAAACCCTTCACTATAAAGGTTCATTTATATAAGTTCTGTCTTGGAGAAATGAACAGTTAGTATAGGGGGGGTAGAAAAATAAAATGATCAAAATATTTGTTAAGCAGATACTGGGTGTTCCACAACCTCTAGATAATCATTGTTTAATCTCACTTCCTGAAAGCATGGCAATTGATTTGTTACTCTAAAACTGTCTGTATACATATTACATTTACCTTTCAACCTAGGTTGTGGCTGGAAAATGTCCATCACCACCAAAAATCTCTGTATTGACAATGGACAAATGGTCAATCCAAATTCAGCATTAAGCTGTGTGCAATTTCTAGAGGGTGGAAAAACAATCTTATGTGCCTCTATGTACTGAAGGAGTCTTAAGTATAATTAACTTAAACTTTTAATAAGATCTGTCAAAAGGTGATAGAGGCATTGCCCCCATACATGGGTATGCACTGACATTTGAGGATATCAAGTTGCCCTGTTATATTATTCACTGAACTTCACCAGATACCCACTGAGTCACCCCAACTATCCCAACACAAAAATATCTATTAGACTCCTACACCTGAACAAACACAAAGCTATTTGCATTGTTGTCATATATATTCCCCCAGGCAACAACATTCCCATTTTCAAAGACATCCTTTAATGGTTTTCCACTAATGTAAATAAAGAAATTATTATACTTGGGGTTGTGACTATAGACTATTTACATGTAAATGCTGACTCACCCGCCCCCTCCATTAACCTATTCATTTTCACTCAAGTAATCACCTCACCCACTAGAATCAACAAACATAACAAGAAGCACTCACTACTAGACTAGATCTTTACTACCTCACCCTCAAATTTAAACACCTTTCACTGTCTCCCAGATATTATCAGCGTCATCTCCCACCATTTATCAAAGGACAAACTAATCACACCCCCAAGTATACAGTAGAAAAACAAGTATGTAAACTCTCAGCTTTTAACAAAAATACCTTTATAAAGTATCTCTCCCAATACAACTGAAGTACTCTAAATAGATGCCAGTAGAAGATACTGTTAACCATTTCAGTAACAAATTCCTTCACAAACTAAATAAGTTAACTTCCATAACAACAAAAAGAACTAAAAGCAGCCCTGCTCCATGGCTCAGCAAGAAACAAAACAACTTGTGCTAAATAGAGACAAAGCCTGGAAGGTATGGAATAAACATAGAACACCACAAAAGTGGCAAATTTTTAAATAACTTAGAAATCGATGTAAACAACAGGTCAAACTAAACAAAACTGCATTCTTTCACTCACTTCAAGGCAAACATCACCGCAATCCCAAGCAGTTCTGGACAACAATAAAAATGCTTCTAAACCCCGGCCAAACCACTACCCATCTGCTACCACAAACAATGACACAGATCCCATAGCCAACCAGTTCAACACACACTTCATTCAATCTGTCCTCTCTCTACTAGAATCTAATCTATCCTCCCATCTCTCTGTCCTAACCAACAATATTCACAATACCTTTCTTTTCTTTCCACCAAACATCTTCATCTATCAAAAATTACCTTCAAAAACTGAAAATCTTTGCACCAGTTACTGACAAACTCTCACCCAGCGTTGGAAGAATTGAAATATAGTAGCCTTCTAAAATCTGATTCAGTAATTCAATTGTCAACAAACTGAAATGTCTGTTTATTTTGGTACCATGCTTTCTGCTACTTCCCCTCCTATAAACATAAGCACTTTGCAGGAGATAGGTCACTGTGTGCATGCAAATACCTTTGTCAAAATGTTAACAAAAATAGAAAATGGCAGAATATTACCTACCATATCTTTCTGGGCATCAAAGATTTGCTTGCAGCATGTAATCTCTTCTTCAAACATAGTAAGTAGCACAGCATAATTTGGAGAGAAAAGTGCATTGATTGCTGGTCTTCCCAGAAGTATGCCAAATATTTGCAAAAGCTAGAAAGAATGTGCAGTATATATGTAAATAATGCAGACTATAAGCAAAAATATACATATTCTTTTATAATATGACTAAATCTTTGCTGCAAGTAACAACAGTGGCAGTATATGAGTAAAGTGAAATTTTAGTTCTGTTTTCCATTACTAGATCATCATGAAGCATTAATAATAAAACTGGTTTACAGTCAGTTGTTTAAATCACCCCAGCTTGTGCCACAGTTGTTCTGACAAGATATATCCAGATGGCAGTTGTTCATGTGTCACTGCTGACATCACAGTGAAGGCAGATCATAACACTCGTGTTAGAAAAATGTGGGTAGTCCAAGGTTGCAGCACCTCAGAGAAAGATAAAGACAAAAACAGTGTTGCACTGCCTGCCAGTGAACATTCTTTCTCCAAGATGCAGCAACCTGAAGGAGAATAATAAATTAAGGGGACATGGAGAGGAAGTCCCACATATATATTTTTATTTGTCATTTTACAAGCAAATCTGATGCAAACTTGAGTACATTCACCTTGAGAATGTGTGCATTCAGGCTATCATTTATGAGTTTTTGTGAACAAGCTGATGTGTTGTGAGCTAAATAAGCAGAACATATGTAGTAGAGCCTATGCAAATACTCACAATACCTACAAAGCTTAAAATTATTTTTTTCTGAAATTGGTATAACCAGTGGTATTGTCTTCTTACATTGCTTTGTAATGACCGTGATGCCTGTAGTGGCCCATGCTGGTACCACCTTTGCCTAGTTTAAGGGTCATGCTCACCACAGTCACTTAAGCTTTCCTTTCATCAAACCAAAATACTGTGTTAGAATGAAAGAATGTATAACAGTTAACACAGAAGGTTAAGATTCTGAGCAGATAATGGGATGATTCCTGTAGCCTAGGTAAACAGGTTTAATTCCCTCCACCTCAATTTGCTTAATATGTGACTCTGAGCAGGTCACTTAACCAGACAGTGCTACTGGGTCAGCCCTGAACAGAGACACTTGTGTCTAGTGGACTTTTCTAATTAACATGTATGTGTGTGTGCATTTATTATTACTATTATTATTATTATTATTATTATTATTATTATTATTTTGCTGTTATTTTGTAAATCAGAGCTGGGCCAACATATTTTGTAAAACAGGTATGTCCAACAAGGTTGGGTCTATTACAGTGGAGATCAGGGCAGAAAAGACTTTTTTGACACAATAAAATCATCATCATTAACCCCCTTTTTCCCATTTTCTCTATGTGGGTTCTGAGTGCTACATTAACTGTCGCTACCTCTCTTGATTCAGTGTCACTCTTATATCTTCCTTAACAACCATGCTTGACTGTTGCAGGTCTTCTCTTATGCAATCCATTCATCTCTTAGCTGAATATCCTCATCTCCTCTTGCCTTCCTCCTGTGTCCCCCAAATCTTCACCAAACCGACTTCTGCTTTCCTGCACATATGACAAAACTGCAGTCATCTTTTCTCCTTGATATCTTCTACAATTGGAGCTACTTTGGCTTCTGCTCTGATGTCCTCATTTCTTTGTCTGTCCCACAGTGAGCACCCTACCACCTATCACAGGCATTTCAGCTACATCACATCACGCTTCAACTGCAATGCCATCACTACCCAGGTTTCTGTGCCGTACAGAAGTACTGGTCATACCACTGCTTTGCAAACCTAACTTTTCAGCTTCTTTGGCATTTTTTTGCTACACTCTATCCCTGACACTCTGTGCCAGTTGGCTGTAGCACCTCTGATTCTACCTTTAACTTCACATAGACCTCCATTCTCTTCAACACCCCTCCCAGATACTTGAAGCCTGTTCCCCAGTTTTTTCTTCTATCTCAATTTTCAGCTATTTCTGATTTCCTCATTTGCTAAACAGACAACTGTCTTGTCTATACTCATTCTCATCCATGTGCCTTCAGCTTTCCATTACAGCCCCCTATCATTTGCTGAAATTCCTGTTCAGAATTTGTTTGTAGTATTACATCATGTGCATACACCATCTCTGTTAATATGTCTGCTCCAGTCTGTTTGTTAATATAGTCTATCACTGACATGAACAGCTGTGGTCTCATAGATGAATCCTAATGCACACCCAGAAACCCCCCCAAAAATAAAATCTACTTTAAAGAATGTAATGACAATTAGTTAAATTTTGATTATATTTTCAGATAGTATAACACAACAGCAGCATTAGAGAAAGAAACCTGCTAGCAATAGCTGACTCAAAGGCATAAAGATGTTGGATCTATCTTCCAGATGACTTTTGTTTAATAAAGACTATAGATACTGCTACAGCTGGATAGGAGGGGATGAAAGTGAGTGGCCAATGCCAAATTGCTCATCCTGCAAAGGCAGATAGTTTCCACATTGCCTCCATGGGTGCACCATCAATCGTAAGACCCAAAAGTGCAGTCCCTACATTCAGGGTACAGTATGAACATGCCAAGGACTGCATGCACTCTAGCAGGGACTGCTCAGCATTACACCATACTTTCTGCCCAACAAAGGAGGTATTAGGACAAAATCTACTAAACCTCCCCCAACACTGGAAGATGGCCATAATACAAGGTACCTACCTTCCTCTCCCAGCATCACAGAGATGCAAAGGGTGGCAAAAACAAATAGCAAATGGGCTAGTACAGGGGGTGGGTTCATAAATAAGAAACAGAGACCTGTTAGCACTAGACTGGATAGCACAAGACAAAAAATTATCAAACTATACTGTTGTTTGCTTTTAGGGAGGAGTCAGTAGAAATATCTGCTAAAAATAGAAGAATGTGGTACAAAGTCATAAACAGATGCATATATGATGAGAGAATCAGAAAAAAAGTGATACAGAGTACTTAATGAAGAGACACAAGTAACTTGTTTAAGATTGCAACTACCATCATTTGCAATAAACAAAGATAGTACAATTGTGGACTAGACTCACTATAACAGCATACGCTCAAATAGTAGAGTCATTAATGCAGAAATCATAATATACAACTGGAAATAAGCCATAAGCTGATGGCAGCCTTCTGGTTTGACCTTTTCAGTAGTCAGAAATTCCAAGTGGCTTGTAGCTACAGTCTTGCATCATGGATGGTAGACAGCAGGCCAACTATAAAAGAAAGTGCTTTAAGTTAGACCATTCAACATCAGGATATACAGAATATCTGCTTTTCATTCCAAAATGGCAGCAACTGACGATCAGTAAATGATCTAGACTGTTTCAAATTTTGATCTTTCTTCTGCTCTCTGAACATTAGAACAATCCTATTTTTTAAAAAAAAACTTTGCAAAATCATTATAATTTTAAAACATGGCATGAGTACAAGTTTATTAACATGAAGAAAACAAACTATAGTAACATTATCCCTTCTCTTTACAATTTTTCATTCACCCCAACATTACATAAATTGCTGAATTCCTGCTGTGTCTTTTTTATTCCTGAATATTATTCTGCATATATTGCTCCCACATATTGTATTCATTTCTATGTAATTTACTCTTCCCCTTTCTAAAGATTCTAGCTCCAGTTCTTTTATCTCCTACACAATATTCAATACTTCAGCAACGGTAGGTCTAGACTTTGATTTTCACTTTTAAGCAACTGTTTTTTTGGCAGTAAACAGCATTAAATATAGCAAAGCCTCACTATATCTAGGCAATTCAGATTTTATTTCAAGCTCAACAGAGTAATTTCCTTAGTTACAACCATTTGCTCCCCCCAACATTTCTAACCGGGAAAATCCGAAAGACACAACAACTTTATATGAGATATTTAAAATATGTCAGCTTGTCTCATTCCCAAAAACATGCTCTCAATGTCCTCTCTTTTTCTCACCATACCCACAGCATTTGCTATTTACCTAAGGTAAAAAATTAAGTCTACTTGGGGTATTAAAAAAACATGCAAACATTTCCATGCAAAAATCCTAAACCTTCTGGACTTTATTACATACTTGCGAAACACTCAGAAGTCCTCTCACTGTTCTTTTGTAAACTGTCTTTCCATTTTCTTTTCCTAATCTTTTCTAACCTCTTCTGATTGATTTTTGCAGTTTTCATGCAATATTTTATATGCCCTACTAATTATCCTTTATTTAACAGCAACTTCAGCGCAACTCAACATTCCCATGCCCCTTTCTCTTCACCTACACTCTATCAATCCCTAAAAGAGAAGGCAGTCTCTAACCTGCAGTCCAAACTTCTGCATAGCCTCATCCCCCTCTTCTTAACTCTCCTGCCATAGTTATTTGCTCCCATACATTGGTTGTTTTGTTAATTACCTCCAGAAAATTCTAGCCCTCTCTTGCCTGTGTTGTATACACCTACTTACAGTCATCTCTGTTGGCAAAAATCTCCTCTCTCCATTCCCATGTTGGCTTCATTCCTAGAATACTTTATACTACTTTAGAAATTCTGAAAATAGAAAGTATAACCAAACTGGACATGGTAAACTACACTAGCAGAATGTTGGATATATTGAAAAATGCAGACACTTATTAAATTACAGAGCATCTAAAAATGAAGTCAGCATTGTTTATGCTGGGGTTGACTGCTGGCTTTTTGACTTGTCTCAGGGCTGTATTTCCAGCCAAACTATATGACTTTCTACTTGTGGACAATTTTGTTATACTTTCTATTGTTGGGATTCTGTAAATTCACAAAAATGCTGTTGACCCACCTTTAAGACCAATAATACCAGCTGGAAAGTCTAAGATGGAACCTTTGGCTATTTATGTTGATAAACAAACCAAAAAGCTGCTAGACATATTTTCCTATGTGTCACAAGACTCTTGGGTTTTATTGCAGAATTTTAATGCTGTTTTTTTTCAGTGAGGAAGGCTTATTTGTGATTATTGTTGTCATTAACCTCTTTTCTATTATACCACATAATATAGGTTTGGATGACCTTTTACAAATATTAACTGAATTTTCATCATATGATAACAATGAGACCATAGTGATTTGTTGGACATGGTGTTGAAAAATAATTTCATTTATTTTGAGGAGGAGTACTTTCACCAGACTTCTGGAGTGGTTGCAAGTGCCACAGTTGCATCCATTTATGCCAATTTTGCACTAGCGCAGTGGGAGAAAAATGATCTATTCCCCTCTGAGTTTTCTGGTTTCATCCAAGTCTACTATAGCTTTTTGGATGGCATTCTTATTATTTGGAATGGTGAAATTGAACAACTTTTGAAATGTATTGAGTATTTACAAGGATCAAATGGGTTTTAAAAATTTGCATTTCACTATGACTTGACGAAGATTAATTATCTTGATGTTTTACTAAGTAAAAAGCCATCTAAAAGATGTTTTGCCTCTACAGTTTTCCACAATAAAATATTTTCAAATTCTTATCTTTACTATGACATCTATTATCCATTTTTTCCAAAGAAAAATAAAGTTAAAGGGCAGACGATTCAGTTAGTAAGGGTAGTCAGTGAAAAAAAAGCTTTAATTGAGGAATTAAGTTATCCAGCTAGTACAAAATATTAAAGCAGAGATATCACAGGCAGGGATGATAACATTTCACCCCATTTTGGGGAGCAATTTTGTATGTCCTTTGGACATTAATAATAGTGGAGCTGAGAGCCAAATAAATAGAGTCACTACAGTTATACCCTTTAACAACGATGCAAGACTGATTGTCAATATTTTGAATCAAAACTGGCATCTCTCCCTGACTCATGATTTAAAGCAGAAATTAGGGGAGAAGCCAGTTTTTGATTCAAAATATTGACAATTTCACATCATTGTTAAAGGGTATAACCATGACCACTCTATTTATAGTAAGGGGAAAAGATTAAAATGTGTTTTGGAGATAAATAAAGATGTAACACATTTATAAAATTAGGTCATATGACAGCTATGAACAGATGTGGAACATGTAACTACTGTAAATTTATTAACAATGGTCCTTATGTGACTGTCTAAGGATAGACCAGCTCTACTGGTTGTTTAAATTGTAACAGCAGTAGGGTTGCCTATTTGATGACTTGTACTAAGTGTTCTGCATATTACGTGGACAAGACAAAAAGGAGGTTATGTGACAGAATTTATGATCACATGTATGACATTAAAAATAAAAAAAACATTCTAATGCCTTGTATAGCTACTTCATGGGTTATAAACTTTTTAAGAGATACTTGTTCTTCATTGTTGATAGAGAGAAGAGCTTTGAAAGAGGTGGTGACTGGGAAAGCCATTTAGATAATAGGGAGTTTATCTGGCAGTTTAAATTAAATGCATGTAAGAGACCAGGTTTAAATGATTCTATTTCAGTTTACAGCATGTTAAAACAATGGGCTAGTATTCTATAATTTTAGAAGGGTTTATAGATCTTAATTTAAGGGACCTGCTAGAATGCATTTATGTTATACTTCAAACAGGAGATTTTTAGGAAGTGTTCTTTAATAATATTGAAACAATAAATGGTTATTATTTATTATTAATATTTTTTAGGTTTGCACAAAATTGAGTAAACCTTGAATGTATGTATATATATATATATATATATATATATATATATATATATATATATATATATATACATTTTAAATTAAATTGATGTTTCTTTATTCATTGTTCTATATATTTATTATTATGTATTTACTATTATTTTGTAATGGTGAATTACTTATATGCTTGTCCATTTATGATGATGTTATACATGTTTCTCATATGGGAACTATTTAATGAGTGCTTTTGACTTTTGAACAACTCTGAAGAAGTCCTGGGAATATAATAGGATGAAAGTGAGTATTTTGTTTAATAAATTTTGGTGCTTGATTTTATCTGAGTTTGGCATCATGCTGCTTCCAGATTTTATTGTTTTATAAATTCACATGTGGCTAGATGGGTGACAGACTGTCTGCTGACCAGGAAATGCAGGGTAAAATTAGGAATTGTTATTCACGGCATAAGTCTGTTGTTAAGGGTATCCCTCAAGGGTTTGTACTGGGTCCTTTACTCTGTGGGCTCTTGATGTCTGACTGTCTAACCCTGGAAAAGGTTTTGTTTAGCAAATTTGCAAATAACAAATGCTTTTAATTAACACTTATAGTATAGTTACCAATACTAATGACCAGTATTTACTTCAAAGCTGAATGGACAGATTAGCAAGCTGGGTAACATCTAAGGGCATGAATTTTAATTACAAAAATTGTATGGTTATACATTATCCTTATGCTCGAGATAGTCACATCTTACAATCCACCAATGTAGTTAAAGACTTGGGCATCCTAACAGATTCTTCCTTGAAGTTTGATGCACACTTAAAACTTACTACCTGAAAATGCTATGCACTTATTAGGAACATCTTGCATTGCTTCTCATGCAAGGACAAAGACGTCCTAAGTTATAGACAGCTTAAATTCATCCAGTAAATGAATATTGTGGCTCTTTTCTTGTGCTTAGAACTTCACATTTGAAGGTGCCTGAATGTATTCAGAAAACGTTTACCAGAAATTAAGTTGGAATTAGAAAGATGGCATATAGTAGAAGACCTGAACATCTTTTACTCTATTCCATAGGGTATAGATTGCTAACAGAGGATCTCGTAACTATATATATATATATATATATATATATATATATATATATATATATATATATATATATATATATATATATATATATATATATATATATATATATATATATATATATATGTGTGTGTGTGTGTGTAAGGTATGACTGATAGCTTGAGAAGTGAACTTACCATTCAGAATTTCTCTACAAGAAATAATTTAACTGTTAGGTTACCTACTAAAATGCTCTTTTTTCATCACAGAGCAGGAAGATTATGGAACACAATTTATTAATAATATGAAGGAATATGAAGAATTATTGGACTCTTGGTTTTCAAATTTTATTTAAGCCTCTGGGTCTAATGATTAGGCAAACTTTTAAATGGCCTTCATTGTTCCTGAGTTTGGATGCAACATCATTGAATCATTGAATAATCTCATCAAATAAACTTTAGCAAGGAGTTACACTACATATGAAGTTCCTAGGAACATTTCTATTATATACTGCAAGGTAAAACAAATAGCAATTTCTTTCTGGGTTTATACATTAAGCTCTTATACATTAAGCTCTGAAAAGCAAACATAAAAAATCCTGACTACATTATGTTTTTGTTTCTAAAAATTACAGAAAGAAGTTGACAGAAATTATTTACTACTCTAGACCCTCAAAAATAATTTCCCTTTATTAAATTCTATGAACTATAACCCATTCATACCTTCAAAATACTAAGATTAATAATCAAATATTCCTAACTTACTCATATTAAGGTATAGTTAAAATTAATGAGTTTCCTCATCCAGAATTGCACTCAATAAATTTATTTTCTGGTGAAACTGTTAGCTTTGAAGATCTTTAAGCATTCCTGTTCACAGGTATTTCCAATTTTAAATACTAAACAAAAAACTTAAAACTTAAGTTAAAACATTACATAATCAGATGAAGTCATAAACATATTACTACAAGATAACTTTGATAAATACATTCAGACATGAAAATATAGCACTAAAATGAAATCAGTCTTATATAAGCAGCAAAAGGTCAGTAATTACTTAGGCATTCAAGAAATTTATATACTGAATGTTTTGGTCATTTTCTATGCAGCTAGCCAAAGAAAGGAAGTGAAATAACATAGACCCTATTCTGGACTCAGTGTAGGTTATGGCAGTTCATCACTGTCAGAATATATTTGTATATCAAATCCATGCAACTAAGCAACAACAAATCTAGTATTTAAATAAGTATATACCCTCATCTTTCCAGAGTTTTATTTAAAACATATTTCATAAAACATATCATTAAGAAACTGTCTAAAAAGCTCTAGGCCCAAATTTACTTTAATAAATTCTGCCCACATTTTCTAGATAACTTAACTCCTTTTTATTAAAATTGCTAACTACCAATTAGGTTTCAGGTAATATTGTTATTTTATCAAAGGTTGTTTTAATATCTGAATATGAACTCCACAGATTAAAAAAGGCCATAAAATACAGAAAGGTAAAGTTTGCAAAATGTGTACAAAAGTAATGAATAAATGTTTAATTAATTTCTCCCAGAAACCTCTTTCACCAAATTAAATTGGAACTGTCCTAATTAAGTCTATGAACATAGTCAATCATTTATTAAAACCAACCAGTCCACATTGTCAGTCAAATTCAAATAATTTCTGGTTGTAGTCAGTTTACAAGCTGATATTCACAGTCTTTAAGAGGACAGAAAGTCAGTAAGTTTATACTTGTAAAAAAGTCTACAGCACTTGTAAGCTACTCGCCCTTTCTAACTACATCTCTATAAAACAACATAATCCTTAAAATAAAAATGCTACCAGGCTGGATTGTCTTGAGCTGAACTGCACTAATACCACTTTAGTTACTCTGGTATAATACAGTTACAGTTTTGGGGTGGGGGTTCATGGAATGAAGAAGGCTCTCACAGAATCCCTTAACTTTATATAATAATGAAGGAAGTTAGAATGCCAGATCTAGAACTTAATATGTTTTATCAAGTTTTGATTAACTTATATAACTGGCATACTTACATGGCAACATATTTTCTTGTATTTAATGCATCTTAGTCAATGAAACTGCCATCATTCTACAATGTTATTATATCTTCTTCTTCTTCTTTCAGCTTTTCCTGATTAGGGGTCGCCACAGCGGAACTCCGGTCCTCTAATGATTGGCAGTAGATTTTTATGGCGCCGAGTTGCTAGCCTGATGCCCAGCCTTCAACGAAGGTATGCCCATTTTACACATGTCTTTCGAACACCACTTGACCGTGGGGAGGATATGCAGACTCCACACAGAAGGCGCTCCAGCCAAGAATCAAACGGGAGAACCTCTTGCTGTTAGGCGACAATGCTACGGCTGCACCACCGTGGCTTAATGTTATTATATCCAATAAGAGAAAATATGAAAAATTCTCATTCTACAGTTCACATCTCTTGGCCTCTGCTGGAATTCCACTTTTACTCTCTTGCTGTTTGGTTGCCCTTATCCATTGGCTATGTTTACAGCCCTTCCCCCATTAATTCATGATGCTTTCCCATTAATTACTTCAACCCATACTTATACTCTGTTGTAGATTGCTGTTAAAGTTAGAGCCACTAATACTTTACATTTTATTATTGCTTGGCCATACAAAGCATTTCATTTATATAAATAGTATGATCTTTACAGAATAGCGGCCTTTCTCCATCAATAATTTACATGTTTTCTTTGATAAATTGTTTGCCTGTGTCAAAGTTTTGCAACATTTAACCTAAAATGAAACAAAGAACTGCACCTACCAATCATATCACCAGGATGCTTGTCACTCTGGAATTCTTTCAGAAACATCCTAAAATCACATTAAAACTTAAGCAGTCTGCAAAAAAAAATTCTGAAAGAGTATTACGTGCTCCCAAAATGACATAATTCAAATTTTCCTTGAATCTTTACAAACTGTTAGATACTGATGAAAAAATAGGATTTCTATGTGAAATATAAAACACACATCTGTTTCTTTGAAATGTATTTTGTGCTTTTTTTGTGTTTTTTTTTTTCTAACTGCAGCTTCAAGTCAGGCTGAGACAAGATAGTTTTCCAGTATACTCAGGACATCCTCGAGTATGTGGCTAAACATTCTGTATGAAGCCTGATACATCAAGGAGCATAACAGCAATGCAGGTTTTTAGCAGACGCAATGTCTGTGCTGATGAAGGACATGAAGCAGAACATTTTGTCTACTTATAAACATGCAACAAGGTAAAGTAAAAAACAGCTTAAATGTCATAATTTCATTAGCTTGGAAACAATAAACAAGAATTTTTGGACGCTCCTTTTTACTATGAGCTAGAATTAATAGTCATGTCTAATTTGCTATAAATATTGTAAATACATCACAGGTTATCAATCCAAGTTCCCAGGTTCCTGACTATGTTTTCATTTTGTAGTGGTGTGTTATCTGTATAGTATGAGAGGAGTGGGGGTTGTCTGCCAAAAATGACAACACTATAGTCTTTAGCACTTAGCTTAAGCCGAGTTTGGGACGCCATGAGTTTATCAGGGAGAGTTCATGCTGGAGGGTTTGGGTGACAGAGGATGAGTTGACAAGGGTGGGAGGTTGGCATAATGGTTAAGTTGCTTACCTTAGAAACACAAGGTGCAGGGTTTGATTCTCACATGGGGTAATTGGCTAGGCTTAAAATGGCCCATAAGGGCAGTTAGCCTAGTACTAACCTGTGCACAATCCTATTTTTCAGTCATCTACAAACTTTGTAAGTCAGAGGTCTTGGCTCTTAGCTTGAATATCTGAGAAGTAAAGACCAAAAGTAAAGGAATCAGCATTGAGCCCAATGGGGTACCACTGGTCACGTTCATACATGCCAATGAGGCTCCTGTAACTTGCATTGTGTGAGTTTTGCCTTTCAGACAGTTTGCTATCCATCTTATCACATATAAGTCCATTTTAAAGCATCTAGCTTCTGTATAATCCCATTTGGGGAATGTGTCAAAGGCCTTGACAGGTCAAGATACACAATATGTATTACATGGTCACCATCTACAGACTCCATGACATTTTTAAAGAAGTGAACCAGATTCACCAGATAGGATCTATCCTTCAACAAAGCAAAACTGCTGGGGTCAAATCAAAGAAGATTCTTCATATCACAGTTAATGAGGTCAGTTTTAATATATTCCATGGCTTTGCAGATAGTTTTAATGTGTTCTATGTCTTTGCAGAAGAGGTTTGTAAGATTGATGGGTCTGCATTTTACCCGGGTTAGTTGTAAGGCCATCCTTTTGAAGAAGCATTATAAATGTAGCACAACACTGATCAGAGATGAAATCAGTAGCTAAACTTAGGTTAAGCAGTTTAAGAATGGATCTGGAAGGGCATATTTATCATCATTAATTAGGCAACCAATTATATTGCCTGGTCTGATGGAGGAAGTATTGTGGGTCTTGGTTAGCACTTTTAGAAAATTATTCTTCCAGATAATAAGGGGAAGAAGGGATCCAGGTATTTCAGGGCTTTGGACAGAAATCTAGGCAGTATAGCAATGTCTCTGCTTTTTTATGGGGTTCTGGGTGCTAATGTTAAAGTAGTACATCATATTAATATTTGGTTTGAAGTGAATGGCAACACCAGAGTACATGCAGCAATTACCTTGCATACAAAATGGGATATACAAAGAACAGGTAAGTGAAGAGGGCATGACCATTCCAGCTAGAACAAAAAAATACAAGGCACAGCAAGGTTAACCAACACTAGAAATGTACATAAATCAGCACAGTGTGACTGAGTGGGCCACACAAGTTTACTTCAATGTTTTGCAAATTTCAGGAAGCACAAATCACAGATTACCATGCTTCTACCATCTAGCACACCCTTTAAACCAGCAATACTATAAGCATTATATAAATGTATTTCTTATTATTAAATATTTGAGTTCACTGTGCTATAATAATATGGTGACTATAACTAGACTACAAAATTGTAAACAAAAAACAATTCATTCTAAGGTATCCTAGTAATATTCACAAATGAATTAAAATTATCAGTATAGCTATTGCAATCAGGTACTCTCATCACTTACTACAAGCTGATGTTAACATTGGGGGGAACAGATCAAGAATGTCAACTGCTATCTATGAAATGCAACATAGTATGACAGACTGGTCAACAGATTTAGTAGTAAACTAGTCTTAATCAGCAACCATATGGCCTTTTATTAAGCTAGGAGAATACCTTAACAACAAATATTCGTATGCATGGAACAAGCATGCAAGATTACAAGATTGATGCAAAAGGCATGAACTACTGATAGAATACTTTATACCTCCCAGTGAGTTAACCAACAGTGAAGACGTACATGCCAGACAGACAAATATGCAAGAGATAGAGCGACAAATTTATAAATAATAATGGAGAATGCATGGGAACCAATAAGAGGAATAAACCGTATAAATTATGAAAAATATATGGAGACCCTTTATGCAAAGTAGGTGACTGGATTTTGGAGTGGAGAGTGAAACAAGTTAAATTAAGGCTGGATGAAATATAGTAATACAATGAGGAGATGGCACAGTGAAATAGACTTAAGGATGAAATCACTAAAAATAGTTACATCACTTTCTTCTGGTTATCCACATCAACAAAACTCAGTACAATCCAAACATAATGAACACTCTAGCACAACATTATTCTTTACACTGGAACAGGCTACTAACCACCCTTAAGACAAAAACAGAGAACATTTATCACATATCAGAAGTTTATTACAAGGACAGAGTAAGGTTCAAATATGAAACTCTTAGTGGGGATTTGAAAGTTATACAGTTCCCATTTAAATAGGGCTGCACAGTCATGACTTATCCTCTTCAACCAGCAGTACTGGAATATCAGCTTTCAATCTGCTCAGTACCAGCAAAAACATTCCTAGTTTTCATCTCCTCCTCTTTACCCAGAAATCTCTTGCCTGCTACCATTTTCCTCCAGATCTGTAATACGCTACTTGAACACCATATTCTCACAGCTTACCAAACACTACTGTAGGGGAAATTCTCCTCTGCCATCATGGGGAATATGGACAGGGATGTTGAATAGGATGAACCACAACTATGCAGGTCTTTAATTAGAAAACATACATAACTTTTGAATCTGATGATGTAGTCTATGAAAGGATAGCTCACATAGTTGTGACACCAAAGGAGGGCCAACATCCCACATCCAGATTGAGATGCATTGTGAAAGTACTCAGGAAAAGTCCAAACTACAGTTGCAGCTATATCCTCAATAGAAGCATTCTAAAAATGGTCTATGATATAGCCACAGCCATCTTAGATTGACATCCTATTTCCAAAGGTAATATTTTGTTATACTTAGCATAACAAAATGTAATATGATCTGGACGCCGTCTACACAAAGTGGATTTGAAACTTTTGCACCCAGTTTGTTACCAGTATAAGAAGCAAATAGTTATCAATCCTGTCTACAGTTTTTAGTTTTGTTCTAATAAAAAAAGTAACTGCTTATGCATGTCCATGCAGTGCAAGGTCAACTGACTACAATTTAACTTCTTGATGACTTTGGGTACAAAAGATGGATTTATTAATTTGACTATCCTGTCCTTGTGAAAGACCAAATATAGTTATCGATGCATACAGCCCACAGCTCAGAAACCCTTCTTACAGAAGTCACAGCTGACAAGAAAATAGCTTTCCACAAAAGAAATGTTTTAATTCTGCTATAAATGCTGGTTCATAAGTAGGCAGAATGAGCTTTTCTAGAATGAAGCAGAGTTCCCCTGATGGAAAAGGTTTTCTAATCAGAGGCTTAATGAAAAAATGTTCCTTTAAAAGATGCCTTACAAACCTTTAGGGAAGCCAAGATAGAATTTTGATAAACCTGATGGAAATTCATGGTAGCCATCAAGTGGACTTTAATGGCAGCATAGCTCAATCTGGAATCAAAATTTTGTACAAAGTAGTCAAGGACAGCAGGAACTGAAGTAGAAAAAAGGAAATCATCCCTTTTCTATGGCACAAACCAAGACATATATCCATTTGCTCTTGTGTGCTTTGCTTCCATTGGGCTTCCAGCCAGAAATAAGTATCTGGGCTATAAAGGTAAACTATGTCCCTAGCTATCACTTAAATTGGAGAAACAAAACACTAATATGAGGGTATGAAGGTCTAGTTAAGGCTTGACAGGTGTGTGAGTTAGCAGGTTCCTGAAAGTCTCTATCTGAAAAGCTTCTTCAGGAATTATGTCAGTGTAAAGGGAAACACACTTGCCCCAGCAAGAATGAGGCTCTGAGAATGACCTTTACCCTGCTCCTCTTTGCTTTCTGAATGCATTTAGGAATTAGGAGAAATGGAAGAAAAACATAAAGGAGACCTGTTGAACACTCCACGATTAAGGCTTGTATGGGCCAATGTCTCTAAGGGAAAATTAGGGAAAAGTCTCTGCACTTGTCAATAGTCAGGGAAGTAAAAAAAACATACTGAGGTTTCTTCAATGCCAGAAGAGAGATGTCATCATTGTCCAGCTGAGGAACTATGCCTCTAATTATGTCTCTTTGAGGAATGGTCCAAGAAAAATAACTCAGAAGCCATGGATTTTTCTGCTGGAAGTCTTCGGATATTTTTCACAACAGCAGGACAGAGATACTCTCTGGGTAAGGCTAGTAGTAAACAGGGTCTAGGGGAGGTATGCACAACACAGGTTGCAACACCAGGGTCTGCATCAGCACTGAAGGTCATAGCATTAAAGACTTTATATCTGCCCATACTGAAGACAACAACTTTGGGGTCAATGCTGGTTCCCTCACCAAGCCCAGCACTGACAGTTTTGAAGTTCTTGGGACCTACAACTTGAAAGCAGAGAACTCCAACCTTGAGACTGATGATGATAAGACCTGTGTCAGGCCGAATACCAAAGACTTGACGTTAGACTCCAGTCCTACCAAGACAGTTGATGCAGAAGACATTAATGCCAAATCCATCAATGTCAACTGTGGCACCAACAAGGAAGGAGTAAATCTTCTTGCTGTCTGAACAAGCAAGAGATTAAGAAGCCTTGATGTAACTGGAGCTGAAACTAGGCCAGATGATGAGGCTAACAGAAAAGATGGGAGGATGACCATATCCTATCTGACTCGGAATAAGATGGGGACAAGATGAGACATAAACCCATCTGCACCTGCCATATAGTCTTTGACAACTTCAGGTACTTACTATCAGAAGAAACTGACCATAAAGATCTGGCAAAAGGGTGACTTGAAAGTGCACAGCTGGGCAAATTTGGTTCTATACTAGTTCATTGAAGTCTAATTACAGTGAACGGCTGTTAATCTAACCGAAATCATCGAACATCCATTCATTAAACGTTCACATCAGCAAACGTTTTTCCCAGGGAAGGAAATGACTTGGCTAACATATTGAAATTTACCCTTTCCTCCACTGTAGTGTAATCTCAGAGTTGGTATGCATAAGTAGGGGTGTGTGGGGGACTGGGGATGTGGGGGATGTAGTTCTCCACATTGCTGGGTTTGATGTACTGTGGTGTGTGTGTGTGTGTGTGTGTGTTGGTCTGTTGGCCAAGTCATTTCCCTCCATGGGAAAAATGTTTGCTTTTGTGAACATTCAAGGAACAGCCTTTCAGTGATTTTGGTTAGATGAACAGCCATTCGTTGTAATTAGGCTTCAACAAATTGATATAAATTTACCTGTGAACGTGAGGAAATACTCTCCTAGCTGAATTAGAAATGGAAACCTTGGAACAGAGATCTCCCACAAACTGTACAGAAATCTTGTACACCCCCATTTCAACAGTACTTTAGGAGGAAGAGAAGGTGGAGCAACAGAAATTTCACTAGGAGAGAGTGCCTTCATTTTATGAGAATATCCCTAGGCTCTTAAGCCATTAGTTTCAGATGAGGTAGAAGTTATCTGCTTTGGCAATAATCCTTTCAAAATCAATTTTTTTCTTCTATCAATAAGATTATTTTACTGAATTTGATATAACTGTAAATCTCTTAAAGGTGGGTAGCTCCCAAGCAAACAACACACTTTTAAGTATGCCAGTCCTAAGGTAGCAAATTTTGCCCACAGAACTTGCACTTTGTAAAGTCTGAAGACATCCATTCAAATGGAAGTTACTAGCTACCAACAATGATAAAAGGGACAGTAATCTGAACTTCACAAAAATGGTATCCACTACAAAAAATGTAAAACAAAGTTTTAACCTCTAAAAAATGGTATAACTGTATATACATATCTGAAAATGTGTAAAACACACACACACACACACACACACACACACACACACACACACACACACACACACACACTAAAACAGTTAACAAGCAGAGCAAGGAAAGAGGACACAAAAATGCAACCCAAGGGAGGAACAGACACAGTAAAAGGTAGGATCTCACCAGAGAGGCATTCAACACTAAAGCAATTAACATCAAGCAATCTAATGCCAAAAGAAATTTCAAAAGTACCAAAAAAGTCAAAGTGTAAAACTGCAGTCGGGAGATGTTTTGTTTTATGAGAGAAAGAAGATCGGGAAGAAAGACTGGAAAAGTTATTTATTTATTTGTTTATTCATTTATTTATTATGTATTTATCTATCTAGAGTTACTGTTGCAGGGCTCTATTTAGGGTTTTTGATTGGATAATTTGAACTTTGTCTGTTTCCTGTTTTTCTGCTTTAATAAGCCTCTGTTTGAACCGCTTTGTGCTTGTTTGCTCATAGCTGCAATGAGTTAGGCCTTCTGCCCTTGCTTTACTGTTTTTCCAAATGCCTGCTGAGAGACTACAAAAGATAAGTGCTTATTTTCAACTGTTTTCTGCATTTTCTGATTAACTAAACAATACTGCAGTTTTTAGATTGTCTGCTAATTGAATTCCTCTTACAACTGTAATTACTGTTCATCTGCTTGTTTTGTTCATTTTATTAGTTTGCTGTACTTGAAAAACACTAACAGACTAGGGTCAGGTTTTTGCTGAATCTAATACTGTTTGTGAACTTTGGATCTTGTAAACCAGTTAATCTTTTGTCTGGAGAGGCCCCCATGCCCCTGTGGGAGGAAAGGTACAGTTTACACTGGTCTAGCTAGAGTTATTGTTGGAGAGGTCTGTTTAGGTCATCTTGACTGGATAATTTGAACATTGGCTGTTTCCTGTTTTTCTGCTTTAATAAGCCTCTGTGTGAACTGTTTTTTGCTTGTTTGAGCCGGTTTGTGCACCATACAGCATCATGCTCTACTGTGAGGAGGGATTGCCTGTTACAGACTCCTGCTCTCTAGGCTCGCAAATATTACATAAACCAGAGTTCTTCACACCTAAACCTACTAATACCTGCTTCTCCTGTATTCCCTCTTCAACTGTTATAGCTACACCAAGATGTCTTCTAGGACCACGAACTGTCAGTTTTCCTCCTTTTCTCCTACCAGCCTGGTTGACATGCGTCTACTGAGGCAGTGTAGTAACTGTGCCATGTACACTGACAACCCCCTACTTTTAAATCATTCCTGTACCATTTGTGAGAAATGTACCTACATTATGAATCTGGAATCACAGCTCCTTTGCACAACAGATAGCAATACAGAATGAGTTGTCAGCCCACCTACCACAACTCCTACTCAGGACAACAGCATACATACAGACCAACAGATGTGGAGGTACTCGCAAAAAATTTGCCTAAACACCAGAGACCTCCAAAACACATACATACTAAAACCATAACACCCAAAACACACAATACACATAATGACACAAGCACAATGAAAAATTATATACACATCTTCTGTTGGTTTCTTGCTGTTGCTTACATTTGCATGCAAGCATGCCACAGTTTATTAACTCTTAGTATGACCAACTACTTTAATACTGTATTGCACTAAGTACAATAAATACACTGACACAAACTACTTCAGTTAGTACGACTTTACTGTTACATTTTCTTTTGTATATACAAGCATGCAATACAGATGCTGTCAGCTCTCTATGGCAAATTCCCAAAGCTTGTTTATACACACTCATATTTATACCAAAGTCAGATATATTTTTCTCAGTCTGATGTATAACAGTTCTTTCTTTGTATAACACTTTTCCTTTGTTCCCTTGTCCTTGGTTCTTTGTAGTTTGATGAGCCATGAAAAGACTTCTGAAAACTTGATGTTCCAACGTTATCTTACTGATGTTCCTCCTTATCTTATTGACGTCTTCTGGCCATAGCTATTTTTACAAAGTTTGTTTGTTTCTCAATAACATGCTTCTTTTTCTGCATGGATGCCAAAATCTAATTAAGCTATTTTTGCCAGCACACTTGTTACTTCCAATTTTTCAGCATTTTATGCTATTCTAAATTTCATATCATTTTTGCAGCTTTTTATTCAAGCTAATAATCATGCTAGCAACAGTTTTGAAAAGACAGTGAATACACTAAATAAAACAGAATACCATTATTCTTTCAGTTCCCCCTTATTGTATATATTTTTTTTGAGGAATGGACTAAGCTTCAGTTAAAAAAACTGCATTTGTTGTTTTAGCATTGCTATTTATGACTTGTTGAGCTATTGCAACTCTTTGTATCCTGGAGCATATAAAACAATTTCAAGCTGTCATCATTATTATAACCCTTAAAGCTATCAACACAGGGTGTATTAACCAATTTAGCAATTTGGTGTTAGATGATGACCATCCTGTGAATATGTCCCACCAATTATGGGCAGTGTCAGCTTACTAAATTGTAATCTATCAAAGATAATTGCAATGACTTACTAAACAGTAGGATTCCATTGTGCTTGCAAATGTACAATCTGTGAAATATTTTGTCCTATTAGTTTTCATACCAAGCACTTTTAAATCTGCATTTGGTATCTTTAAAACTTGGAAATGTAATATTGAAGTGCAATATATTTTTTTTGGTATTGCTGTCCTTTCATAGTATAAGTGGATGGTATTTCTACTATCTGATTTGTATTAAGTACTGGCCTGTTACCCAAAATGGTAAGTATTTTAACCCATGGTCCTTTTCTTGTATTACTGTGTTGTTTATACAAATTAACAGAGTATTGGTAGAAATCAAAACCTTTTTTCCCCTGTTAAGTTTATTCTTATTTTTGTGTTATTGTCTATACACTGTGAGATTTTTGCAGGATCTCTTTCCTTGCCAGAACTGTTACATTTTGTGGTAATGTACAGCATCTAATAGAGACAGAGCTGTTTATTGAAATGTTTATGTCAGTCTTTGATTCTTTTTCTACTTTCATGTATGCCTGACCTTGTTTCACTAACCATGCTGTTATATTTGTGTTAAATGTTATCCTCCCAAAACATACTGTATGCTTTCTACAACTGAAAATGTCTTGCATTCTATTTTGTGTAGCATTTTTCTAAGTTTCATTCATGAAATATTGTAATTCCCTCTGTTTTGATGTTCAGAATGATGCAAATGAAATGCAGATGTCTGTGTTGAATGCTGCGTGCCTTGTCTCACAGCTGCATTTTTACCTATATCCTTGAAGCATGTTCCAGACACTGAACATTCAGCTCGTCTCAAGCTGTACCAGGACATATATATGCTAGCAAACAGAAATACACGTATTTAACTATATTAGTTCTACATATATTATAGCAACAGATGTGTATATGCATCTAACTAGCAAATAGATGTCACTGTATACATTCCCTCTGTTTTATTTTAAATACAAAACTGTCTATATTAGTATGTACCTTTTAGTCAAGTTATATTGCTATTAACTATAAACACATTGGAAAACAAAACCTTTAGTTTTCTTTTGATACAGCAAGTTAACACAGTTTTATATTGTCAACACAATGATAACAAGCACTGCTAGTTATGAGCTGTATTTTGCAGTTGCTGAATATGACTTTATACAGTGATGTCCAATACAGTAATTTATTGACAATGCTTGAGGATTTTGTTGCAAAGGCATTGCAGTCTTGTTTTTTTAAAAAAAACACATATGTCACAAATGTCAAGCTTTGACTTGTTACTCTAGTTACATAGATAAACCATTTACTATATACTGTACAGAATACACTTGCTTGTGCAGATTGTTTTTGCATTTGTACATACATGGCTGTAATGTACACTCAATCCAGTTTACAAACAGCATTAAACTGAAGCCTGCTAATTACATTACTTGAAACATTAAAATGTGTTTTTGGTATTAACACTTTGTACCTTTATTTTAGTCCATTTTGCAGTACTCTTTACACAGTTAGTGTAAAATTGAAAGCATACCCTTTCCCCTCTAGTATACATTATTTTATTGCAGTATTGTTTATGATTTATGCTGTGAGAATTGAATGTATGCTTGTCCTTTGACTGTTACCTAGACTGTGACACTTTGGTCTTACACATTTGCTCTTTTTTTTTTTTTTTTTTTTGCCATTTTTAAAAAATGAAAATATTTTTATAATGCTTTTGCTGTTGCCTATACTGTCAAAGTTGTAGTAGGAATCACTTTTACCCTTTTTGAAAAGATGTTTACTGCTACTAGCAGGTATTTGTACACTCCCTTTTTTGTTAAGGGACCTGCATAATTTATTTTAATTGCATACCATAGCCCATGTACTGACTGTAGTCAGTGTAGTATTTACTTGCAAACAGATTATTAATGACATGTATGCACAATTGTGACATCTTATTACAATTACCAAATAGGATTTTTGTAGACTTTTGTTCTTTTTGCTTAATGCTGCACGTGAATACTTAACAATGTTTTAGAAAAGCATAAGCCATTTGGCCTGGTGACCAGTCTTGTTCCCTTGACCTTATAAATTTCAGTACCAGTAACATTTTATCTTATACAACACTCCTTGTAACTACCCATTCCAGCCTGGAAAGATTTGAGCTCACATACTTTTTTTTCTTTCTGCGCATTGCAGACGCTTAACCCATAACTCCTTCAGCACTTACTTGCACTTTCAGTCATTTGTTAATATACTTGCAACTTGATATTAGAATGCAGCTGTAATAAGCATTAACTTGCCAAACTATGCATAATATTTTGAATACTGTTTTTGCTGGAGTCTTTGCTATTTTTGATGCTATTATACAATTACAAAATATTGTAAGAAACAAAAGAGATATTGGCTTAACTAACACATGCTTAAAACAGATATATTTACATGATTTACATTTGCTGTTGTGTGCCTTTTGCTGCACTGTAGGTGAAAAGAAAATACATGCAGTCAGTCTTGTGACGTCATGTCTTTATTGCATTTAATTACTTTCATTTGATTTTTATGCCCTAGAACTGTTTTGGTATTTGAAATGGTTTGAAAATCGCCATTTAAGTGCCTTACTTTAACTGAATGAAAGTTTGTGCTGTGCACCCTTAACCATTTTCTAAATATAGAATAGTACGTTGTAAATTAGTTTTTATTAGCGTAGTTAACTGCTGTTACTTTAACTCTTTACTAACCAGATTCTGTCAGTATTCTGTTCTGCTGACTTTAAAGCTCTTATGCACTTTTGAAAAAGTGTTTGCATGTGTTGTCTGAACGTTTTGAACTAATTCTGACTGTGTCTTAGTAGTTTATTAAATCTTTTTGTCAGTTCACCATGAACCACATCTCTGTTTTGTAATGTGCAGTGGTTTTATGCCACTTTTGTCTAGCAAGATGTACAGAAGATTTTGTAAATAACTGAAGTGACTGATATTGTAACTTTGAAATTAACATTTTACATGTGGTGACAGGACATAATGCATCTGGTCGTTTACCATTACTTTTATGACATTGCACACATAGTTTCATATGACTTGCACAATAAACATTTACTGTCATACCAGTGATGTTGTTTAAGATACCAGTCAAAAGTAATGCATTTACATAAATCATTGACATCAACTTTGCCTTGTAAAGTACTACATGTGCTACAGTTATGTTTATACCAATCTTTAAATCCTGACCATACATGTGCTAGACTGTTATTACTGTCTACCTGAAAGGTAGTGTTACACTTTACACTTCTTTTGTTTATGGCATCCATGCTGTAGAATGAGAAACAAAAAGAGAATTGCCAGTTTCTGTGTGGAAGGTGATCAAGTCTTCTGTCAAGAAAGCGTGGAAAGTCCCTCATTGATACTCCCAAAAGGTGGTCAAACACAGCTGGCAGATTCATCTGTGTGAATGCACAGGACCTGTGGAACTTTCAGAGATGCACTGTTCTGCTACTGGATACTGTGCATAAGAAGGAGGTAAACATTTGCACTGCAACTGGTCATGCTAACTGAATAAAATGAAAAAGAAGCTGTAGTTGTCACAAGAAGAAACCATTCAGTCAGTCAACTGAGGCTCGTCATTAAAAAATTATATATGCACATATTCTGTTGGTTTCTTGCTATTACTTGCATTTGCATGCAAGCATGCCACAGTATATTAACTCTTAGTATAACCAACTACTTTAATACTGTATTGTACTATGTACAATAAATACCCTGAGACAAACTGCTTCAGTTAGTATGACTTTACGGTTACATTTTCTTTTGGATTTACAAGCATGCAATACAGATGCTGTCAGCTCTCTATGGCAAATTCCCAAAGCTTGTTTATATACACTCGTATTTATACCAAAGTCAGATATATTTTTCTCAGTCTGATGCATAACAGTTCTTTCTTTGTATAACAGTTTTCTTTTGTTCCATTGTCCTTGGTTCTTTGTAGTTTGATGATCCATGAAAAGACTTCTGAAAACTTGATGTTCCAGCATTATCTTACTGATGTTCCTCCTTATCTTGTTGACGTCTTCTGGCCATAGCTATTTTTACAAAGTTTGTTTCTCAATAACTTTTTTCTGCATGGATGTCAAAATCTAATTAGGCTCTTTTTTCCAGCACACTTGTTACTTCCTAATTTTCAGCATTCTATACTATTCTAAATTTCATATAATTTTTGCAGCTTTTTATCTAAGCTAATAATCATGCTAACAACAGTTTTGAAAAGACAGTGAATATACTAAATAAAACAGAATACTATTATTCTTTCACACAAGTGTCTCACCATCAAAGCCCATAAGACAACACACATCCACTCCAAGTATCTTAGTCATAGAACACTCTATAGTGATACACACAGGCATCCCCCTCACCAGGCTGAACAAGGAGAAAGTCATGGTCAGCCATCTTTCTGGTGCCAGGATTCATCAGATTACATAGGCACTCTAGTCTCTCAACAAGTACCATTATGATTCGGTCATAGTACATGTTGGTGTGAATGACTTGCGATGTACCTTCCTGGACTACATGAGAAGATACATGATTGAGCTCTCTGATTATGTGTCACAGGCAGGCATGTCCCTAGCCTTGAGTAGCGTATTACCCTCACCTAGGATGATATCACAATATAAACAGAAAATCATTGACTTCAATAATTGGCTTAGTTTCTGGTGTCATTCTAAGGGGATCCAGTTTCTGTCACCCTCGGATGACATGATTGATAACCCTCGATGCTTTGCCAGAGATGGTCTTCATCAGTCACCCATGGGATTTCCTCTACTGGCAATGGCTCTTGCCACCCCCAAAGTGCCATTTTTAGGCAATGTCACAAGGAAAAAATTCCTGATGTAAGAATTGCATCAAAAAACAACCTCAAGGTCATGCTGTTAAATGCTAGAAGTCTTAGCATGAAACTGCACTCACTGGAAGCAGTAATTACCATGGAAGATGCTGACATTTGTGCAGTCACAGAGACCTGGTTCAAGGCAGTGAAGATCCTCCAGCCATACTGGGTTGCACCTTTTGCCACCCGTTCAGACCACAAATTGAAGTCATGAAAACTAAAGGAGGTGGTGAATCAATATTTGTTTAAAGACAGATACACCTCCAGATTGGTTAAAGTATATGATTCCCTGGAGACATTTCAAGTGCAACTAACATTTGGTAGGACACCTATTCAAGTCATTGCCAGCTACAGAACCCCCTCCATGAATCAAGACACCCACTCTGCTTACTTAGATCTACTGGAATCCATCAAGATACATCTAAACACCATGGTTCTGGTTGATTTTAATTACCCATCCATTGACTGGGTAAATTACTCATGCTCAAACTCACTTGCCCAAAGGTTCCTCGAGTTCATTAACTCCAGTGTCCTGGACCAGCTGGTGGACACCCCAACTAGGGGCAACAACATCTTGGATCTGGTGCTTACCAATATGGGGGACCATTGTAGCACCCCCACTGTGAGGTCTTCCCTTGTCAGATCTGACCACAAATCAGTCTCATTTGAAGTAACTATCACACTGGACCCCCCTACCAGCAGCAACTAAACTAAAAACTTCTCCAAAGCAGATTATATCCTTCTAAGGGATGGTATAAATAGCTTCACTGCAACTCCCCCCTCAGATCAAGCTGGCAACTATGCAGAGTCCTACATCAATGCTTTTCACAAACACTGGTTTCTTTCTGTTCCTTATGTAAAATTCTTAACACACATGCAAAAGAAATCATATCTTTTATTTCCTTATTTGTTTGTTACTGAACTTTAATTCAACAAAAGGACTGTTTTAATGTGATTCACTATTATTTACCATATATTTCTTAAAACAAAATCTTAACACCAAATGTACAACAGACCCTTTCAATGTGGAACTGGGAGGAACATGGACATTTCAAGACTCAAAATGATGAAAGTTCCTCCTAATGAGGTACACTTCAGAGGTATGAGATAGCACTCCAATGGCAGGCAAATCCTTTTGGTAGCAATATACAAAGTACAGTAGCACTGCAGGCATGAGTCATATGTGGTACTTTTGGCCTATAGCTCTACTTAAGATCCATGCCAGAATGATTTACCTGCCATTGCAGTGCCACCATAGATTAAGTATCAGCAATACAGAAATTTGCCACAAAACCACAAAATTTTATGCAGAACATCCATAAAATATGAGACAAAAATATGGACATTCTGTGAAAGTCTGGGCACTTGAAAGGCAATGGAATGGCCCCCACATACACACACACGTAGTTTGCTCAATATCCACACATCAAACTATACCCAATCACATAGCTCTCAACCAACCAGGGACAAAGCTCAAAGAATTAAGGACAAACCAAGAAGTAATCAGGGACACATTTTTAAAATATTAGTACTATAAACTTGAGACACAGAGATTAAGAGAGACAGATCTAAAAATGTAGTCAAAATCAGGGATGTGCCTGAAAATCAGGGACAGTTGAGAGGTTTGCCCAAAATCACACCGTATTATAATCACACAAGTAAGCACACACACACAGTCAATCTGTTTTCACTCAGGCATACATCAGTCTTGCAAACCAAACTCACATACCAGCATCACACACACACACACACACACACACACACACACACACACACACACACACACAAATTGTTCCACGATTTTTTACTTTACAGAGGCACAAACATCTCATGTACCAGCATTGCAGCCATACAAACACTCATGCATGGAATCGCTCCACCTTTTTACTTCACATAGGCACAAACATCTCACACACCAGCACTCCAGCCATAAAAACACTCATGCATTCAATAACTCCACTTTTTCACTTCACAAACACAAACATCTCATACATCAGCATCACAGCCATATTAATACTTACTCACACATGCATCTCTATACTTTTCCACTTCAGTCACAAAAGTCTCACACACCAGCACTGCAGCCATACAAACACTCATGCACTCAACTGCTCCACATTTTCACTTTGTTCTCTTTTCTCACCTCATTCACAAAGACAAACATTGCCCACATACATATGGAAAATTTACCTCAACTGCTGCAGACTCTGCAAACCAAGAAAACCACCAGTGATTTCCAAAACTACTTATAGCCACCAATGGAATGAGTGGGAACTGTCCTGAGTCTGCACAATATGGCAGTTCCACATATGTGTAGACATAAAATGTAAAGCGTGGTTAACTGGTCCTGAACTTTTTAAAGTGCCAGAACCAGTTAACCACAAAGGAACTGAATATTTATTTATTTTTTTACTGAGACTTTGGTGGACCACAGAAAAGGCATTGGTGGGCCTGAATGTGGCTCTTGGGCTGCCCGCTGGATGGCCTTGCCCTAAATAATAAAACCCCTTTGAACAATCTAGGCAGGCAGTTAAGAGGGTTAATTAAAACTCTGAAGGCTAAATTTGATTAAAAAATAGCTTCTCAGGCAAAGGACAACCACAAAACTTTCTACAGCTATGTCCGTAACCTCAGGAGAAATACACAACAATGCACAGAACTTATTGCAAATGGCATCACCCACACTGAACTGGAGGCTATTGTCAACTGGTAGCCCAAAGGAAATGCCTCACAATACAACTTCCCCAACCATTACTAAGGAACAGGTCATGAATGCACTTTCCAAGGCCAAAAACACTGTATCAAAGGACCCCAATAACATCTCAGCATGCTTAATAAATAGCATAAAACATGACCTCTTTGGTCCACTTGAATCACTTTTCATCTGGAGCCTACAGTCATGTTTTGTGCCCAAGAAATGGAAGATGGCTACAGTCATTTCCCTGCACAAAGGAAGTCCAACCACGAATCTGGATAAATAAAACCCATAAGTCTGACCAGCCTCGTATGTATGGCCATGGAGAGAATCATCACAGACATGATAAAAGAGAACATAGGTAACCTGAAAACTCTGGACCCATCACAATTCAGCTTTGTTAAAGGAAGGTCATGCCTATAAAATCTGGTGGATTTCTTTTAGTGGGTCACCAAAGCAAGGGACCTGAATTTTGTCTGTGACTTAAACAGAATATGCTGGAGAGAGAGATATGTGTCTTAGAGACTGCCTCTCCTATGGAATAGGTTTCCCATCCATGTGAATCTGAGTTTGACTATTACCCAATTTAAGCGCAACCTAGACCAGTGGATGGGGAACAGGAAATTTACAATGGGAATGGCACACACGTCCCTTGTGGACAGAGGTAGCTTATAAGTACCTGTCCCTCAATGTCCTATTTGGATACATAGCATAATTATTATTTTGGGAAAACTTGGCTAGGCTTAGAAAGGCCCCCAGGTCATTTGCCTAGTAGCAATCTATGAATCTATGAGAGGACATTACAGTGGGGGCTGTGCAATACTCTCCCATAGTAGTGAGGACCAGATCAAGTATGCTTCCTCTGGTTGCTGTATTGACAATCTGGTCTAGGGAGTTTGTATTTACAAAATCCAGGAATCTCTGTACCTGCATATTTACTGTTGTATATGACTCCCAGTTAATGGTGGTGTAATTAAAGTCACCCATGAATATAGTACTGGGTTGGATGCTGAGTGTTTCCAGTAACCTTAAATACTCATTATAGGTTTCCAAGGTCATACAGGGAGACTTATAGCTTGCAAGGAAGTGGTATGGGATTTTGACTATGATGATTTGAATGTGGAGAAGCTCAAGTGCATTGACATGTTTGACCAGCCTTGAAGTATATTTATTTTTTATGTTAATTAACACATCCCAACCTCCAGCTTGTAGTAAGGAGTGGAGTTTCTTGTTTAGATTCCTAGCACTGAGCAGTAACAGCTTTAGATTTTCTTGGTTTTGATTTGCTATGTTGTAAGTACATTCGGTTTGCCACTGCCTAAAAAGGCAGTATGGGGCAGGACAATATTTTAGCCAATATTTGAAAGCCTAAAGGGGACAAGTGCAGACCATCCCTGCCAAAGCAGTGTAGCCTGTTGACCATCTCCTTCCATGCTGACAAATACTGCACCCCCTTAGAATGATACCAGAAACTAACCGAATTATTAAAGTGTCATCTTTTGTTTGTATTATATCTTCCTTGGAGAAAGTAAAATGCTGCTCAGTGCTAGGCTTATACCAGTGTGGGACTCATATTCCAAGAGTTCCATAATGCCTCTCTTCATATAATACAGGGAGGTACATCTCAGGTCATTTACACCCACATGGACTATGACTGAGTCATACCAGTACTTGTGGTCCACTGATCTCAGTGAATGCGTAATGTGGCAGATCCAGGCCCCTGATAAGCAACTGTCAGTGACTTTCTTCTTATTCAGCCTGGTGAGATGGACATCAGTGTGTCTCACAATGGAGTCTCCATTGACCAGAATGTTGGATTGTATGGTGGCTTGCCTTATGAGCTTAGAAGTACAGCCTCCATAAGCTGTGGCTATATGTGTTGATGTTTTGAAAGAGTGCATTCGGGGCTGCTGAGGGCATTTGTTATGTCTGTTTAGCAGCAGATGGATTTACTAAAGCTATAGCTGCTGGGTCAGGTCTGCGATTGTTCTAGAAAACCTAGAAAGACTGAGGAACTTTATATAATCTATCTACTTTATTAGGGCAGCTGCCCGACTGTCAGAGAAACCACAGGCTTTGATAAAAACATCTTCCAAGGCAGACAGAACAGGAGGAATACATGAAGGTTCTGTAAATTCCATCTGTAACAAATCATAATATTTTCTAAAGGACTGAGAAATCTCACTGAATTTTTCACTGAAAAAGTTGATTTTTCCTGGAAATAGTCTCAGAAAAAGAGAATCCTTCACAGGGACTATAAGATACAATCTCTTGAATATCTTTAGGAAAAGAGGAATGAATCCCTTTTTCTTTTACCAGAAACAGCTTTATAAGAAGGATCAAAAGCCTGCACAAGACCCTAAGCCAAACATTATAACTTACTCCTCTCCATAATAACTGATACAGGAGAAGACAAGAATTTAGTTTTATATCTATTTTTGACAAGAATTTCTGAAGAAGCAGACCTAGTAGTATCAGCAAGTACTTCCCCGTGGAGGGACACATTCTGGCTAAGCAGGTGCACTTTCTCCACCCCTTTTTCCAGGACGAACAAGAGTGGCTGTCTCTTGCCCACTAAGGAGACACCAGCAGCTACAGAGGATGTGTCTAACCCCCGGGTCCATGGTGGCAGTAAGGATTACACCAGGGGGTCTGAAGAAAAAATGAGTGGTCTGAGAAATCAGCTTTGGCCACAGCAGAGACACCCACCTGTGTTTAAAGCAAATTACTAGCCTGCTGTTCTGGCAAAGGTTGCTTAGCAATCTTTTATTTCTATGGCTGGAAAAAGGTCTGACCAAGGGACCGGTACTTTGCTTCATGGTCAAGAGAAAAATGTTGCTTGTTTCCTTGGGAAGGTTAGCAGCAATATTCAGTAAAACAGGAAAGTAGCATAAGTAATTTTTCCCAGGAAAAAGTACAGTAAAAAGCACTTTAAACACTTTTTCCCAGCCCCCAGAAGTAAAATAGGTCAGCGTTTCCACAGAATGCCTAGTTTTAAACACATTTTATCAACAAAAGTAAAAAAGTGAGTTTAGTTAAAAAAAAAAAAAAAGTTCCCAAGACAGTCACCAAAAACATTTTTTCACAGCTTAAAAGTACCTTTTTTAAGAAAAGGTGATCTTTCTCTGATAAAATGGTAATATGGAAGTGTTTTTCCTTAATGGAACAGCTTTAGCCGGCAGATCACCAAAGGCAACAGAGAAGTGCACTTGCTGGTAGCAGGAAAGTTCTGAAGGGCTTCACACCCACACCTGACTTTTTAGTACCTTCACCTTGAGCAGCCTAATGGTTTGGTACCATGGAAAGTGCCCTGAAACTTTGGAAGCTGGATGGCTGTTATATCCAATGCAGGATATAACCCATATAGGTAAGGCCACTGCAGCAGTGATCATAATGATGAAAATGACTGTATGTCCAGTAATGTATTCTGTTCTCTTCATGGGTGCTTACCTGCCTGTTGTTGCAGGTTTTGGAGTTAGACTGGTGTGGACGAAGTAGTAAAAAAAACTTAATTGCTAAATTAAAAAAAACAGTTTGTAGTGTATGTGACAGGGACCAGTAAGTGAAATATAGTACCATGGAATTATCTCATGTTTATCAGAAGCAAGCAGCAGTAGCAGTGTACTTGGCAAATGTACTCTTTTTGGCAGGGGTTTACTGATCAGTATATAACCTGTTTGGAGGCAGCAGTGTGACTGCATTTGCTCTAGCAGTACATAGGTTCTTGTCAGTGAGTTTACACTACTGTGTCAGCTGCTATTCTACTGGGCCCTTGTGAAACTAATTCTGTCAAATCGCATGCAGATTTTCAAAATGCTACTTTAGAATGCTTTGGAAGACCTGTCTAGGGATGGAGGGAAGTTGGTCGGCTTGCTTTATATCTCTTAGTATCTTTTTCCCCCATGCCTGCTTCTAAGAAAAGAAAGACTGACAGTGAAGGTTACATTTTTAAAAGTTCATTGAGGACTATTTCATCATTGAACATCATGATGTTATTTTGTATTTAATTTGTCAAGAAACTACAGATGTGCCCAAAGACTACAACAAAAAGTGCAATTAAACTACAAAGCATGCAACTAAATTTAACAGCATCACTGGACAAATGAAGACTAACAGTAAAAATCATGATGCAAAGTATTAATAGACAGCAGTCATTTTTCGAAGTGGCAAGCCAGAGTAATGAAATGCCAATGAAAGTAATCTATTTGATAGTAGAACTAATAGCAAAAAGAGTGAAGCCATTTTTGGATGAAGAGTTCATGAAAGACTGTCTTAGCACATTTAGTGATGCAGTCTTTCAACAAAAAAAAGTTAAAACATGGGAAATCTGAACCTCTCACATCAGTCCATGGTAAGACAAGTAAAATACCTCTCATCAGATATAAGATTATCTTTGCAGAACACTACAACACTGCCATTTATTTGGCTTGGCATTCAACAAAAGTACTAATGTTAAGGACATTGGTCAACTTGGCTATATTTGATTGAGGAGTTACCAAGTCTTTTGATGATCTGGAAAAACTACTGGATGTCTGTGCAATGAAGGGCACTTGAGCAAGAATTACATTTTTTAAATAAAGCTCTGAGGCGTCAAAACTGATGAGGCTCCCTCCATAACAGGGAAGCAAAGTGGGTGTCTAACTATAATGATGAAGTCAATAGCAGAGAAACTCATAGAACATCACTGCATAATCCATCAAGAGAATTTCCATGCTAAAATACTTGAAAATGTCATTGCAACTGTTAAATTTATAAGACTGAAGGGTCTGAATCACAAGCAGTTTAAAGCCTTTCTTCAGGTAGAAGGGGCACAGCATGATGATGTAATTTGCTTCTGTCGAATTTGGTAGTTGAGCAGGGCAGCAACACTAGGCATATTTTGGTCACTGTATGAGTAAATTAAATCTCTCATGGCCGACAAAGTTAAACAAGCCACATTGAAAGATGATCTGTTGTTAAATGACAGATTTCTTATAGACATAGTTGTTGACAGACTTAAATATAAAACTACACAGGAACAATCAATTAGTTAACAGGCTATATGAAAATGTAATTACATTCATTCAAAAGGTGAAACTACTGCAGATCTCTTTGTCCAAGCATAAAGTGCCTCATTTCTCATCCCTATGCATAATGCCTGCTGATACAGTGAACTATACAAAATAGCACCCAGCCAAGATCATTGAAGCAGGTAAACATAGGTTTGAGGACTTCCATAAATACCATAATAAGGTGGAGATCTTTGCACTGCTCCTAAAAATATTAAATTAGAACTCATTTAGTTTTACTACAACAGTGGCTTAAAGAGTGCCTTCACAGAGAACAGTCTCCTGAATTTCTAGAACCATGTGCCTGTAGAAATATATCCAAAACCAAAGATCAACCCAAGACCAAAACAAAGACCCCTTCTCTCCTACAGACTTACAAAGAACTTAGAAATCAAATTAAAAAAAATATCAACAAAGACAGGATCAACTTCTATGCAAACCCTCCCACTACCCTAAAATCTGACCCTAAAAAATTCTGGAACTCAATCAATCATATACTGAATCCAGGAAACCATTCCCCTCCCAACCCATGCCCAAATAAAACTTTTGAAGAAACTGCCACTGAATTAAACAATCATTTTATTAATTCAATAACTACCATAATTAATTACCTCCCCACTAGTAAAAATACTAAAAAACCCACTTTCTCATCTTCTCCTCCTTCTCCTAACTCTTTCTCTCTTATATCTGTCTCAACTAAATATATTAAATCTCTACTCTCTAAACTCAAACCCTGCTCCCCCTCAGCTGATAACCTGCCCTCTTACTTCCTACATATAGCTGCTGAACCCCTAGCCTATCCAGTATCCATCCTGATCAACCGATCTATCTCTGAATCATACGTTCCATCAATATGGAAAACTTTCTACACATTACCCATACATAAAGGAGGTAATTGTTCTGATATATCAAACTTCAGCCCAATTGCTATACTGTCTCCCCACTCCAAGATTCTTGAGAAATGCATTCACAAGCAGATAATGCAATACCTTCTCCAATAGAACCTTTTAACACACACACAACATGGATTTCATCCCAAACACAGCACTACAACTGCACTAATATCCTTCATTAATACTGTATCACTGGCCCATGAAAATAATAAACTAGTCTCATGTCTGTTCCTCGACCTGTCCAAAGCCTTTGACACTGTCTCCCATCCCCTCCTCCTAGACAAACTCTCTCACCTAAGATTCTCTCCTCCCACCATATCCTGGTTTTCCGGCTATCTCTCTAACCACCAACAAGCTGTTAAATGGCACTCTGCTCTTTCTCCCCCCAAGCGTCCCAATGGGTGCCCCCCAAAGATCCATACTGGGGCCACTGCTCTTCAATATTTTCACCAACCTACTTTACACTTCTTGTCCCAACTCCACACTTGTACAATATGCTGATGATTCTACAGTCATCACTATTGCTGACAATCCATCTGACCTCCACTCTACTATCCAAGCATCATTCAACACCATAGAGACATGGCTTTGTGACAACAAATTAATTCTCAACCCTAAGAAAACTAAACTCCTACTCTTCCTCTCAAAAAACCTCATCAATCTCAAAACAACATTTTCCATCCTATCTAGTAATAACACTGTCATTACCTCTGACCCTAGGACTAAACTGATAGGAGTCATAATAGATGATCAGCTTAAATTTGATCTCCAAATCACCACCTCTATCAAAAAGACTCACCAGAAACTCAGCCAGAATAACTCTCTCCCATGCATTTCTTCTTCCCACCCTCCTTTATTGCTCTCAATTATACACAAATCTTAACACCACACTCATAACCAGACTTGAAACTACGTATAATAAAGTTGTCAGATTTGCTGCAAACCAAACCTACAAATTACACCATTGCCTATTGCTTAAACAGTTGCAGTGGCTTGAATTCCCTCATTTGCTGCTACTACAGCAACTGTTAATTATCCACTCCATCCTCTATCTACCATCTTTCTGCCCTAGCTTTCAATCAATTATAACTAGATATTCCCCAACCAGGACATTACATAGCTCAGACCAAGACTTCCTACAGATCTATAAACCCAAAACCAAATCAGGGTGTTTACTTTATAACTATAACCCTGCTGCAACTTGGAACCAACTACCCCTAGAAATTAGGTCCCTTAACCAAACAAAACATTTCAAACTAGCCACTCGGGAATATCTAATAAATAAACGGTCCTGCCATTGTAGTCATCCTCCCTGAAACTACCTAACCCTAGCTTGTGTCTCATCTCTCCTTTCTCTTCCACTGTCTGTCTTAATAGCCATCTGTCTCACTGCTTAACCTCTACATTACCTTACTACTTCATCTGTACCTATACTGTATATAACCACTTAGAAATACTGAACACTGTTTTCCCTACATTGACATTATACCTAAGTTTTTGTTGTAAAAATTCTAACATTGTACTCTATTGCTTTTCTGTATAATTTGTTGTAAATGCTTTTTGCAGTTTGATCTCTAACACTCGTACCCAACTGTTTTCTGTAAAATTTTATTGTAAAATGTTATTTCTCTAATTGTTTTAGCTGCCCATGCAATTTTCTTGCTGACTTCATGTAAAATGTTAATACTGATTGTGGAGCTTTTCTCCTCGGGTCTCTACTGAAAAGGAGCTAATGTTCAGCTGGACTGACCCAGTTAACAAATGTAAAATAAATAAATAAATAAAATAAACAAATAACACACAAAATGCTATGAAATTTAATGTATTTTATGGCAACACAAACTGCTCTCTGCAGCTCTTCTCCAGAATGAAAAGTGTGAAAAGCAAACCGAGATCTGTTTGCACAGATACACATCTGGCAGATGCACTTTGCAGTTGCAAACATTTGGTGCAGATATAGAGCACTTGTGCTAGAACAAGCGCCAAGCATACCTCTCAACCTCTTAGTGCAAAAAAGCCTGACAAAAAGGGGGGGGGACAAAGGCCCCAAAAATAGGAACAGATTTTAAATATTACTCTTATAAACATAGAAATTTGCTAGAGTAACATGTTTGAAACTTAAATGTATGTCATTATTTACTGACTTCCGTCCTCATGTCATCCCAGTGATTTGCTAGAAAGCCACAAATTTTATGAGGAACAGACCAAAAATATGAGCCAAAACTCTGGACAGTTGAAAGGTATGGTGTTATGTTACAAAATAACATTTAGACAGCACAGTTCAACAGACAATAATAAATCCCATTTATTGCAGAGAACACATGTATGTGGGAGACTAAGAAATCAAGGTACTCTCTCCTCAAGGTATGAAAAATATGATTATATACTATTTCAGATTAAATGCAACATTATTGTTATAATCATAATACAGCCACTGACCAATTAAAAATTAACACAACAGGGTTATTGTTGCTAACTAAGATCTCCTGTACCTTTCAATATTAGGCATAGGTTCCAAATTAAAAAAAAAACTTTTTACACTTGCCATGTTGGCATGAAATATATCATCAGAAGTAGACTAAAACAATCAAGAATCTATCTTGAAGTGAAAATGTATTTAAATACAAACACTAACATTTTTCTTTCATTTTAATTTCTCCATTCACATTCCTCCATCTGATGCTATGAAGCATCCCTTAAGCTATATATTTTTTTAAGACCAGACAATAGCTAAAAGTTTTCAGATGGACTTTTTGCCTGGACTGTTTCACTTCCTATCAGTCATTCTTAAAATACAGTTTTTTTTTCTGTCCTTGGCATGTACAATGCTTATATGTTTGTTTTAAAAATATGGACTTATAGGAATAAAATACATCCTGACAGAATAAAAAGACAGCTTGACTAATTTTCATTTACACATTCCCCTCATTTATGTTGTCATACAATTTATTAAAACTTGTAACACTTTATTCATATTGGTTTCTTCACTATAACTTCTACCTAATGTGGTTAGTGACAATTATTCTTGTTCATTAATATTCATACTTTGTAATTTGATACTTTTTGGGGATTCAGTAAATTTCAAAATCAAAGCTTTAATCAAAAATAAAACAATTCCTAATAATAAGATCATAAAAGCTACTAACATGAAGAATTTTAAAATGCCCCCCCCCCAATCAGAAAAGAGATTGGTTAACCATGTCCACCGAGAACTGTCCACATCTTTGACAGTTCAGCAACTTTCTGAATAACTTCAAGGAGATTACAAATGACACTAGTGTTAAATGGAATAAATGAGCAGCACTCTGTATTGATGAGTGCGTGCATACTCTCTTTTGAATCAGGGGTAAAGTCAAGTGTCATTCTGTTCTGTAGTGCCACACTGCACATAGCAGTCAATTCTTGAGTTATCAAATTAATACACTCAAAAGTTACTTTAGTCAATATTTCTAATATCTTAGACAATTTACAAAGTTCCCAGATGGACTTGATTGTTCTATAAGCAAATAAAATGGCTGCTTCAGAAATAAACCAATCACTGATCCGTGTAAGTCAGTCTTTTGAACAGCATGATAAGAAATCCAGGAAGCATCTATTTTTCCAGCTGAATTTTGGATCTCCTTGGTATTTCTCCTGTGATGAGCATTACAAATCTTTCCATTAGGTAAGATTTCTGTATGTTGCGTGGCTGGAATAACACCACCTATACAGCAACAATCTGACCAGTCGGTTGGCATACAGGGATATGCTTGATCTCCACAGATATAATCGTTTTTGTATAATGCTGCCATAACCATCTCTCCAGCCCCATCATTAATTTTCCAAGTGAAGTGACAAATACTGTGTCCAACAAAAGAATTAACTATTTTTACAACAGCAAATATGTCCTTTAGCAGTGATTGCCAATTGAACAGGAACTACTGAAAAGGGGGTAGAGCTATGTTTAGTTTTTTTTTAAATTTTAGTAAGAAAAATAGTGAGGAAGGCTGTATGAAGATCTGTGTCAGTGAAAGGTATTGGAATGGCTGGAATACCCCCATCATGTGCAGTAGGTATATGTGCATAAATCCAACAGTCACTAACTTAAAGAGTGTTGGCATATGTGTGTAAGACAGCAGAAAAAATATTATATTTAGGATACCAATCAGGTGTTCAAGATACAATGCTAACCAAGCATCTGTCATTAGTTTTAGAGATGCTCTTATTTTTTTATAAAAAAAATTATTATGTACTTACAGTTTGGAGGGATGCTGATGGCAAGTAATCACAGTTTGAGATAAAAAAAGTGGATAGAATAAAATAATAATGAAAATCACAGTAGCTATTTTGATAGCAGGTCCATACAAAAATCAAACATTTTGGGTCTGGACAGGATTTTGAAGAAACTGTAAATATGGATGCTGAAGTACTAAGTTGTAGTTCATATGAAGTTGCTTTCCAAATAAGTTCCTGCCAGTGGGCAGTCCTTCATATTGGATGGCGGCAGCAGCAGTTGTAAGCAAAACCAAGTAATGTCCTTTTTGTCTGGGTTGCAGACAGAGTTTTTAAGCACGTTGTGATTTGGACAAAGTCTCTGGATTGTAATTCATGATGACCAGTTACTGTAGGTTGCTATACGGGTGCCAACACAGTGTGGTGGTAGAGCTGTAAAGCAGAACACAAAGACATGCAATATACAAAAACAAATGTATCTATATTTTGTAACTCCACGTGGTCAGGAAAAGGTGTAACAGGCATTCTTATAGGTCTGCTCATGAGAATTTCAAGAGAGGCAACCTTTAAGAAGAACTAACTGCACTTTGAATACTGAATAAGACTAAAGGTAAAGCTTCTGGAAATTTAAGACCAGTTTTCTCATACAACTTAGCAAGGTGTGTCTTTATACTCTGATTTGCCCAGTCTAGAATTTCTGAAACTTGTGGCCTATATGGGTAATGGTATTGCATTTTAAAGTTCAGTGTCTTACTAATCTGCTGTATTACTTGACACGTAAAATGAATCCCTGACCTAACTGAATACAATAAGGACTGCCAAACTGTGGGACAAAGTCCTGAATCAGTTTTTTGGCTACCATTGTAGCACCTTTTATTTGCACATAGATATGCCTCCATCCATCAAAAAAAAAAAACATCAATTACAACAAGGGCATTCTTCAGATTTTATATTTGTGGAAGTTCAACGAAGTCCCACTGTATAGCACAGAATGACTGCCATGGCTTTTTCAAAGTTTGTATAGGTGCCTGTACAGTCTTCGAAAAATAATATTCTAAACAAATCACGCAGGATTTAACAAAATATTGAGTGACTTCTGACAGGTAATGAGCATACCAAATGTTGGAAATCTGTTTTATTAAGACATTTTTACCCATGTAGAAAGGTAAGTGGTATGCTTTTACCAAGTGAATTCAAAAGTTTTGTGGGGCTATCAGCCACCCATCCAGATGGCATAACCAAAGGTTTGAAGAGCATCTGCAGCCATCATGAATCCACCTCAACTGTTCAGAATTCTCAGTCTGATTCTGGAAAGATAACAATTCCTGTAAAGAAATATCGTTGTCAGTCTCCTGGAGTTGCTGCAAAAATGAAGCCTGAACAAGATAAGACATCACAGTTTGTCTTGTCACCATATCTGAAAAAACTGTTACCTCTAGAGATATAAGAATTGTCAGTTTTATATGTGGCACATTTTACATCAACTTATTTTGGCAATAATAATGCTTTCATCAGTTCATGAACAGAAATAGCATTTTTTAATAAATGTTCCTGTTGAAGTAAAACACCCTCATTATCTCCAAAGTTTCCCAAAGTTATGAACTACCCCATAAGTATAACATGAATATGTAAAAATGTTAATTGGCATTCTTTGCAGTTTTACAGGCTTCAGTAATAGCCACAAGTTCAGCTATTTGCCAAGTTAATAAACATTTGTCCTGGGTATAAATGGAAAAGGCTGCTACAAACACTCCATCTTCTCTTTGAACACATGAACCATTGGCAAAACAAGGCAATTCTGGATTTTGTAATGGAACATCTTTTAAATTTGATTTAGGAGGAAGCGCACTTTAACAGCAACATAGTTATGTGGTTTTTCTTTGTCTTTTGTAGGGATTACAGAAGCAGGGTTAAGGGGTTGGCAATGAGTAATCTGTAAAGAAGGATTATTAAGTAAATACAATTCATATTTAGATAATTATGCTGCAGGTAAGTGTTGTCTTAGTTTTTAGTAACAATGCTTTCACAGAATGTAGAACTGCCACATAGATCTTGTGCCTGAGAGTTACAGCATCCATTTCTACTAAGCTCCCTATAGCAGCCACTACTTTAAGGCATTAAGGGAGGGCTGCTACTACAGGATCATGATTTGTGCTAAATTAGGAATAGGTCTAAAACCATCATTTCTATGCTGTACAAGTAAACTTAATGCTACTTTATTTCTTTTATTGCAAAACAAGAAAATATTTTAGAATAATCTGGTAACCCAAGTGCAGGATGATTTAAAAGTAGTTTTTTTGGTTAAATAAAAGCTTGTTCATGGCAAACTTGCCAAAGTAAAGGTTCAGAAGCATATTTCTTTACAAAACTAAAAACCTTGTGTACAGGAACGTGAGGGCTTGTAAAACTCAACACTGCTTGTTCATACTGCATTCCTCTGCAGACGTAGCTAGTGCAGCAAATGGCAAATAAAAAAAAAAAAAAAAGAAAGTGCAAACCAACGCAAAAAAAAACAAAAAAAAAACTTTTATTGCATGTAGTAAGCGCCACCAGAATGGCTTCTCAGACTGTAGCAGCATACACATCACACAGTCAATAAAAAGCTTTTCAACAATTACAACAGGGTGTTGTTCAAACCAATTAATTAAACAATAAAATATTCATGAAGCTTCTACTATAAAAACATCCATTATGAAACATAGATTCAAAAAATATAAAATATATTATATATATTATTTTGTATTTAATTATTCACAGCTTTATCATTCAACTTGAATCAGCTCTGCATCTTATAATCCATCTGAGTTCCATCTCAAGTGTATAAGCTTCCACATCCCCACCCCTCATAGTATCATGAATAATCTGTAAGGCAAAAAGGTAAAGGAATGTGTAGTCCCTGATGTTGCATTAGTAATATCACCTATTCTCATTTTATAAAGATGTTCCCTAAAGATAAATCACGTTCTCTGACCTACAATTAGTCCCTGTGGAAAAAGAAAAGGTTTGCCCAGTGACAGGTTGTACAAATGTATTACTATTGTTAAACCATAAAGCCGAACTGTAGTAACTGTTCCTCATTACCATCCCAAATTAAAAATTTGTTAAATTAAAGAGACTACAACTGCAGAGTACTTAAAATGCCAAACTTCAGGTAACCATTTTCCTGATTTGTTGTTACAATGGCAAAATTGAACAATTTTGAACCCTGAGACATATAATACTAAATTAGTTGAACAAGTTTACATATATACTATAGTAGTCACAATGTTAAGAATAAGAGAAAGAAAGAATAATTTGACATATAACAGAGAGAAGCTTGTGTGATGATTTGAAGAGATGATTCTATAGTAACTCCTGCTGACAATGTTGTAAAGGGATGAGGGCAGACCAAATGAGGGCGCCTGATGAGGGCCCTTTGAATCATGAAGCTGAGGATGAATTTAAGATGTTTGTTAAGAAAATCTTGAAGGATGCGGAAATAAACAAGGCTTGACACATATAGTGACTAGAGGAACTAATCAGAGCCCTTATTTCTCTCTGCCCTTATTTCTAATTTTAAGTAGTTACTCAAGGACAGGCACATAAAGGCAGATAGTTACAGTGAATGTACCTATTTATTATACTAATTACTAGTGAAATATAAATATAATTATAGAAAATATAGGGATGTGCTCACTGTCACTGTAGATGTTTCTTTAAATTGGTAGAATAAGACCTAGATACACATACAAGAATAAGATGAACTTGAAACAGTGTAGTTTTATTAACAATAGTAATATATTGTAGGTCAGTAAATGTGATGAGAACAGGGAAGAACATCTTTATAAAAATGTAAAAATGCACTAGCGCAAATTACTAAACACACTATCATACACAGACAGGTTTCTTTTTTTTTTATTTTGCCTTTTTGATTCTATGATATATGGGATGGGTGGGGATGTGTGGATACACTGGAGATGGAACTCAGATGAGATGGAGAGATAGAGAGGATTCAACCCCTGCTGGTTGAATGACGAAGTTAGTCTACAAGATTTTTTGAAGAAGGAATGAGGGAAAGCTGGTAATTAATAAAAAAAAAAAAAAAATAATAATATATATATATTTTTATTATTTTTTTTTTGAACAGTTTACTTGTTGTTTTAACTGTTGTTTTATCTATGTTTCATTTTGGATTTTTTATAGTAGAAGCTTCAATATTTTTTTATTGTTTAATAATTGGTTTGAACAACACCCTGTTGTTAATTGTTGAAACTATTTAATGACTGTGTGATGTGTATGCTGCTACAGTCTGAGACTGCTTTCTGGTTTTGCTTTTATTCTTGACTTGGTATATTTCTTTACTAAGTCCATTAAGGGTTTTACTACTTCTGCAAAATAAGAAATCCATTGTCAGGAATAGCCTGTTAGGCCCAGGAAAGCCCATAGCTGTTTCATCATAGTATGGCATGGTGCAGTTAGTATTGCAGTGATACATGAAGGCAATATCTGTCTAGAACCTTTTAAAATAAGATGTCCCAGGTATCGTACTTGAGATTTTCATAATAGCAGTTTGTCTTTAATAACCTTAAATCCTAATTCTGCTAGCTTTGTTAAAAGTTAGTATCCTGCCTACATTTGAGAGAAGATTTGAAAGCTAAAAGTAAATCAGATGCATACTGAACTAATATAGATTTGCATGGGAATTAAACTTTGTCTATTTGTTTTTTTCATCTCCCAATAGAAAAGAGTAGGTAATTTGGCATAACTTTGAGGTAATCTAGTCCGAGTGTATTGTACTCTATATGTAAATGCAGACAGATACTGGCTGTCTGGGTGTATAGGAATATAAAAGAAAGCTGAAGAAATATCTATCACTAAACAGGTGGTGGCTGTTGGTGGGATGGAACTAAGTATATTAGCAAGGTTAGGAACTACAGGGAAAGTTAGTATTACTACCACATTAACTGCTCATATATCTTGTACAAATCTATAAGTGTTTCTTCCTGGTTTCTTGACTGGTAAGATGGGTGTACTACATAGGCTTCAAGCTGGGATTATTATGCCTTGTTGTGGTATGGTAAAAATAACAGGATCAAGTAATTTTTCTGCTTCAGCTGAGAAAGGATATTGGACTACCACCGCCACATTATCACAAGGTTTTAAAGCTATTTGTACAGGCTCTGCACTTTTTATGAGACCTACCTCACATTCATATGTAGTCCAAAGCTGAGGAGGGATTGCTTCTAGGCTTTTCAAGTCAGAAGTGTCTGTGATCTGATTAGATGTTAAGACAGCAAATAGGGAAGCTTCATTTGAACAGATATCACTTGAATACAATCCTAAAGATTCATTTGGGATATCAAGAAAAAAAATCTGATGTAAAATAAAACAGTACATCTTATTTTAAATAATAAATCACTAAAAGATTTAAAGAGGCAGCATTTCCTACAATAAAAGCATGTTGTTCTGTTAAATGAACAATTTTAATATGGACCATGTTTTGTTTCTGGATACTCTAAAGGAACTCCAGACACTCCCACTCCACAGACTGTTTTGGTTTAAAGTAGGAGATTTTCAGCATTTACTGAAGTAATCATAGATCTAGTAGCTTCTTTATTTGCAAGAAAATTAAAAGATGAATTTTGCACTATAACATTGACAAAAGGATCTTCTTGGTCAACTGTACCAAAAGAAATACCTGTGTTTCCTGTTCATGGCTGTCCTAATGAAACTGCCACCTTGCAGGTGGCTGTCAAGCAGTATTCCACACAAGAGGGCGTCTTTCTGCTTACTGTGACATCTAGACATTTGGGAAATTTGTTTATTGTAGACACATTGTGCATTCATTTCACCAATGTCCAGACTGACCACAATTGAAACAATTAGTTAAATGTGTTTCAATCTTTCTTTAATTTCTCCAAATCTTTTAGGTTTCTAATACCATGATGGAAATGGACCCCTTTCCTAAGTCAAAGTATGATTAAAGTTCATGAAATTAGTATTGTTTCAATCTTTGATGTCAGCCAGAAGTGCTCTTCACAGCACTTGCAATGTGCCCAGAAATGACTCCTGTCTGTCTGGGTATTTTTCTTCCACATTGCTCTCATTTCTGCCTGCAAATCTTGATATTTTATGACGTTGTGTCTCTCTGTATGCAAGACCCTGCAATCACTGGGTGTAGAGATTTCAGTGATCAAAGCTACTTTTGTCTTCTTTTCATGAACCACTATATCCGGTTTTCTTGCATCTATCTTTTGAACTGTTGGTAATGGGTGATCCCATGTGTTGTAGACTTCATTTTCTATGATGCTTTGTGGATCATGTTTCCAATGTTTTTCAGCCACTTCAGTACTATAATGTTTGCACGATCCCCAGTGCAACAGTCTTGCCACATTATTATGCCTTTCACTACACACTTCTTCTGCCATTAGCATGTCACAACCAGCAACGAGGTGTGCGACTGTTTCCAATTCTGTTTTACAAAACCTACATTTCTCTGTTTCTCCCACATGTTCAATGGACTTTATAAACCAACATGTATGTAAGCCTACTATCTTGGGCTGCCAATATTAACCTTTCATCTTTTGGTTTGAATTTGCCTCTCCTTAACCATTCCTGCATTCGATCCTGATCAACTTGAAGTTCTTCCAGAAGTTTTCTATACTTGCAGCTATATTTATGCAATTTCCACATTTCTTGCTTTCTCATCTGATCCTTCACCTTATATTCTTTCTTTTGTTTTTTGGCACATTCAGTTGCTGCCTGATTTTTATCTACTACTGGTTTGATTTCCATTCCTGCTTGATGCCGATATGCTTCTGCTAGACTAAGTAAGGAAGTCATCTTTGATTTATTCTCCTTATGTTTTAAAACTTTCACTACATTTGGGATGGGTCTTATGAGGTCAGAAGGTATGTGTACAGTCCCACAATTGCAGATCTATACATGTAATCAATTTCAAGGAGGCACATACCTCCTTCAGAACAGGGAATATATAATCTTGGTATACACTGATTTTTATAAATCATTTGGTGAGCATGAAGCATTCTTCTTGTTTTTATGACTAATATATCCAACAAGTTTTGGGACCAGTCAATCACTCCAAAACTGTAAATTAGAACAGGAAGAGCAAACTGGTTTATAGCTTGAATTTTGTCCTTAGATGTCAACAGTGTTTTCTGGATTAATTTAAGTCTTCTAAAATATTCCTTACTAAGTTTTATTCAAATTTGTTCATGTTTTATTGTTGATCCTTCATCAGTTCCCAAATATTTATACACTCTCTCTTGTTCAAGTTCTTTTATATGACATTCTTGTCCCAAACTGATATTTTCTTGGCGCTGCAATTTTCCTACTTTAAAGGTTGCGTTTGCACATTTATCAAGACCAAATGACATTCTTATATCATTTGAAAAAGTTTTGACTACTTGCAGTTGTGCTTTCCATTCCTCATCTGATGAGCTATACAATTTTAAATCGACAAAGAGAAGATATGAGATCTTTACACTTTGTTGTTTAATAGGAGCCAAATTATAGCCATGGTATAATCTGTTAAGTACACAGCTTAAAGAGTTAAGGGCAAGAGAGAATAGCAGCGGTGACAGGGAGTCACCCTGAAATATTACCCTTTGAATTTTTATCCCTGGAATAATAATTTTTCCTTTATCATGGCTTAATTGCAAAGTGGTCTGGCTGTTTCATGGTCACTGTAATGTAATCGATCACTGTAGGGCGTCTTACACATTTTTAAGCACTCTTTCATCCATGAATGATATTATCAAATGCTTTTTTTGTAGTCAATCCATGCCATACTTACATTCTTCCCCTTTTTACAGTACTCCACTATGACTTTAACCACAAATGATCCTTTGTTCCATATGACTTTCTTTTATTGCCATTTTGTTCTGTTGCCATAATTGAGTTTTCTTCTAAATTATTATAAACTTTGTCTGCATCAATTCCAGTGTATAGTTTATATGTCGTTGGAAGGCAAGTTATTGGTCTATAATTTTTAGGGTAGCTTGTAGGTTCACTCTTAAGTAGGAGTATTGTTTTTCCTGTTGTTAGCCAGGTTGATGACTGTTTGGGGTATGCCTATAAATAGTTCCTATTCATGGCTAAATCTTTGTGCAAAGATGTTAATACTTTTAAGCAGAAGTTAGGTACTGCATTTGGGCTTGGGCTTTTCCAATTAGAGGCTTTTTTGAACTATGTTTCAATCTCTCTGGCTGTTACTTCATCCCATTTCATATCCTTTACCTTTAAACTTCTTATGGTTTCTTTTACTTCTTCTATCCATTTATCATCTTTGTTATGTTGGACAGGATCTTTATAAATGCTTCTCCAAAATATATCTACTTCTTTTTTGGTGTTCTTTCAATTCCTTTTATCTTATTTTCCAGTTCTCTATAAAACTCACTTGGGTCATCAAGGAATTGCTTATTTTGTACTTTTCCTTTATATTTATCTACATATCTTCTAAGTTTTTCAGCCTGTGCTGAGATTTTTAGTTTATTTGAGATAGTGCATGACAGATCCTGATCTGTTCTAATACTGCACATTGCTTTTATTACATCTAGCTTTCTAAGTATTTTTGTTGATCTGTTCCCTCTTCTATACTCTTCTATCAGGGACACTTTTTGTCTTAATTGCCTTATAGTTTTCTTTATTTGATACTTCCATGATAGTATTCGATTGCTCCAATTCCTTTCCATCACTACACTGTGTTCTTGTGGTAGAACTTTATCACTTATTAATTTAGCTGCACAGTAATATACCCTGTTTACTTCTGCTATATCACATGAATCTCTATGGACAGTCCTAATTACTGTGTTCATTTGTTTAATCAAACTTCTGACTCTTTGTGTTTTATCGACCTTCTGCAGTCTATTTCTTTCATTGATCTTAATATGTCTATCTCTATTAAATCAAGCAACTCTTCTCCTAGCTCATTTTCTGCTAACTGAAGACACATTTTTTGTTTTCCATTTCCTGCTGGCATTCTATAGAAAATTCTATAGCATCTTGTGGCACATTCTCTTCAATTTCATCCTGTGCCATCCATTGCTCTGTCATATGGGAACTCACTGGCCCCTTAAGAGAGGTACCTAAATCCTGTAACCGCAATCACCCTGTGGTGACTGTGGTGGTATAGAAGGGTAATCATTTTGTTGATATTGTTCTGGAGGCTTGTTGTTGGAAAAATCTAAATATATCTGTTCCTCTGTGATTCCGTCTTCCACTTGCCTTTAGTCAGTATTGAACTGTTGGAGCTGAATGTGTACTAATTTTTCTTCTGCTCTTTTAATTCTCAGAGTATGTTATCTGCTGCATATTGTGCTTAAGTAACAATTTCATAGATATCTGTACTAGGCCATTTTAAGCAAACTTTTTTTGATTTGTTCTTGAACTGGTGGCAATAATCCATCATCCCTTCCATAGATTCTGAAGATCTAGAAAAAGCTTCAGACACATCTGTCTTACCTTGTAAATATGTATCAATACATTTGTTTTCTTTTCCTACAATGGCTTTGACCCTTGCCCAGTTAGATGTTTTTGGGTGGGCATACTGTGGTAATAGCTTTTAATAAATTATTCCTAGTCACAAGGAATGTGTTGTCTGTGTGTTTTAGAACATTACTGCTTATATTAGATTTTTCCCCATATTTTTCTAAAAATGTCAGGGGGTGTTGAGGATTTCATATCTGCTCTCAAATCTTTAGTGATTGCATTTTGTAACTGTGGATGTCCTTCTAGTATTTAGACATACTTAACAGAATATGTCTGAAACTGATGGAATGCATCTACAATACTTTGGAAATCTATTGGTATCCACTGGCATATCACTATGATAGTTGGTTCAGCTTTACTATCCTGAGTGGCTGCAGGATTAGATAACTCTCTTAAGGGGGTGTATTTGTGCATTTGATGTGTCAGTGCTAGAAGTAGAACCAGAATCATTTTTTTCCTCTGCATCCTGTTTAGAAGGGAGGTCCACAGATATTCCTCTCAGTCAATAACTATTGGAAACTGCATCACAATTTGTTCTATCTTTTTCAGGGTATTAGTTTTTGGAGTGTTTACATTAGCAAATCATTTTAATTTTCCTCATGCTTTGTATTAGCTCAATGAGTTCATTTTTGATACAACTGTCTTCCCTTATTAGCTATTCTTATTATCATTTGATCTGTAGGTGTTTTTTGTCACTGTTGTTTACAGCTTGTATTATAGGTTGACCAATGGGGGTGAGTAGAAGTACTAGAAGTAATTTCTGTTGTAGCTGGGGAAGTAGTAGATATTTCAGCAAAACATACCTCCACCTGCCCTCTTGGAGAGAGAGCATTCTCAGCTTCATATGAAGTACATTGAGGAAGTGGAGGCCAGTCATTGTCTGATGATTCTGGTTGTGTTACTTCTATTTTTCTAATTCCCTTAAAGGATACATACCTCAAGAATGAGTTTTTTCATCTGTACAATTTTGCTGTGAATTTACTGTTCTATTAACTGCCTGCAGCTGTGACTTTAATCTAGATGAATAATATGTTAAACTCCTGACTACAGATATTTTTTCCTTACTTTTAGCTTCTTCTGGCAAGTCATTAAAAGCTAACCAATAAGAGTCTGGTACCTTGTTACCTTTTTATTTCCACTTATTTTTAATTTTATTTCATATTAAAAGTATCTTTTTCCAGAAATTGTAAAGCGCTCTTTTTTACTGAGTTCAGACCTTTTTTACCAGATAATTACAGCTATCTCTGCCATATGTCTTAAACATATGCCTGGCCAGAGTCCCATACTTTAAAACTAATGGCTAATTTCTGTCAGTTATGTAACTAATACACTACTAATCTGTGCTAATCCATCATAATTAGAGATGGAACCCAAAGTGAAGTAAGCATCTCCTGTCTACTCCAGACAATTTAAAATCTTGCAAAAGATAAAACAAATACAAAGTAGTCAAATGTACAAAAACATTACATAAATGTATAAGGTATAAATTCACAGCAGAGTACTCAGTAATACAATGAAGATTCCATTAGAAAAGTATACAATATATGAAAGGTATATATTTTTTAAATGCTGCAAAATAAACTTTTGTTTTCACACAAAAAAGTGTTCACATGCATAAAGATGCATGTGAACACTTTTTTTGTGAAAAGAAAAGTTTGTTTTGTGCATTTAAACTTGATCTTTAAAGAGGGAAATTCAGGGAGCACAAAAGAAAACTGAATGAAAGTGATTATATTCCAGAAATAAGCATTTATTTTCATTGGTCATTAAGTGTTTACTACATATGAAAAGCTTACATACCTATTTGTGAGGGAACAAGCACTTAGTGCTCTCCCAAGGACACGAGAATCTGGCTGGCAGACCAGGAATGTAAAACTACTGAAGAGAAGGAAGGGAGACTGCTATCTAGCAAGCAGGTCACAACTGGACAAGTAGGGGGGTACACAGCACTTACACATGAGCATAAAAAGACCAATTGGTGTAGTCAAAGCTATCACAGCCTGTTTCAAAGGAAGAATGGGAAATCATCAGTTCATATAGGTCCAGGTCTTCAAAAGTTTGCACTGTGACTAATGGCGACATGAATGATACTGACAAGGTGGGGAAAGTACAGTTGTGTAGGCAATTACAATAACGGCAGGTGTTCAAATAGATCACTGTTGTAATATTCTTGACATTTGGGACCTTCCCCACAAAGATCCTGTCCATCTGTTAAACCTTCTAAAGCTCAGGATCCTTCCTGTTTGAAGTGTATGTCCTCCCTAGACACATGCCAGCAAGCTGGCATAAGAAGAGCATACATCCATGCCATTTCAGAGCTTTCTTTTCTTGATAAAGTATAAGTTAGACAGCAGATTAATTTCATAACAAAAAGTCAAAAATCTGAGAAAAAATAAAGACAGGGTGAATTTAGAGAACACGGGAAGAGATAGGGTGGGGGAAGGAAAGAAGTTAAGAAATAGCCTACCCCCACCATAAGGTAAAACTTCAAATGTATACTCCAGAGAAGATGGAGGGAGAGTATAGGTACTGCATCAGTAATCTATTCAGAAATCTCCCATTGCTTTTATATTTATATACTTGCATATGCTCTTGGTGTCCAACAAACCGTGCACTTTTATCCCTCCTGAAACTGCTCCCTAAGCAAAGTCTGAGGTGCCTGTGGTGGCTGACTGCTTTGAAAAAAGAAGAGAGAAGAGGCAAACTGATTTAAGGATATTTGCTATCTCCAACAAATGACTTCCCTTCTGACAATCTCCAGCCCTGGGATTTTAAAGTGCAAAGGATGTTGATGCTGGACCAGAGACTCCACATACCATTGTGTCTTTTTCATGTGGAGTCTTTCCAGCAGTATCATGAGAATTGTAGATGCCACGAGGCATAAAATCCTGAGATATTCCCTCACAGTGACAGAAGTCAGAGTGGAAAACCTCAGACACAGATCTAGATATAGATCTATTTTTTCCTGTGGAAGAAAAGTTCTTTGAACTGAGGTGCCTACCTGGCATCTCAGGAAAATAATCCTGTGAGAAAGAGTCAAAAAAAGGCTTTTGAAAGTTCTCCTGGAATCTCAGCTTGTGTAAGAGAGATTAGTGACACTTTAAAAAGACTTTGCAAAGATACACAAGTTGTGTAAATATGGAAAAATGTGAACACCTTGTAGCCTACAATGGGCAGTAACAGGATATACTTTGTAAACACTCTTGGTGCAGTGGATAGTCAATGGTAAGGCAGAGAACTGATAATGCGATCCAGACACACAAAACCTTAAGAAATGCCTAAATTCTAGATTAAGAGGACTATAGAAACTATCTGCCTTTATAATACATAAAACCACAACAGCATTACACATACATCACTACAGAAACACTAAAGACTTATCACATTTCTGCCCTACAGCCTTTATCAATTCTTTAAACAGCATTAACTGGGATCCATTAAAAATACTTCCTCTAGACAATGCACTAGAATTTTTCAACTCTACATTCCTTAGCATCTTAAACAGCCTCGCGCCTCCCCAGCTAAAGCATGTAAAATCTAGTCACACCCCATGGCTCAATAGAGCAACCAAACAGAACATGGCCACCCGAGACAAAGCCTGGAAGCTTTGGCAAAAGCACAAAAAACCCTCTGACCTTATAACTTACAGACAACTTCGCAACCAAGTAAAATGCCTAGTTACTAAGGATAAAAAAGACTACTATCATACTTTACAAAACCAACACAAAAAATCCAAAACACTTCTGGAGCTCAATCAACAGCCTACTATACCCAGGGTCAAACCATAACCCATGTCCAAATCCATAAAAAATGCTGTTGAAATAGCCACACTCAAACACATATTTTATAAATGTCATAGCTAATCTCACCACCAACATCCCTCAAAATCATCCTAACCCATCAGACCCTCCAACTACAAATACCTCCTCTCCCCACTCACATAACTTCTCTCTAGCACCTGTCCCTACTGCCACACTAAAGAAACTACTTCTGAAACTAAAACCATGCAATGATGCCCCTGACAACCTGTCCCCAGAATTCCTTCAAAAAGCAGTAAATTCCATTGCCTACCCCTGTCAGCTTGATTCTTAATAGGTCTATTCAAGAGTCTTATGTTCCCACCATTTGGAAAAAAGTATTTATCTTCCCACTGCACAAAGGCAGAAACAGCACAAACATCCCAACTTTCGACTTATTGCCATTGTCTCTCCTATCTCAAAAATCCTCGAAAAAGTATTCACAGACAACTCCTTAACTATCGACTTGACAATAACCTGCTGTCAGCAACAAAGCATGATTTTAGACCCAGACATAGCACCACTACAGCTCTTATATCCTTCTGCGACTCTGTCAATTGAGCTCAAGATGCTGGGAAACTTGTCTCCTCTCTATTTCTCAACCTTTCTAAAGCCTTTGATACTATCTCCCACCCTCTTCTTCTTAGAAAACCATCCAACTTAGGAATCTCTCCCTCTACCCTGCACTGGTTTTCTAACTACCTCACAGACAGACAACAAGCTACTAAGTGGCAACACTCTTTCTCTCCTTTCCTCAACACCACCACTGGTGTTCCCCAAGCATCCATCTTAGGGGCTATGCTATTCAGCATTTTCATCAATAACTTCCACTCTACTCTCACTCAAGGCACAGTCATCCAGTATGCAGATGATTCTGCTATCATCTGCACTGTCAGTTCTCCACCCGCACTCCTGAAACTTACCCATTCAGCTCTCACCTCCTCCAAAATACGGATGGCTAACAATCACCTTGCTTTAAACCCTAAGAAAACTAAACTTGCACTATTCACCCCTAAGAAGACCATTACTATAAACAAAGACTCTCTCTGTTCTCTACCAAGATAACACTATCATTGAGGTTGTCACACATACTAAACTTCAAGGTTTTACTATAGATGAACACCTAACTTTCAACATGCATATTTACAACAAGATTAAAAAAGCACACCAGAAACTGGGCATGCTATACCGACACAAAACATTCCTCAATTAGTCCTCAAAACTATCCCTTGCCTCTTGCTTCCTGTTCCCATCTCTTCTTTACAGTGCTCCTCTTGTTACCAGCATACAGGTCAGTCTTAAATCCAAACTAGACTCGTGCTATAACAAAACTGCAAAGTTTGTCACTAATGGACGACACATCTTACCACTGTGCCTCTCTTCAATTACTAAACTGGCTAGAACTTCCTCATCATCTTACAGATACACAACTAACAACTGCCCACAAACTAATATTCAGTCCATCCAGCTGCCCTGCCCTTCCTTCTCTATTTACACTATACTACCCTAATAGACCTCTCCTCTCTGAAAATCAAATGCTCTTGCAAGTAGATAAATCTAACCTCTCCACTGGTCAAATACTCCACTCCTTTTTCACTGCTAGACTATGGAACTCTCTCCCACCTTCACTTAGATTCACTAGCAAAGTATCTTTCTTCAAAAAATCTTTGAGACAACATCTTTCCTTCCAGTGTCTATGCTCATGTGCTAGTTCCTCACAACCTATAACCTGACTTTATCTCTCTCCTGCTACTACTCCCACCTTTCCTTCCTCCATCCTATATTACCTTCAAAAACTTCACCTTTATCCCTGGATGATACTCCGTTTCTGTATCTATGTATACATGTACTGTCAGTAGATAGATTTATGTACAGCTGAATTGCCTTCTTACTTTGTTAAAAACTTTGTATACTGTTTAAAACCTGTTGTATTAGCCAATTGAGGTTTTATCAAATGTATGTATTGTATAAATCATTGTGAAGCTTTTTTTTCCCAGGGCCTCCACTGAAAATGGGTACTTTTTGGCCCAGTGGACCTTCCCAGTAAACAAAAACAAATAAATAAATAGGAATGTAATAATCATCTTTTATATCTAAAGTTACTGAGAAACTTGCATGAGGAAGAAGCGGCAATGAGTTGTGAACTAACAGCATTTTGAACTTGGGCACTATCACAAACAGGTTTAGGAAAGAAAAATTCAGAACAGGTCTCCAAGCATTTTCTTTTTTTGGCACTAATGTATCCTTGAATAAAAAAAACTAGTCTTCTTCTAGCACTCACTGGGAAAGCAAGTGAACAAGGACAGGTGGAAATAGAAGAGTCTGGTGTGCTGGATGATGGGTTACCCCATGGAAAACAGGAATTTCCTCTGTAACCTTGATGAAAGATCTTTGGAACCCATTTGTCTGAAACTATCTGTTGCCAAAGAGAAAAGTGGAGATTCAGACTTTCTAGAAGGGAAAAGGGACTGCCATGGTGGGAGGAGGGGACAAGGTCCCTTAAATCGGCATTCTGACTTGCTGGACTGTCCTTGGTTTTGAGGGATTCCTGAATTCTTTACTTTTAATTCTTTTTGGAATTCTCTTGTTCATAGGTGTGTACTAGGCTTATGACCCTGGGAGCCTTTACAAGCCTAGCCCATAGAAGTTCCCTGGTATCATGTCGCCCAACGTTAGTTCCCAGTGCCTCTATCAAGTACAGCCACTGGAGTGATCCCCAGGATGAGCTATTTCCCAATCCACTCAAGATGTCACTTGAAGAGAGCCAGTGAGGTGCTCTGCTTGACATGTATGGGAAGTCTATTCCAGAGCATGGGCAGTCTCTGGGTTATGAACCTGTCCCTCCAGCATGTTCTGTTGATTGTGGTAATGAAGTTGAGGTCGCTGGAGCATGTGGTGTGGAGGGATTTCTTTAGATGCAGCATTTCTAACAGAGCTGGGTCAGACATAGCTTTGTAAGTCAAGCAGAGATCGCCTCTTAGTAGACGATATGAGACAGAGAATAGCTGGAGTTTTTTGAGTCTGTCCATTTAGGACATGTGTTTAAGGCCTAGGATCCTCTTTGTGAGGTACTTTTGTGGCCTTTCCAGTTGTTGCATGTGTCTAGTGAGGTACATGCCAAATGGGGCATTATACTCAATGATTGGCCTAATGAGGGAAGAGTAGAGAGAGATGATGACCTCTTTCTTCCTGGATGCAAAACCCTTGGTAATGAGATGTGCCATACAGAAGGATTTTCTGACCACAGTGGCAATGTGGTAGTTGAAGGAGAGGTTGCTGTCAGCCTGTGTCCCCACATCTCTTACAACGCCTTCAGTGTTCATGGGCTCCCTTTGATGTGGTAATTAGTGGGAACTGAGTTTTCCCAAAGGGTATGGCAATGCATTTTTTGTCACTAAGCTTAAGGCCATGGTTTTGACACCAGTCATTGGTCTCAGGGAGGCCTTTTTGTAGGAAGTCTACATCACTTGGGAAGTTAATAATGGCTCCCAGCTTGCAGTCATCTGTGAATTTGGTCAGCCAGAGTCCCTCCATATTGGCCTGGACTTCTGAGAAGTAGATGCCAAACAGGAGAGAACCCAGGACCGATCCCTGTGGGACTCCACTTGTGACTGGTTGGCAGTCTGACTTGGAGTCCACTGGTTTCACACTGTGGGTTCTATCTGTGAGCCAGTTTTCAACCCACTTAATGATAAGGGGGCTGATGCCTAGTTTGGTGAGTTTATCAATAATTCCTGAGTGTGGAATGGTATCAAAGGCTTTGGCCAGCTCGAGGTAGGCTATATGAACTGCCTTGGCCTCATCCACAACTCTGGTGACTTACTCAAAGAAGTCAACCAGGTTGAGCAGGCATGATCTACCTTTCACAAAATCAAATTGCATAGGATCTAGAGTTTGGAGATTCCCTACATTCTTGTTAATTAGGGCCACAATGATGCACTCCATAGCCTTACATATTAGATTTGTCAGGCTAATGGGGCGATAATTTCCAGGGTATGTAGTCTCTCCCCATTTATGGAGAGGGATGACTGTAGCAGTGCACCATTTGGTAGGGACAAAGCCTGAGGTGAGGCTGTGATTGAACAGGGCATACAGATGTGGTGCTAGTTCACTTTGTAGTTCATGTAGAACACATCTAGGGATATTGTCGGGTCTCATGGAAGCTGTATTCTTGGCCTTGGACAATGCAGCTTTAACCTGTGCTGCAGTAATACTGGGTGCCTGGCATTCCTCTGGTATTGTGATTGGTCCTTTGGGGGGGGGGGTAAAGATGGCACTGATTTTGTCGGCCAGTACATTGGCAATATCTGTTGGCTCAGTATAGGAGGTACCATTGTGCAGTAACTCAGAGCAAACCTGGGTATTGCCATGGAGATTCTTGATATAACTATAGAAATCTTTGCGGTTGTTTTTAGTGTCTGCCATAATTCTGCCTTCATAGCTGGCTTTAGAGGTTTTGATGAGTGATCTCAGCTTTTTGTTGAGGCTAATAAGGGAGTTTTTCTAGTCTTGGGACTTCACCTTTTTCTATAACAGTTTCTTCCATCAGTTGTAGAGTTTATTAATTGGAAGAGACCACCAGATTGGCTTTCTATTTTTTGGGAGGAGAGCGTCTTGGTTCTGCTGGGTATGGCTACTTATAAGCATTTATGTACATGTTTGTACAGTGCATTGGTGTATGATTCGGCTGTCATGCATCTATTTTACATTGACATGGGTGCCGTGAATTTATCCACCTCTGTTTTTAGGAGCCCAAAGTCAGCTTTGGAGAAGTTTTTCATGGTGGTTACCTTTGTGGGGGGGTGTGGGTAAGATGTGGATTTCCATGGTGATCAGTTTGTGATCAGCTCTAACCAGGGAGGAATTGACTACTGGTGTAGAACAATGTTTGCCCATGTTAGTAATAACCAGGTCAAAGATGTCATGTTGCTTCCTCTAGTGGGGTAAGTATGAACTGGTCCAGGTCATTGGAAGTGATGAATTCCAGAAAGCGTTGGGCCAGTGTATTGGTGCATGAGTAGTTTTCCCAGTTGATGGAGGGGTAGTTGAAGTCACCTAGTATGAGAGTGTTGGGTTGGACCCTAATAGTTTCCAGGGTGCTTACGAACATGGAGTGAGTCTTGGGACATGGTTGGGGACCTATAGCAGGCTACGACCTGAATCACAGTCTTACCCAATGTTAGTTGTACCTGAATTATCTCAGATGCGTTATGCTGGGCTACTAGTCTGGTGGTGTGCATATCCTTTATAAATATGAAGACATCACTGCCTTTGGCACTTCGGTCCATGTTCTGGGGCTGAAAGGTATGGATTGAGTTATAACCTGGTAGTGTAGGGGTGCTTTCTGCTGCTTTAAACCAGGTCTCAGTTACAGCACAAATGTCGATGTTCTCCATTTTGAGGAGTGCTTTGAGTAAGTGCATATTGAGATTTAGACTTCTAGCATTGAGCAGCATGACCCTCAGATTGCATTTATTTACAGCTGTTATGGTGGTAATTTTGTCTTTGGAACATCGTCTAAAAAAGGCACTATAAGGGTGGCAACAGCCTTAGCCAGTATCTGGAAACCTAGGGGTGACAGATGCAGGCCATCTCTGGCAATGCATCGAGGTCCGTCAGTCATGTCATCCCAAGCAGGCAGATAGTGGATCCCCTTAAATGACACCAGAAACTTAGCCAGCTGTTGAAGTTAATCATTTTCTGCTTGTACTGCGGTATCATTCTGGGTGACAGAAGGATGCTGTTCAGGGATAGGGTCATACCTGCCTGGGGCACATAATCTGAGGGCTCCTCCATGTCTCTTTTCATGTAGTCTAGGGAGGTGCATCTCAGGTCATCCACACTCACATGGAGAGTGACAGAGTCATACTTGCACTTGTTGTGGAGTGATCTGAGTACGTGTGTTATGTGTCAGATTCTGGCACTTGATAGACAGCTGACTGTTACCTTCTCCTTATTCAGCCTAGTGATTGGGTCATCAGTGTGCCTCATTATCGAGTCACCTATTATTAATATATTGGGCAAGCTGTTTTGCCTTAGGGGTTTAGGTTGAGGAGTACACTGTGTAGGTGAGCTATGTGTCTTGTGGTTTGTGCTGTGTTGTGGTGGTCAAGTGCATTTCTGACTTGGAAGTCTCTGCTGTTTGGGTAGATTTCTACTGAGAGCCTCCATGAAGGTGGGTGTGTGGTTTGTGTTTTTATGTGAGAGCTGTGATGGTATGTGTTCTGGAGGGCTATGTGTTGCATGTTGTGTGGTGCAGGTGTTGACCTTCTCCCCTTGACCAGCTATTCCGGTCTTTGTTTGAGTGTGCACAGCTTCCAATTTGGATATATAAGTGCATCTCTCACAAGTCTGAGTGTTGGGAGGTAAGAGAAGAGGGTTTTCTGTGTACATGAGGCAGTTGCTACACTGCCTCAGAATGCCCAAGTTCACCAGGTTAATAGGAGAAAGCACAGGCAACTGACCTTTAGACATGCCAGGAGGGATGGTCATTTATTACTAAGTACTGGAACTGTTTCCTTATATATTCCTTTTGCAGGAAAAATGTCACTCAAGGTGTCCGAGTCTGTATAGAGCACTGCCAAACACTTGACCGGAAACTAATATGTAGACCCTGAAAATTTAAGGATGAAGTATTTAGGCAGATATTCTGAAGTTAGAAAGAAATCAAGCAGTACTTACTGAAAAATAAAGAATTAGCTTGTCAAGAAAGATAGAAAGAGGGGGAGTCGCATGAATGGCTACTGCCTGGCTACTACTAATGCTGGTCTCAGCACAGCTTCACTCTGTTGGGATGCAATACTCCTCTGCTTCTTCTCTCACCAGAAGTAAATGTTAGCAGCAATCCCAAGAAGAGAAGCAGGCCACAACCTGTTTTGATGATCCACAGTCTTGTCCCAGATGATGCAAGGGTCTGCAGGCTTGCAGCCTTTTTCTGGTAGATGCCTTGAGTAGCAACCAAACCAACCAGGTATATTAAGCACAAACACTCACTCTCCAACGAGAAAGAGTCAGGAATCAATGCACTCTGCTCATACTCTCACCAGGATCAGAATATAAGCACAGATTACAAGCTGTCACCTATAAATCAGTTATTAAGCTTTCTGGTTATAATCAGTTTCCAGGAAATAATGTAACTGCACTCCTTCACTGACCAGGAGAAAACAGAAGCACTAATCCCAAGATGACTACTGAGAGGCAGAATGTGGGCTCTCCAGTAACTGGTGGTCTTGCAATAGATGCTTAAAGGTAAGATGAAAGAAATGGTTTATCCTAAACACTGCAGTGTGTACTAAAGGAGTTAGAGTGAAAGTAGGTAACTTAAGTTTTACCTGTCTAATAAGTTAAGCTTTAGTGGAGAGTCACTATTTTTAAACAGCAAGATAGATTGAAAGGGGGTGGTCACTTTGTATTCTGGTACTATGGAATACAGTAGGATGGCCAATAAATTTAAATAGTTGAAGGGGAGTGATTTCACAAAATTATAATTTGTGCTTACTCACACAAGCCAGTAAAAGCAGAGAGGAAATGAGATATATCATCAAATTAACTTAAGGGGCAGGCAACTAGAAAGACAGTGGTACATAAGAACACAACAGTAACTGGGAGGGATGGTGAGAAAAAATTCTGTCTGACTCACAAAAGACAGAGCTGCAGCCTCTTCAAGTTTTAATATGCAGTTAAAAGCAGAATACAAGTAAAACAAACTGTAAAGCTGCTGGGCCAAGTTTGAGAAGTGTGCAAAAAGCATATAAGATTGAGGAACTTTAAACACCCTATCTGTGTTTTTACGGGAGCAGACTATAAAGAAAACTGCAGGCAGTAACAGAAACATTCTCCAAAGACAGAACTGGAGAAATAGGTAAAGGTTCTGGAAATTCCTTCTGTAACAGTTCATAGTATTTTCCGAGGGACTGAGAAGCTTCAGTGTTCTTCCACTGAAAACACTGGGGACATTCTGGAAATAGTCTCAGAGGAAGAGAACCCCCCCCCCCCATCAGAATCAGAGACCGAGTTCTCCTCTGAGTCAGAATCAGAAATATGAGAAGAGAACCATGTATCTGTCCTTTCATCTTCCTCTCCAGATTCAGAATCTTGAATCTCTTTAGGAAAAAAGTATTCCTTTTTCTTTTACCAGAAAATGTTTTATAAGAAGGATTACTAGCCTGGGTTAAGCCCTAAACCACACCTGTTAAATTACTCCTGTCCAAGAAAAATTGTTGAGGAGTAGATACTTGTTTAGTTTTCTGTTTCTGTTTGACAAGAAATACAGGGCCAGCAGCATTATCAAAGGCAGCAGTAGCTTCCCCAGGAATGCGCACAACATTCTGACAAAACAGGGAAGCCTTTCTTGTTCTCTCTGCCAGGACTGACAAGAGTGGCTTTCCATTGCCCACTGAGGGGACCCCAACAGCCACAGAGGATGTAGCTAACCCCTGATCCATACTGGCTCTAGGTGCTACACCAAAGGGATCTGGAGTAAACGATAAGTGGTGTGACAAACTAAAGGCCACAGCAGAGTCAATTAACTATGGCTGATGCAAATTACTAGTCTGTTGTGGTGGCAAAGGCTGTTTGCTTAACTTTTTTCTTTTTTGTGGCTGGAAGGATAGATTGTGGGATCAACAGTTTGTTCCATGGTCAAGCTGAAAATGATACCTTTTTCCAGAGAAAGCAAGCAACAAAAGCCAGTAAAAATCTAAAGTCTTTAAAAGTCACATTTTTCACAGTGAAAAGCACTTTAAAATCCTCTGCCTGTCCCAAAAGCAAAATAAACACAATTTCTCCACAGGAAAAATGTTTTTAAATACTTTAGACAACTTTAAACTGGCAGAAAAAGAAAGCACTCCCATTTAAAAGTACAATACAGTCTCGTGAGAGTCCATTAAAACACCATCTCCTAGCTTTAAAATTACTTTCCTGCACAGGAAATTGTTATCAAATGAACATTTTTTAAAGGAAGTTTTTTTTTTCTCCAAAGGGGAACTTATCTACCCAGCAAAGGAGCAGCACAAGGTGACCATTGATCCTCGAAAGCCTCAGAGAATACTCTTTGGTGGCAGGAAGACTCTAATGGGCTTGGTACCCAAACCTGTCTTTTTAGTTAGATCAGCTCGAGCAGGCTAATGGTTTGGAAGCATGGAGTGCCCTAAAATTTTGGAAGTTGGTCAGCCGTTATATCCTTGCAAGATATAACCCATACAACTTAGACTACTGCAGCAGTGATCTATATGAAGAAGATACCAAGATGCAAGCAGTAAAAATGGTTTTAGTCCCTTTTGCTTTATATACAGGTCAGGCATATTTTTGTCAGGAAGAAGAGATGTTGTGGACAATAATTAATAAAGAGTTGAAGGAATGCATCTAGGAGGGGAAGAGGGTGACAGTTAAGTGGGATAAGATAATCCTTCCTTTACTACAAGGTGGTTTAGGATTACCTGATTTCAAAGGATATTTTAGTGCTACATAGCAAAAGCTCATATATATAGTACAAAAAGAAGGTCATCTTTCAAAGTGGAAAGTGATGATGATGAATCAGGGAGGGGAGTTTAAGAAATAAGGAGAGAGTGGGATTTTGGATGTATATCCTTAAGGAAAATTATAGTAACCATACAGAACATTATTAAATTATTATTATATTCATAAAGTAGCAGTAAGTATTCTAAGAACAAATAAGCACAAGAATGGAGAGAGGAAATATTGCCAATACGGATGACTGCAAGTAGGAGTAGCTTAAGAAAACTGGCAAAGGAACCAAGGTATTGGGAGAAAATAACTAGACAGCGAAAGATAATAGAGTGGGATAATGTCAAGAAGATGTTTGGGCTACAGGTTACAGACTGCTTTACCTACTAGGGATTGATATCAGAGTACAGGCAAAGAGAAAGATAAATGCCAATATGGGAATCCTAAGAGAAAGATTTCCTGTTAGAGTTTTTGAATCTAGAACAGAAGCAGCTGATAATTAAAGACCTCTTCTATTAGAGTTATTAGTCAAAATGTTTTTCCTCTTCTAAACACAATATGGGGTCTAACATCAACTATACTAGACATTTCTTTAAACAAAGAGAAAATATTCCAGTATTTATAAATAATTTCCCTGATACTCTTGGCCTCATTACAAAACAGAGTAATAACCCCCCCCCCTAAGAAATGTATAGTAGTGTTGAGGTTAGACCCCGTGTTGTATTTAGAAGAGGAAAAACACTCAAAAATGTCTTTGAACATCTTACAATTGATATTGGAACCAATACTTCAAATAAAAAATGGGGTACTTATAAATGTGGTCATTGTACCCAGTGTTGAATGGTATTGGAAGGTGATCAAGTAGAGGTTAATTATACGATTTTTAGACCCAAGTCTCATTGTACTTGCAATACTATGGGGGTTATATATGTGAGGAAATGTCTTAACTGCCAACATTTTTATAAAGGAAAGACAAAAAGAAAATTCAGGGAACGTCTGTATGAACATGGACTTGATATTAGGAAGGGGGATATGATGAATGCAATGCCTAGGCACATTAGTACCAACACTAACCATGTTTTTGGTTTTTGTGTTGGAATGTATTCTGAGGGACTATAGAGGGGGACCTTGGAAAGATGAACTGGAAACCAAGGAATTAAGTTGACAATTGAAATTGAATTCCATGGTCCCCCCAGGTCTCAATGATAATACATCTATAACCAGTGTGCTTAAATTAAAATTTTATATTGTTTAAAGCTACTTCTCCATTTATAGTGTATAGGGTGCTTGTGTTTATGCAATTTTATTTGAATGCTGGGTGTTTTATATTGTGTTTTGCTTTAAAATACTGTCTGTGGTTTTCAATTAAAGGAAAGAATTTATAGGTTATGTAATTAAGGATGGGGTGTATATATATGTGGTGCTGTTCAGTGTTTAAATGATTCTGATGAAGTTTTTTCGAAAGCGCTTAATCCTTGGAGCTGTGTGCTATTAAATTTTATTCAACTTTCTTCTTTGTTGTTTGGTTTACTATCCTGGTTGAACTGCTGCCTGCATCTTGAGTCTGGATTTTAAAAATTCCCTACAGAGTACTCTGTCAATAATATTTGGTGATCAAATCGCTATCAAACCTACAAGATTACAGTCCAGGCAAAAAAAAAAAAAAAAAAACCACTGGAAGAGCATTAGTTTAACCTTGCCATCATTGCACAAGCTAACAGTAATTCAGAATTGGATGCTAGCTGTATCCTTTTACAATTTCAAAAAAACACCAAAAACCCCTTTGCTACAGCAAAGGCATACCTACCCCCACCAGCCTCATTACCAAAATTCAATACTTTCATGTATGGCTCCTAAATATGCAACAGTCTAGAAGATTTAGGATATTTGCTTGGAAGTGTTTGCAAAGATATTTTTATGCCCCACAAAGACTCCAAAGAATTTTTCCTCAGGTACACCGCAAATGTTGGAGGTTGATGGGGAAGGGAGAGATGATTGGGAACATATTTTTGGGGAGTGTAATGAGTTGGCAGACTTTAAAAATTCACTGCAGACTACTCTGTCAGAAATACTGGGTGAGCAAATTGGGGTAATTAAGGAAATGCTTTTTTTGAGCTGTGAACAAAAACAAATTGCCTAGACATAGTAAGGCCTTACAGAGTTTAATTCTGGTGGCTGCCAAAACACAATTACTAGAAAATAGAAATTAAATTCTAAACCAACCATTCTGGAAGTGGTGAATATAGTAAAAAAACAAAACTGGAAGTGAGATCTTTAGAAAAGGGTAAGAACAAGTTATATAGAAAAAATGGGAACTGTGGGAATAATGCATGCAGAATAATGTTTTGGAGGAGGAATGAGATTTAAGGGAATATAGGAACTGAAGGTGCTATGTAATGTTTGACTGACAATGACTATACAGAAGATTGTAAGTGATGTATAATGTTTGCAACTGAAAATATGTCAATGTGGTTTATTTTCATTTATATAAATACATGCCTGCCTATTTCAAAAGTGATAATTCAATAAAGATTTTTCTTGTTTAAAAAAATGCAATACTCTCACATCCCACAAATTTATGCCCAAGCTCCCAAAAACTGCAACTTAATCATTCTTGGTGATTTTGACCTTAATTACTTAGGAGCAAAAGCCACTGATATGTCAGAACCCCTGACTAACTTAAGTCTTACCCAAATCAACTCTGAAACCACTAGGCCAAACCCCAAATCTAATGGGCACACTTATACTATATCTTGTAATAATTAATAATCTTACAAAGATATCTAACCTCACAATACATGTACCCTCCTTCAGTGATCACTATCCCATAACTTTCTCAGTAAATAACTTAACATTCAAATATAAACCTAAACATATTGCCTTCAGATTCCAAACCATTTATAATATTACTAATCTTAAAAAAAAAAACTTGCTACCCTTAATTGATCTCGCTCACTTGCCATAAAATACCCCAGTTAAGCATCTAATAACCTTACCAATAAACTACTGCACTTGCAAAACAAATTCTTTCCCTTAGTAGAAAGGCCACTTTGATTTATAAACATTACTGAGTATCTGACAAACTCAAACACCTCAAATTACATGATGAAGCATGGCACCATTGGAAATGCCACCCCTCCAGAGATTCCAGAGCCAAATGTACTTCACTATGCAACGTAGCCAACCACTACCAAAACAAACAGATTTTACATTTAACCAAGTCCAAGAGATTCTAGAGAGAAATCAATCTGTTGACTGGTTGAAAAACCTCAGCACAACTCCACTCCCCTGAACCCATCTACCACCACCATAAACAAACTCTCATGCATCTTCTTCCTCAGTGAGTTTAGTAACTTGCCTCACATCAACAGCACAAACTTACCACCCTCATAGCCACCCTCACCCCCATTTACATTCCACTTTTCCACTTCAAAAGGTTTAGAACCAGAGACACAGAATAACAAATGGGCCAGATACAAATAGATATTCTCCCAGGCTCTGTTAACCTAGCCCCTAGGTTAATTCACCTTTGTAAGGACTTCATCTCCCACCCTCTCACTGGCATATACAACCTCTGCTTAACTAATTAGATTATGATTTAGATATGGAAAATTATTAAAGTCACTCCTATTGCAAAACTACCTAAGCCAACTACTGCATCGCAACACCATCCTATCTCAAGACTTCCCAATTTAGGTAAAATACTAAAAATTTTCCACAACCAAATTTCTGCTTATCTACATAAATACCATCTTCTATTCAGGAATCAACATGGATTCTTGTATGGATGCAGCAACATAACATCGCTCTACTCCCTCACAGATAACATGATGTTCAATATGGACAAAGGCAACCTGACAGGAGCTACATCTATGGACTTCACAAAAACATTAGATCTAATTGACCATTGCCTACTAATTAATAAAATAACTGAAATAAATATTAATGACAATGCAAAACCTTGGTTTGTAGATTTTCTCACCAATAGATCCTTCAAGGTTACATAGGCAATACCACTTCTGAAACAGCTCCTCTTATGAAAGGAGTCACACAGGGTTCCACATTAGCCCCTCTAATTTCCATATTTATAAAAAAAACTCAGATCTGATCACCCTCAGATATATTTAATTGTTTATGCAGATGACAAGGTCATCTACAGGTCAAACAAATCTCACTCTATTTTGCAACCTCAGCTCCAAGATTACCTTCCAACCCTCAACCAATGGCTAATAGGCCAGAAACATGTAGTCAGTCCCTCAAAAATAAAAGCAATGCTATTTGGAACCAACCAAAAAATAGCCAAAGCACACAGCTCCCTTAATTTTAAAGCTGTTGACAATACCACCATAGAAACTACCACAGCCTTCAAATACCTTAGCATTTAGCTAGACCAATCTCTTAACTTTCAACTAAACATTCAAAACACATGCAAAACGATAAACATTCTACTGATCTCAGCAAGCAAACTATCACCTATTCTGTCCACGCTAGCCAAAGCTGCCATAGCCAAAGGAAATGCTCTTATCTCAACTCAAATATGGACCATCCGTAAAAGCCATAGCCTCAAAGAAAAATGCTGCCATCTTGCAAACCATCCGCAATAAAATCTGTCAGTTCATTACTAACTCCCAAATTAATGAACAATCTAAATGGCTCCCAGTAAATTGGACAGCCAACCTCCTACTAGGATGACTAATTCACAAAGCCCTTTCTAATGAGACATCTTCCCCTCTCAATTAGACTTTTCACCAAAACCCTCACATATAATCTCAAGAGTAATCTCAATCTCAACTCATTCTACTAACTCAAAAAACTAAACTTCATTGCACTGGCCATGTATTATTCATCCTTGCACCTAAACTATGGGACTCCATTACTCCTTCAATTCGAAACATCCAAAAGTACTTGGACTTCAGACAACAGCTCAAGGAAAACCTCTTCACTCAAAGTGCAGATGCACTCACACAGGTCACATTACTTGAATGCTGCAGCTCTCTCACACACTTTTATCCCTATTTCATCCTTCCTTATCTCATTTTGGCATCCACTCACTTAATGTTTCTTATTCATTCTACCTCTCTCTTCTCTTTGCATCTCTCACACTTCCTCTGCTTTCTATTCCTCTTCCCTCTACATACCTTTTTCACTATTTTTCTGTCTTCTCCCCATGGTATTAACTGTTGACTAGTCAAAAAACGCAACGGAACTCAACTCCATTGATTCCCACTAACACTGCCATAAACAAACTCACCATAAGGATGCATCTGTATTATCTGTTTTCATCATGCCTCAACCTTTGGGTTTCAGATCTGACCAAGTTTCTGACTTCAGCTGCTTCTCAGACTTTGGATCCCTAGGTCAAGTTCCTTCCTTTATCCATATTCCTCTCCCAAGCCCTAGATTACTTCAGATTGAGTTTGCCCATTGATATCAGCATTTATAAATGAAACAATTTAATGTCTAGACACATGACAGAAAAGGATCTGCAGCTAAGCAAGGGAAACACCAAAATGGAAATACCTCCAGGTCATACCAGAAAACCATATGAATATCTTCTTCTAGTGAAATGGGAAAGAGGTTGAGGAAGGATGAAAACAGACAATATAGATGCATTGTTGTGGTGAGTACATAACATTTGTATCTGATGTCTTTTTCATCTGTTCTTCAACCTTTGGGATAGAGTCCCCAGCTAGTATCAACCCAGCATGGTCTCATAAAAGGATATTCCAGAGCATGGCAGAACCAAACACTGCCCTGTTCCTTAAAAGTATGTCCAACTTCTAACGAGCTATGAAGGTATGAACATCGGACAAGTAGCAGTAGCACAAATGTCATTGATAGAAGTTCTTAGGTTCATAGGTAGGTACTACGCTATCGGCCTAAGGGCCTACATAAGCCTAGCCAACAAGGTTCCCTGGCTTACCCCACCCAAGAAAGTTATTTTCCTGTGCCACTGTCGAGCAGAGACTGGACAAGAAAGCTGAAGAAGTGGATACTGACCTTGTGGAATGAGCTCACGATGGACTTGGTAAAGACAAACCATTGTTTTCATAAACATAAGAAATATATTCAGTGAGCTATCATGCTAATGTAACTTTAGACACAGACTGTCTCAACTTAGCTTTTTTAGTCTGATTTCCTGAAAGCTTTTTTTCTGTGGAGATAAAATCTCAACTGTCTGTGTACATTCAATAAATGAAGCATATATTCCCCTTTATTGAAAAATTTTTGGAAGAACACTGGTAAATTAATGACCTGGTTAAGAGCAAATTCAGAAGCTACTTTCAGAAGAAAAGATGGGTTGGTGCAAAGAAAAACCCTCTCTTTATGAAAAAATGATATAAGGTAGCTGGCAAGATAAAGTCTGAAATTCCAAAACTCTTCTAGCAAATGTAACAGCAAGTAGAAAAAAATATTTTCCAGGACAAAAATTTTAAATCAGCCTTTGCTGCACATTCAAAGAGGAACTGAGTTAAGGCCTGCAGAAGAATCAAGTTGCAAGGAGGGGTAGGGTGCTTGATAGGTAGCCTGAGCAAAAATGTACCTTTAAGGTAGGCCTTGCATAACCTAAGTGAGGCCAATGACAAATGATCTTTACCTACATGAAAACTGGAGACGAGAGTTAGCTGGACTTGCTGTATTTGTTCCACTATGAAAAATGGAAGCCAGGAATCCTAAAAATTATGGAATGGGTGCTGAAAATGAGTCTAGATTTTTCTCATTAGCCCAGATAGGGAATCATTTTCATTTGTTCTTGTATCTCGGGAGCATTTCTCCCCGGGCCACCACTGAAAAAGGGCTCTTCAGCTCAGTTGGACAATCCTGGTCAACAAATGTAAAATAAAATAAATAAATAAATGTCTTCCTAGTGGAAACTTTTTGAGAAGACGTAAGGATGTGTAAAAGCTGGGAAGAAAGCCTGGACTTTCTAACCATCAAGCGAAGTGCAGAAACCATGAAGTCAACTTAAGGGCTTGTATGTCCAGGTAAGTTAGCCCAGAAGGGTGAAACAGAAGATCCAGAAGGGGATCCAAAACCCAAGAAGGGTATATCAGATGAGGCCAGAGGAATTTGAATCACACTTGTTGAGGCCAGAAGGCCACAATAAGGATTACCTTGCTCTTCTGTTGATGAGCCTTCTGTAAAAATTTTGATATGACAGGAGTCAGAGGGTAGGCATAAAGGAGTCCAACGGAATAATCATAGATCAGAATGTCCCTTGATGACTTCCCCTCTAGGGGGATTATGGAAAAAAAACTACTGCATTTAAAATGGTGGACAGAGTTGAAAAGGTCACAGCATGGCTGGCCCCATTGATAGAAAATCTGTTCTGCCACTGAAGGATTGAGAGACCACTCGTGAGGAATAAGAATAGATCTGTTCAGTCTGTCTGCTAAAATGCTGGACTTCCCCAGAATGTGCATTGCTAAAAGAAAGTAGTTAGAAGAGATTGCCCACTGCCACATTCTCATTGCCTCCCAGCACAAGGGTTAAGAGTGGGTTCCTCCATGTTTGTTGATGTACCAGACCACTGACATGTTGGCCCTCTTGTATAGGAACCATCTCATGAGGAAGCATGTCTTGAAATGCCAGCAATGCTAGAAGGACTGCCCTCATCTCTAGGATGTTGAAGTGAAGGTTGGCCTCTAAGGGAGACCATGTGCCAAGGACTGTCCATCCCAGGTAATGTCCTCCAAACCCAACTGAGAAGTGTCCATGGTCACAGTGACCTTGGACAATGGAGAACAAAGTGGCGGCCCTGCAAAACATCTGGTGAAAGGATCCACCAAGATACATGTTGTCGGCAAATCCTTGTGATTCAAATGGGATGGGAGATGTCAAAAGATATGTTGACTCGTAGACCATTGGACTAGTAGAGTCCATTGTAGTGTTCTTATATAGTATCTCGTTAAGGGTAGAAGGGTTTTGGAGACTGCCATTGACCACAGGGTTGGTGGTGACTGAAGAGATAGTAGATTTTTTGTTTGAAACTGAAATTTGGACAACCTGGAGTGAGGAAGCCAAGCTACTTGAGAAACTGCATCCCAGATGAGCTCCAATGAACTTCAAGGTCTGGGTGGGAAGGAAGTAAGATGTGTTGTAGTTGACTGTAATTTACAGGTGTACACATAACTAGAGCAGGTAGTCCTTGGTATGTGTCTGTAGATACCTGGTGGGAGCCGCAAGAAGCCAGTCATCAAGGTATAGAAACGCCCAGAACCCCAGCAATTTCAGATGAGCTGCAATCACTGCTATACATCTGGTGAACACTTGAGGGGCTGTGGTGAGACCAAAGGGTAGACCTCTGAAATGAAAGTGAATGGCTCCCAGCCAGAAGCAAAAGTATCTCCTGGATCATCTGTCTATTTTTATGTGATAGTATGCATCCTGGCTATCTATCAAGCACATCCAATCAGAATGGCCCAAACCATGACCATTCAGAACTTGAAGTATTTGACAAACTGGTTCAAGTGATTTAAGTCCAATATTGGTCTAAGGTCCCCAGTTTTCTTTAGCACCAAAAACAATCTTGAATACGTTCTGAGTCCTCATTGGTCTGGTGGGACCTCTTCAACTGACTCTTTTTCTTAGAAGCTTTTCTAACTCTGATGAATGCTTCCTTCCTCTGATCGGGTGGTATGCTGGGAATTTTTCATGGGTGAAGGGGCTGGGGAAGGGAAAAGGGATTATAATAACCTCTGGTAATTATTCTCTGCACCCAGACATTACAATCGATGAATGTCCAGGCTTCTAGGTGCATAGATAAGTGCCCCCCCAACTGCTTCCAGAGTGCAGCAATCGGGCAACAGTTTAGGGATGTTGGAAGAGCTTCTCTGTAAAGGGGCCTCTAAAGCCTTGATTTTGCTGCCCCCCCCCCAGCCACATTTGGTGACATCTACTATTAGAGTTTCCTCCTCTGCTGCAGAGGAATCTATCTCTATAGCTGTTCTGAGTGAACTCTTACCATTTCCAGAACCACATCTTTCTACCCACTTTCTAGTTTCTCGAGAAGGTCCTCTCTGACAGGTAGAAAAATGTAGCCTATTGCATGTAGGATTTTCCCATCCAGTTCAGTCCTGGAGAGCACCTCTTTATTTTTTGGTCCAAATAAATAGATCCATCAAAGGGTGCACTGATGAAATATGTCTTGTACGGTTCCACAAAACCTCAAAACTGCATCCAGGTGTGCACCCTAATAGTAATGCCTGTACCTACTATTCTCAAAACGCCCTCCTTAGCATGGGAAATCAGCCATATAGAAGCATTTGACAGGGAGTTTAGCATTAAATCCAAAAGTAAGGCAAGTACTACCACGCTGTGTATGAAGCAACGTCACTTTATTAAAACAATAAAAGCAGTATCATAAGCACTTTCAGGTAAATCCCTTCATAAGATGATAAAACACTAGTAAAAACACAGTATCTAATATAGTACAACACAGACAATGAAAATCAATAGTTTACCCTCCTTTTTGCTAGAGCTGGTTTTAAAGGGATAACATCATTTAATCCTGGGGCTTTGTCAGCTCCCAGTCTAAGAATCCATTGCATCTCTTTATATTCAGTTTCATTGTACAAGTCACCCATTCTCTGACTTCTATTTATTTTATTTTATTTAACATTTGTTGACCGGGCTAGTCTAGCTGGATGTATGTCCATTTTCAGTAGAGGCCCGGGGAGAAAAGCTCCAATGATTATAAAAGTTTAAACATAGTCAGGCAATACAATACAACAATAGAAACATATAGAAAAAGAGCTAGTGAATACACATAGTAATAAAATAAGGTTAGAGCACAACTCAACAAATATAATGAACAGAATATGTTAACATATTTTTTTTTTTTTAGTTCTACAGTATGTGAGGGATAACATATTTCTATAAAGTTGATATATGAGGCAGACTTTACAAGGCTAAGGGAGTAGAGATGGTAAGGATTAAGGAGGTAGTAATGAATAGAGAGGAAGTGGAAGGATTAAGCTGGGTAGGTGCAGGAGCAAAGCCAGTGTTTGTTGAGATGAACTTTCAAATGTCTTTTAAAAAGAGGGAGGGACGATAGAGATGTGATATCATAGGGTAGATTGTTCCATATTTTTCCAACAGAGTTGGAAAAGAGACTGTCACCTGCAGAGTTAGAGGGTTTGGTTATATTAATCAGTAGTTTGTTGGAAGAGCGTAGATGTTTCAGGTTGTTATATGGTGAAATGAGGTTAGAGAGCATAGGAATTTTAGTTGGTTGGTATAAGATCTTGTGTGCTATTAATAATTGATGAAGACTGAGTAGGTTGGGAAATTCAAGCCAACCTAGATGTTTTAAGTTCAGACAATGATGAGTTCTAAATGGGGATCCTGTGGCAAATCTAGCAATGTTATGGTAAGATGTTGCAAGTTTCTTGAGGTTGTTTTTGGAGATGTTAGTGAAGATGGGGGAAGCGTATAGGAGAGTAGAGATAAGGTGAGATCTGGCTAAGGTGGTCCTAGCTTTAGGTGTCAGGAAGGGTTTTATTCTGTAAAGGGATCCGATTTTTTTATTAACAGATTTGATAGTGTTGTTGATATGGGGGTCAAAGCTGAGATTATTGTCAATAGTTATTCCTAATAGTTGAGCTGTTGAGTCTGGAGAGATAAGTGTGTTGTCAGTGGAAGTAAGAGTTAAATTGAGTGGGGCAGTTTTGCGTGAAGGTGAGAACAGTAGCAGTTTGGTTTTCTTGGCGTTAAGGAGTAGGCAACGGTCGCAGAACCATTGTTCAACAGTGGTAAAAGCTTTTTGGGTGAGTGACTGAAGTTCATTTAGTGAGTTGGCAGAACAGACTATGGTAGAATCATCTGCATATTGTATGCAGGTAGATTGTGGGATAGCAGATTGTAGGTCATTGATGAAGATAGAAAATAGAAGGGGGCCTAAGATGGAGCCTTGAGGTACACCCAAAGATATAGGAAGGAGATTAGATAATGTATTTTTCCAGAGAACTGCTTGCTGGTGGTTTTCTAGGTAAGATGTGAACCAGGTTATGGATGGAGGATCAAGTGAGAGAGATTTTAGTTTGTGTAGAAGAAGTTTATGATTAACCACGTCAAATGCTTTAGATAAGTCAATGAAGACTGCAGATGATAGGTGGTAGTTGTTGCGGTTATAGTTCATTGTGTTGGTGAAGGAGAGTAGTGCAGTGGTAGTGCTGTGGAAGGGTCTGAAGCCGTGCTGACAGTTGGCAAGTAGGTTATGATGTAGAAGGTGGTTAAGTAGCTGCTTGTGGATACATTTTTCCATGATTTTAGCTATAAGTGATAGAAGAGCTATAGGACGAAAGTTAGAACGGTCATTAGATTTACCTCCTTTGTGAAGAGGGATGATGTGAGATATCTTCCAGATAGAGGGGAAAATTCCTTCATTAATGGATCGATTTATCAGTATAGAGATGGGATAGGAAATAGCCTTGGCTCCTATTTGTAGGAATTCAGCTGGGAGTTTGTCAGCAGAGAGGGTGGTTGGTCTTAGCTTTTAGAGCAGTGATAAGATGAAGGAGGTTGATACAGGTTGAAAATGAAAGGATGGAGATACATTTATAGCAGGTAAGAGTAGCTTAGAGGTGTCAGGAGTTAGGTGACTAGCAAGGGTTTGGATATTATTAGTGAAGAATGAATTGAAGTCATTAGCTATTTGTGTGGGGTTGTCTGGGTTAGAGTCTTGAGGGTTGGGTGTGATAGGTTGGCCTGGGGATAGGAGATTGTTCATACTGGCCCAGAACATTTTAGGTTCCTTTTGGAGGTTTGTTGAAATTGGAGGTAGTAGTTTTTTATCTGTCAGGATGGCTTTTTGTACTGTTTCTAAGTTGTCTGAAGTTTTGGTGGTCAGTTGGGTTCTTGGTGGAATGCCATTTCGCCCAAGATTTATTTCTTTGATTGATTTTTTGCCTAGTGTTGTAGGTTAGCCAGGGAGCAGGTTTAGCCTTGGTTCTAATGGTTTGACTTGGGGCATGGTTATCTAGGATAGATAGGAAAGTGGAGTTGAAGTATGCTACTGCTTCATTAAGTGGGAGATATTTTAGAGGGGACCAGTTATTTTGAAATAGTTCAGCTAGAAAGTGATTGGAGTTGAAATGCTTTTTTGAGCAAAGTGTTCTGTATGTGGTAGGTAAGTTGAGGCTAATTTTATGTTGGATGACATAAGTAAGAGAATGGTCACTTAGGTCTTCTGGAAGGATACCTACTTTGTAGATTAGTTGAGGAGTATTAGTAAGAATCCAGTCTAAGGTGGTTTCATTGTTGTTGATTTTATTGGTTCTGGTAGGACTATTTATTAGTTGGGTAAAGCCATGTAGGTTTATATGGGAGCTGGGGTTTGTACTATTGCATGAATACCAATCAATGTTAAAATTGCCTAGGACTAGTGTTTCTTGTGGGAGATGGGTAGAGAGTGAACTGAGGATGCATTCAAGTGACGTGATGTTATTTCCTGGGGGAAGATAAACACATATGATATTTATGGCTTTACTACTGTTGATGTGAAGTTTGGAGCAGATAACTTCTGCCTGTTTATCAAGGCAAAGAGTATGATCTATAGTACAGATTCGGAATTGAGCCTTATAGAGAATTGCTACCCCACCTCCCTTTTTTGCTGTGCGATCAAGTCTAAGGATGTTATACCCAGGTGGGGTAATTTCGTTGTCTTTGATGGAAGGCTTTAGCCATGTTTCGGTTAGACATAGAATGTCAAATTGATGGTTTTCTAGAAGGGCATGGACTTGAGTAGTTTTGTTACAAATACTACGAATATTCAGGTGAGCAATAGAGAGAGAGTTGGTGAGAGTGGTTGATGACAGAAATGTACATTTGTCTTGCTTAATGTAGTTGGTGGTGTTGGAGTGGTGTGGGCCAGGGTTTGGATTAATGTCTCCATCTAATAGTAAGTGGAGGAGTTTAAAATCTTTTGGGTGTAGAAGTTTGTCAAAGATATTGGTTAGTTTTTAGATTTCGGTTTGCTTAATTTGATGAAGGATAATTTATGGTAATTGGTTAGTATGTAGTTGGGTTGGGGACTGAGATTAATGAGGGTTTGGGAGAAAGTAGTTGTAGGTGTAGAGGTATGTTTAGAGGGAAAAGGGATAGTAGAGTGAAGTGGGTATTCAAGGTAGGTTATAAGGTAGGTAGTAATGAGAAAGGAAGATAGTGTTAGGTTGATAGGTAGTTTTAGTTGTGAGTAAGTGACTGTTATGGACATAGTAATGGTTAGGAGGTGAGTGAGGAGGAGATAGGAGGTTAGTGCTAGTAAGGGGGGGGAGGTGATGTCACTTTAAGTGAATGGGGGTGGAGGTTTGTAAGTTACTTGGTGGTAGTATGTTCAGTGGACAACGTGATAGGTTCTTATCTGATTGGGTTAGGTAGGAAGGGGTGTGGCCAGTAGTGTAATAAATGTAGGAGCACTGGGGGTCTATTTACAACACATATAACCATAAAGGCAAATACATGATCACTATGCAATTCTATATGCTTGTACAGTGCATTGTGTTCTTTTCTTAACCTTATATCTGATAGATGCTTAAAAATTCTATATTTAAGTCTGCAATTTGTTTTTCCTACATAATATGCAGTACACTGTTGACAATTCGCAATATAGACAACATTTTGTGTGTTACAGTCAGCATACATATTCAAAAAATAATTCTTGTTGGTCCTGGGGTGTATAAAACAGTTCCCTCGTAAAATGTCCTTACAGGTTTTACAATGCAGGCATGGATAAGTTTCCTTCTTCTTAATGCCTGAATTTTTAAAATGCATAGGTTCTTGACACAAAATATCTTTCAAATTTTTATTTCTTTTAAAATAAATCTAGGTTGTGTCCCTACAACTCTAGTTATATTCTCATCTGTTAAAATTATTCTCCAGTTGTCTCTAATTATATTACATATACCAGCTATATCATTACTGCATGTTATTCAACCTTTATTAGCTTTTTGAACCTGTGCATCTACCTTATTAGGCCATTTTTACCTCTAACCATGGTTTTGCACTTTGTTTTCTATAGAGACTGCTGTTGTCCATTTCCTTTTTCAGTAGAATTTTACTATAACCTCGTGCTTGAAAATTATTCTTTAAAGAGTCCAATTCTTGTATAAAGGAATTTTCATTTGTGCAAAGTCTGGATATTCTACAGACTTGTCCCTTGACTATGTGTTGGAATACATGTCTAGGGTGTATACTATCAAATCTGAGCATGCTGTTAGTCCCACAAGGCTTCCTATATAGTGAGGTCTCTACCTCCCCATTTTCTTTATTAATAATACTAACATCCAGGTATTCAATAACTGAACTAGAATAATTCAATGAAAATCTGAAGAAGCTGGTAGTAGATTCTAAATACTTAACAAAAGATGTTAATTCTGATGTGGTGCCCCCCAGAAAAAGAAAACATTGTCCACAAATCTATCGTAAAAGAAAAGTTTGTCTTTCCAATCATGTGCTGCCTCAAATATCACCATATGTTCCCAGTATGCAAGGACTAAGTTAGCATATGTGTTCGCACAAGGTGTACCCATAGCTATATCTTGTCTCTGGCAATAATACTTTGACAAAGAAAAATATTGTTCTCTAAAACTAGCCTTAATAAGGAACATAACCGTATATTTTCATCTGTATGAATACAAAAACTGGGAAGGAACAAATTATATAGAAATAAATGGAAATTGTGAGAACAAAACATGCAGAACAATGTTCAGGAGGAGTGGTGAGGTTTAAGCAATGCCCGAAGTTGAGTAAATTATGTAATGTTGGACTGATGATAATTATAAAGAAAAAATACATTATATTTAATGTATGTAAACAAAATATGTTAATTTGGTTGTTTTTTTTTTCTTTTCTGTTCATGTATGTTTGCGTGTTTCTTATGTGATAATTTAATGAAGGTGCTTAAAAAAGGGGGTCTGGGGGATATAGGCGAAAGAGTTTAAAAAAGGGAGGGTTCTGGGGATATAGGACAAAGACTCTGCTTGGGGAAAGGTTCAGAATAAAGCCTGCTCATGGGTGTGGATAATGAAGACCCATTCCCAGGGTAGCATACCCTTGTTTGCCACAAAATTTACAATTTTTAGATTAAAAGATAGTAGATCAGAGTACTGCAGCCCCTGTTAATGTCTTATCTTCATAGCAGTTGTCAGTGGTTGGATTCACACCGCATCTGTCTCCCATTATGTAATTCTCTTTACACTGGCTGGCAGTGATGGGTCTCAAATCCCTCTCTAACATCAGGCTTTCTTTATAATGTTGTGTAATGAAAACAGATTTTAATTCACAATGCAAACTGTTTTGTTTCAACAATACCATACTGAAACTAGCAGCAATGAGTCTCTGTCATAGACCATAAGATGCAGTTCCCAGTATCTAATACACAGTTCTCAACTGTCCACATTTTTGCCTCATACTTTATTCTGTTGCTCATTAAATTTGTGGTTTTCTGGCAAATCGCTGAGAACTGAATTCACTAAATGAAGACGGGCATTTAAGTTTCAGACTTCGTATCATTTAGAAGAAACATGCTAACACAGAATATTTTATTCTAGCAAATGTCAAAGTTTATATGAACAATATTTAAAATTTGTCCCTGTTTTGGAGCCTTTGTTCCCCAATTATTTTTGCTATCTGATGCACGTATTTAAAATCCAATTTTTTTTCTATGTATTAGTTTCACACAAAATACAACTTCTTGACAGTAATGCAATTAATAACACCTCAATTCTTATTTTATATTCTTAAGCCAAAAAATTTTCAACCTTTCTTCAACAACAAACCTTTACATATCACATTCCTGGAGTTCATAATTATATTTTCACACATTTATATAACATATTTGTATTGTATATAGCATTTTTCTAGAATTAATCTTGTATATCTAATTATCTACTTGTCCTAAAAATAAAATACATTCACATATGTAGAAAAAACTTACACTTTCCTCTGAAAGCTCCTGATTTGGTAATTGGCAAAAGAAGTTAGCAAAATATATTTCTGCCTTCTGCACTATTTCATCTGGTCTTCTAGTTCTGGCCCCTTTTATTTTTTAACTCAATTAAGCCCAGCATCCCATTTATTTCCTAACTCTCTGCAATGACATTATTCAGTCCTTACTCTTTCTGCCTCCCCCTCCCCTTCTGTTCCACCTACTTTCCATGACTCATTTAGCTTCTTCACCCATTTCTCTACATATGCCCTTTTTCATCCATGGCCATACTTCCTCTTCAGTAAAAAAATACATATTTTCCTCACTCTTCTGTCTCTTTGTCACTGCTCTTTTAATAACCTACCCTGCCGTCAGCTGCAACTAAAAATATTTATTTAATCTCACCATGTACACCAAAAAGGATTCAAATAATTTCTTCTTTCACCATAAATCAGTGGTCACATACACCAGTTCTTTCCTATACGTCTCTAACATCATGACCTCCCCACCACACATGTACATTGTCTGCTTTACTCTCCCTACATGTCCAACAGGTATCATAACAGACCTTTCTCTATAAATCTTCATAGGGTCATATATAACTTGTGCAGAATTTTCATCTGCATAGTGAATACTAATACTGGACAAATCATCCTCAGCCACCAAGTCACCTTCCAAGCTATTTCCCATACCCTATCTTCAACCAACCTTCATCCTCCCTTATCTATTTCTCAATGTAACCATTTCTTCCTCCCTTCTAGTAAAATTCTTATAAATTCTTACTATTACCCCCCCTTACCCCCACCCATTGTCTATCCCATACTCTATTGACTAATTCCCAGTCTTTTTACAAGAGAAAGCTGCTATCTGATCTTCTAGTTCTTTTACAAATTGCTACATATAGGAACCAGTCCCCTGGAAAACCCATATTTTTCTTTTGGGACCTCAAAGTCCTGTATCTGTAGATCTTGCTTTTCATTCAAAATGTCCCTTATAACCTTAATTCCCTTATTCCTCTATTTTGCATAGGCAGTTGCTAGGCATGCATTCCAAGAATCCTTTAATGAGCAAAGACCTAATTCCTCATTGCCCTAAAGGACTGTCTTGTGGCTTGCTCAAGGCCATACAGTATGCAAATGAAGGCTGAGGTAATCAAACCCTGTAGCAAAGGAAGTAGCTCATTAACAGCTGAGAACCTTAATCCTCTTCACCATCTACCGGACTTCTCCAACCTCTCCTTTACAGCATCTATAATCACACTATCCCACAGGTCACTGACATTTCTCTTTTTTATAGGAACTTTAATGCTCCTTACCACCAGAATAGATGTCCATGGCCTTTTCCCACCTCCTCACTTTACGCATTCTCTTAATACCTTTACTATACCTCTTCTCTTCTTCCCCTTCATTCACTAAAACAATTTTACATCAATTGTATATGCCCTAATGTCTAAAATTCCCCACTTCATTCTAAGCTTCCCTTTCTGTATACATCCTCTTCCGCTGCTTCATACAAAGCTGCCAGAAATCTTTTGTACCATAGCCACAAAAGAGGCATAGACCCCACCTGTATATGCCATAAATAATACATTACAAATTGTAAGGTCATCACTTGTATGACCTCTACCTTACTCCCTAAAGAATTTAACACACTAGTCCCTCTAGTCAGAAGTTTTTTAACTTTCTCTTATTTCTCCCTACATTAGTTTCTACTATCCATTCAACTACTGGGAAAACCTTTAACTGCAAGCACTACCTCAAGCCCCATTCATGATAGGATGCTTTCCTACTTTGTCATTTGTGTTAACTCATATCAGGATTTGATTTTTAGGATGAAATTTTAAGTCCAGTTTTACCACAAATAAATTAAACATCCACAAGGTATTTTGTATATTTATTCTAAATCTTCTTGTAGAAGCATACAGTTTTCTAATTGAAACTACTTTTAGTCAATCATCTCTTTCAGATACACACAGATCTTTTGGGCTAATTTCTCAGTCACAAGTTCTCTCCAATCTAACTTCCTTGGACAACTCCCCATTCACCATTAATACGACCTCTGGGACTCTCTACTGTACCCACAACCCTTATTTCATCTACCCTCTCCCAGCACTTGCATTACATTTCAACTATAACTTTACATTCTACCATTTCAAATTACTTTTGAATATCCACTAAGAATTCCTGCCTTCCCCTTTTCTTAAGCTTCAGCCCACTCTACCAAACTAATTGACAACTAGCAATGTTCTATAGATCACCTGACCATCATAAAACCTACTTGTTAATTTCCCACAATGACTGATACTTTCTATTCTCATCTTGGCGTTACTACCCTCACAAAAAAGTTTTATATAAGCTTCACAGAGGTCAATAAGCCTAATATTTCCTACATCGCCTGGGCCAACCTTACCCTTGGGTACCACAATAACTACTGCTTCCATCATAGACTTGGCTAGTTCTCCTTCCTTTAAAATACTGTTAAAAACTTCTGTTATGGGACTCACTATATCAACATACACTGCTTTATACTAAGAAACACAAAATCAGTCAGGACTCCCTTTCCCCAGCAACCTCACCATCCCCAATGCTCCTATGAAGCTAGAGCCATATGTTTTCTTGAGTATCATCAGAAACTCCACATGCCCCCCCCCCCCCGGCAGGTGGTGATGTTGGTCACTGTTAGCCACTGTTGTTCATACTCCACTTACAGCAGCACTGGCAGTTTCATTAGTCACTGTTGTTCATACTCCCCTTACAGCAGCACTGGCAGTTTCATTAGTCACTGTTGTTCATACTCCCCTTACAGCAGCACTGACAGTTTCATTAGTCACTGTTGTTCATACTCCCCTTACAGCAGCACTGACAGTTTCATTAGTCACTGTTGTTCATACTCCCCTTACAGCAGCACTGGCAGTTTCATTAGTCACTGTTGCTCATACTCCCCTTACAGCAGCACCGGCAGTTTCATTAGTCACTGTTGTTCATACTCCCCTTACAGCAGCACCGGCAGTTTCATTAGTCACTGTTGTTCATACTCCCCTTACAGCAGCACCGGCAGTTTCATTAGTCACTGTTGTTCATACTCCCCTTACAGCAGCACCGGCAGTTTCATTAGTCACTGTTGTTCATACTCCCCTTACAGCAGCACCGGCAGTTTTATTAGTCACTGTTGTTCATACTCCCCTTACAGCAGCACTGGCAGTTTCATTAGTCACTGTTGTTCATACTCCCCTTACAGCAGCACTGGCAGTTTCATTAGTCACTGTTGTTCATACTTCCCTTACAGCAGCACTGGCAGTTTCATTAGTCACTGTTGTTCATACTTCCCTTACAGCAGCACTGGCAGTTTCATTAGTCACTGTTGTTCATACTCCCCTTACAGCAGCACTGGCAGTTTCATTAGTCACGGTTGTTCATACTCCCCTTACAGCAGCACTGTCAGTTTCATTAGTCACTGTTGTTCATGCTTCCCTGGCAGCAGCACTGGCAGCTCCTTTAGGTACATTGTTTCACTGGTAAGTACTAGGCACTCAGTCTACAGACCATTTCAAGTATAGCCAAAATCCCTACTCAGAATGTCCCTGTAGCCTCACAAAAGGGAAGAGAAAATAGCCTAGGGGGGAATTTGAGAATGCCCATCAAATTATCTAGGTTTAGCTTGAAGGTGGCAAGAGTGCTACTCTGTTTGACATGCAGTGGAAGATTGATCCAGAGGTGAGGGATATATTGTGATATGAATCTTATCATGCCAATGTATCTTCTTTATCTGCTGATGAAGGTTTAGTTCCATTAACCAAGTATTTCAGGTAGCATTAGTTCTGCAAATGAATACCAGGTCAAATAGTGTTGGATCTTTCATGACACAAAAGGCTAGACACAGATCTCCATGAAGGAATCTGTAAGAGAATGAGTAGAAATAAAGGGCTGCCACTCTTTCCTGACAAAAAGAAGTCATGTACTTACCATATTGTTCCATCTGTGTTGTCCATCTTCATTCATCCTCAATGGATGGGTTCAGATCTGACACACTCGGATCCAACTCGACCATTACACATGCTTGTGGCCTCTGACAAACTCTCAAGCTCCTTTCCTACCCACAATGCACTATTCCCAACATCCCTCAGATCCTACTTATAGCTTGAAAGAGATAATAACTGTAAAAGAGATGCCATAACTGGAGTTCAACAAAAGGGACATGTGGTATCCCTAAGAGTCTCATTCCTCCAGAAGCCATTTGTGAGAAATGGAGGGGGGTGGTGAGTGGGAATTTGAGGAAAAATGAAAATGGACAACATATATGGAACATTATGGTAAGTACATATCTTCTTTATCTGTTATCAATTTTCATTCATTCTTCAATGGATGGGACAGAGTCCCAGTTTTCTTAATTTCTCCAAATCTTTTGGGTTTCTAATACCATGACAGGAATGGACCCCACTCCTAAGTCAAAGTATGACTAAAGTTCATGAAATTAATATTGTTTCAGTCTTTGATGTCAGCCAAAAGTGGTCTTCGCAGCACCCACAATGTGCCCAGTAGTGACTCCTTTTGCAATTCGTACAGAGTTACATGCATTGGTAACATATCTAAATACGATTGCAGATTCTTTTTTATAAGACCTGTTGCTCCTACTATTATTGTCCCAGGTATGTAAATTCCTTGGTGGAGTCTAGGGAAGGATATTCGAGTAAAGTTGAGCTGAAGGCTGTTCTTCCCCTTGAGATCAGATCTAGTTTGTAATGAATGATATGCAGATTTGACCAAGTTGCAGGCAGACATATATCATCCATGGATGCTCTGGACTGGAATACCATGGAAGTAGCCATAGATCTGGTTGAATGAGCCTTTAGTGGTTTAGGTAAGGTGAAATTCAAGTTGCTGTAGACAAATGAAATGTAATCTGTCAGCCATGTAGCTAGAGTTACCTTTGTAACTGATTCACCCAACTTGTTATGTGCAAAGTAAACAAACAGCTGGTCTGTCTTTCTAATTTCTTTTGTTCTGTACAAGTAGAAATGTAATTGTCTATGAGCATCCAGTAAGTGTGGCATATATTCTCCTTTATTTGTAAAGTTTGGGAAGAATACTGGCAGGTTAATGGCCTGGTTAATGTTGGAGTCTTACATCACCTTCGTTAAGAAGGAAGCAGTGATATGTAAGGTGACCCTTCCTTGTGGAAAATCAAGTATGAGGACTTGGAAGATAATGCTTGATGTTCTGGAATTCTTCTAGTTGATATAACTGCAACTAAAAAGATAGTTTTCCAGGTCAAAAATTTTAAATCACATTTAGCTGCAGGTTCAAAGGGAGAATGTGTTAAGGCTTGCAATACCAAATTTAAATCCCATGGTGGTACAGGATCTTTCTAAGGAGGTCTAAGTAGAAGGGTACCTTTCAAAAGGCTTTTCACAATTTAGAGGAAGCCAGGGACAACTTCTGAAACCCAGCATAAAAGTTAAAGATAGCTGCAAGTTGAACTTTAATAGTAGATGAACTACCACCCTCATAGGATCATAGCAGGTTACTAGGCTATTGGCCCTTATAAGCCTAGCCAATAGTTTAGCCCATGTTTAGACAAATCAGCACCCGATGCCCCTGTCCAGCAGGGACACGGGTGGAATCCCAGGGCTATATTTTTGGTTTCCCATCCAATTATCCAGGTCGCACTTAAAAAGGGGTAAAGAGGTACTCTGCTTGATGTGGAGTGGGAGTCTATTCCATAGATGGAGGAGTCTTTGGGACACAAATCTGTCCCGCCAACAAATCTTGTCAAGGTCACAGACCAGGTTGAGGCCTCATTAAATAAACTCGGTAAAAATTCAAGAATAGAATGAATCAGGGCTGAGGAGGAGTCTACCTGATTCTTCTCTGTCCAATAAACAAATCGTCTCCATTTACTTCTGTAGAGTTTCCTCGTATATGGTGTATGGGAAGATAACAGTATAGAACAGACAGACAAAGAGAGCATAGGTTGCCTGGCTATTACTGAAATTGGAGAAACCATGCAGTCAGTTTAAGATTTCAGATGTCTGGGAGAACCATGCCTGTCAGGTGAGACAGAAGCTTTGAAGTTGGATCCAGAATCCAAGGTGGGTACAGAAGAAGAGGCCAAAGGAAGGTGAACCAAATCTGTCAAGGCCAGTAAGGTGCAATGAGGATCACTCTGCTCTTCAACCTGGCTGCTTTCTGAAGGAATTTGGGAATTAAAGGAGTTGGGGAATAAGCATACATAAGACAGGAGGGCTAATCTTGGAGTACAGCATCCCTTGGTGACTCCCCTGGTGGGGAAAGTATGGCAAAGAAGCTGTTGCACTTGCTGTTTAGGAGAAATGCAAAAAGAAATCAAAGCAAGGCTGGCCCCACTGATGGAAAATCATGTCCATCACTTTGTTGTTGAGAGATAACTCTTGAGGTAGTAAGATGGACCTGGTCAGTTTGTCTGCTATCACATTGGCCTTCCCTGGAATATGCACTGCAATTAGAAAGTGGTTGGAAGAAATCATCCATTGCCACACTCTCAGGGCTTCTCGACACAGGGGGTAAGATCTGGTTTCCCCCTATTTGTTGATGTACCAAACTACTGACATGTTGTCCATTTGGATCGCAATTGTTTTAAGAGGGAGAGAGTTTTGGAATCCTTACAATGCTAAAACCACAGTTGTCATTTCCAGAACTTTGATATACAAGTTGGGTTCTTCAAGGGACCAAGTGCCTTGGACTGTCTTCCTCAGAAAATGCCCCCTCCCCCAATCTGGGAAGTGTCCATGTCACTATGGCCTTGGGCTGAGGAAGAATGAAAGGACGACTTTCCAACAGTTGTGACTGCATCCACCAGGAAAGATACAGTCTGCATACCTCAGTTATTCTTATCTTTGTTGACATGGTTTGAGAAAGAATTGACCATTGCGTTTGTAGCATCCATTGCAGAATTCTCATGTGATATCTCGCTAAGGGAACTGATATTATTCCAACTGACATTGATCCCAGGACTTGCAGGATTAACTGTGCTTAAATTCTGGAACTGCAAAGTATTTTCCTGACCTGATTCCTTACTGTTTGTACTCTTGAAGGATGAAGAAATGCTACCATAGATACTGTGTTGAACACTGCTTCTATGAATTTCAGTGTCTGAGGTGGTTGAAGGTGTGACTTGTAATTGATGGTTGTTCCAAGATTTGAACAAGTCCTTAACACCTGTTCTTGTACTTGTACCAGTTGATGCCTGGTCGGAGCTGTAATGAGCCAGTCATTTAAGTATGGAAATACCTGGAATCCCTACTGCCACACACTTGGTGAACACCCTGGGGGCTGTGGTGAGGCCAAAGGGCAATGTTCTGAACTGGTAATGACTGGCTCCCAGCCAGAACCATAAGTACCTTCTGGATCACCTGTTCATTTTTATGTGATAGCATGCATCCTAAAGGTCTATCAAGCACATCCAGTCATCCTTGCTCATAAATGGCAGAACGGACTTAACCATGACCATCTGGAACTTGGTGTGCTGAACCAATTTATTAAACACACTGAGATCCAAAATCGGTCCCCAGTCTTTTCTGGCACTAAAAAGAATCTTGAGTAAGTTCTGAATTCTATATGGTCTGAAAAGAACTCTTGGGTGACTTTTTTTCTAGCAGCTTTTGGATTTCTAGTGCTGCTGCTTTCCTCTAATTGAGTGGAATATTGGAGATTTTCCTGGGTAACAGAGGTGGTAGGGAAATACCTCACTAAAAGAATCACAGGCCTAAAGCAGAAGCCCTATGCTGACCGTCTAAAAAAACTCCAGCTATACTCTGTCGCATATCGTCTACTCAGAGGCGATCTCTGCTTAACATACAAGGCCATGTCAAACCCAGAGCTGTTGGGCATGCTGCACTTAAAGAAATCCAAATCCCTCAGAGCCACACGCTCCAGGGATCTAAACCTTGTCATCACAATGAACAAAACATGCTGAAGGGATAGGTTCCTGACCCAGAGACTCCCCAGACTCTGGATTAGACTGCCCATGCATGTCAAGCAGAGCGCCTCTTTGGCCCTATTCAGAAAGAACCTTGACAATTGGATGGGAGATAGGAAATTCACTCTGGGGATCACGTCAGCTGCCCTGCTAGACAGGGGTCCAGGGAAGTAAATATTGTGGGAAGAAATAGCCAGGGAATTGTCATGGCTAGGCTTGTATAGGCCCTAGGACCGATAGCCTAGTACCAACCTATGAACCTATAAAAATAATATAACCTCTGGAAATGATTCTCTGCACCCAAGTGTCCTTTATTATGTTTAGCCAAGCTTCCTGGTGCAGAGATAAGTGACCCCTGACTGTTTCCAGAGGAAGGCTACTGGGCCTCCCTTCAGGAGCGCTGAAAGTGTCTGTCGGAAAATATATCGCTAGACTCTCAGTTTTGCAGGCCTCTGCTACAGGGGTGTCTTCTGCCATTATCACTCCCCTCCCCTCTGCCTCTGGGGGACTACATCCACATATAACCTGGAAAGGACCCTGAGACTTCCTGAACCACATCTTTTGACCTCCTCATTGATTCCTGGAAAAGGTCCATTGAGGGGTCAAAAAACAAACCCCCCACTGCAGATAGGGTCTTTCCATCTTTCTTACACCTGGAGAGTATGTGTTTACTGTGAGGCCAAACAAAGAAGAACCGTCAAAGGGAGCACTGATCACAGATGACTTGAAGGGCTCCACAGAATCACACAGGTGCATCCAGGCAGGCCTCCTGATGGAAATACCTGAACCTGCGGCCCTTGAAGTGCCTTCTGCAGCATGCAATATGAGCCTCATGGATGAATTTGCAATATATTGAAAGGTAGCCAACTGTGAGACCACAGAAGTTTGAGCTTCCACAGTAGTGGCCCCTGAAACTGGGGTTGAAAGTTCCTTAATGAAGTCCCTTTGCAGTCTTGGGAAGTGTGCCAAGTAGTTCACTGAATGGACAGCAAATGTTGCTGAAGCATAAACTCGCTTCCTAAATCTGTCCAGTACCCTAGATTCTCTATTACAGGGATGGACAGTGGAGCTCCATTCCATGAATTCCTTCTTTGTAACTCCCATTACGACCATTGCATCAACTGGTACCTCTTTACTCCGATGTTCTCTTCCTACTGGTGAAGCCAGAATCCTGTCTGGTCTCTTGGAATTGTCTCAATCATATCATAGTCCTTCCACGCCACTTAGAAACCAAATCAATAAGTTCATCAGCATTAGTCTGACCTAGGAGGCAGATGGGCCAGTCCAAAAAGTTTCCAAAAATACTAACTCCTCAGGAGTTGGGTTTTAGGCAGACCAACCACCCTTCTGTTTTAGGATCTCAAGGATGTCTCCAAATGAGATGCCATTGAGTGGTGATTTGGGAGAACCTACTCTCTCATCAAAGTCAGTATCCTTGGTGATAGACTCCTGGGGAGAGTCCAAGTGCCTCCTCTTGCATGTCCTCTTCCTAGGGACTTCTTCAGTGGGATGATCTGGAGAAGTATCAGAAGAGATGACAATATCAGTCTGGTTGTTCTGAAAGCTTTGGGCTGGCTGTCCCCATGAAGTAGAATGCTGAGGATTACAGTGCAAAGTCAGCTGAGAAATCGAAGGTGGATCCAAGGAGGAAGGAACCATATGACCTGGGGAAGCAGAGAAAACCTTCTTCACAACCTCGAAAGTAGACCACTCAGGACAGAAGGAAGGCAACAGAACCAACAAAGTGAGTTTCTGGCCCACTACTTCCCTCTGCTCCAAGAGCAATCTGCCTGAGGCAGAAGCAGGAGCTTCTATCCCTTTGGATCTGACCTGGAAGCTTTGGCTCCAAGAGTCATCCAAATCCGACAGTGTCAGGGCTGGTGCACTCAGAGTAACAGTTGGATCTGAAGACAAAGGTCTCTTCAGTTCCAACTCAAAGGCCTGGAAGGCTCAGATCTGAGGACTCTAACACAACAGGTTAGGTCAGAGAAGCAGCTGTGATCAGTAGAGTGGTAGATTGATGGTGTTCCTGACCTGAAGGGGTAGGAACCATGAGGACTCCCATCTGAATTTGCTCTGTGAAGAATCTCCTCATCATCCTTTCCACATCTGCCTGTGTGAGACTTCTGGAGGAACAAGAGGACACCACCAAAGAAGACTTAGAGTGCCACTCCAAAAAAGGGGAGGGCACCGTAGAAGGGAACGGATCCACACTAGGCAAATACACAGTATGTGGCAGTGGTTTAGGATCCAGGGACTTCAGATCCTGAGTATGTTTTGTGTGATCTGAGGTTGTTGGACTGGAAAGATACTTGGTCGGATCTGAGGGTGGTCTGATCCTAGGAGAATTTGGATCCAATTTCTCCCTTTTTTCTTTAGCTCTGAGGACATAGCAGCAGAAGAATCCAAAGAGCTGGACCTTTTTAAAGAGTTCTTAGTTTTAATTTTAGGAGACTGAACTCCAGATATGGCTTCAGAGAATGGAGCTGGCAACAACCCTTTAAGACTAATTTATTCTTTCTCTCAGATAAAGCTCGTGGATTGAAACCATGGCAAATTTCACAATCTTGTATAAGGTCCGGCGCTAAACAATAAACACACAGAGTATGGGCATCTGAAAAAGGCATTTTAAGCCCACATTTCTCACACTTTTTAAAGCCTTTCTGGGACATAATGTATGAAACAGTTATACAACAGTAACAAAGTAACACCAAAATAAATTTTACAATTAGCAACAATATAGGTAACAGAACTTTTTTTTTAACCAAGGATAGAAAGAAGAGACTAAAGGATTATAACACTCTTATTGGGAAAAGATAAATGGGAGTAGGAAAGGCCTACCAACAATGGTAGCGTAGAATACACTAGTAAGAGTATAAAGGGGAATAAAAGTGAATAAGGGTAGCAAAAACTTTTACGGTATATAGTAAACTATCAAATAAAAAGAGATTTACCAAAGGCTAGTGATTAAAGAAAGTTTATAAAAATATGACTTAACTTAAACTAGCTCAAGAGCTACAGTCAACCGCGTCTAGTTGCAAAAGCGGCAAATGAGATCTGAGGGACATTGGGGATAGTGCATTTTGGAAATTAAAGGATCTACAGAGTTTGTCAGAAACCATTAGCTAGTGTATCGGCCGAGTCGGACCAGATTGTGAGATCCAAACTCATCCGTTGAGGAATGAATGAAAATTGACAGCATCAGATCTAATATTTTTGAGGCCACTGATCTTTCCATTTATGAATCTCTGAGGACTCTCAAGGTGTGTGATATGTTTAGATAAACACATGCCAAAGGGTGCTTTATATTCAGTAATGGGTCTGATAAGATATGAGTAAAGGGGAATTAAGACTTCTTTGGATCTAGTGCAGATGCCTTTGGAAATTAGATAGATGAAAGGCTTTCCAAACTACTGTGGAGATAGGATAGTCACATGATAAGAAATTATCAATAAGACTGCCGAGATTCCTTATAACAGGGTCTGATTGGAAGACTGCATCTCCAATAAGGCAAGTGAAACTGTTTTGTGTACAAACATGAACCATGTTACATTTTTTTTACATTTAATTTGAGACCATTGTCCTTGCACCATTTCTTAATATGGTCTAACCCATATTGGAACAATTGTGAGTCAGCCAAAGATTGAATAACATCACCCAATTTACAGTCATCTACAAACTTAGTTAACCATAGGCCAGGAGTGATGGCCTGAAGGTCTGAGAAATACATGCTAAATAGACCCTTGACCCTCATCCATTCTCCACTTCTCCTACCATGTTTCCCAATCCATTATACACCTTAATACCTACCTCCCCTTACCTCCTCCTCCCCTTATTTCTCTTAAGGGCCTACTAAACAGTCTCTCAACTCCACTTCATCCCCTCTCTTCCTTCCTGATGTCTCCGATACAAAATTTCCTCCCTACCCCTTCACACCTTATTCCATCCTAGTACCCTACATTTCTTCAGTTCTTAAACACTTTTAGCAGTTGTTGTATTCTCATTCTCTGTCAGGAAATATTTAATTTACTGACTCCCTTCTCTGTCCCATCCTCTAACCCAATGGACTGTACAGGAACTTTATTTTTAGCTAATCTGTAACCTCTAGTATATGCTAAGTACAGTGAACATTCTACCTCTGAACATTAAATTAGAACAAAAATATTGGTAACTAAATTATTACCCATGTTAAGTCCAATTACCTTACAGCTTTAGTTATAATGGAATAAATACAGCACTTGTACATTATAACACTGATAAAAACAATTATAGTTGCTAATCAACCAAATAAAAGTAATGCACTCTCTGACAGTTCAGTGTCCTTTCCTCATAGCACACCTGTTAGAGCATTCAAATAATGCAAATTTTTAAACAAACATTTATAGAAAGTTACAGACCTTCAAGTTCACCAAAGTCACTCCAACCATTAATCACATCCCTTCTCTTTCATTTTCATATTATTGTCATTGATAATGTACGTACCAAACCTCTTCTCACTTTTTCAGCTTACACTCAGATTTGGTATTCTTCCTTTCACTCAGCTGCCACATTTAAAAATATATATTCAGTCCGCCACATATGGCCAATCATCACCCACCTAGATACAAAAAAGAAGACAAAGAAAAATATATTTTGTCACTGCAGCCCAACTAAAGATTCCACCAACCCATCCTTACTTACATTTAGCTCCATGAGTATCACTACCTCATCTGCTCAAAATTCTACGCTAACTTTGCATTCATTTGTTGATGGCCCCATAGTCCATTGGTTCTAACTTGAACTTTTTTGGCTCACATAAGCTCTTTAAGTCAAACAAACCCATCCATACCTCCCTGGGAACAGAGGAGTCGGAGACCTAAGCCTGACAGGCTCCAGAGTAGAGGCTGGGTCTGAGGGCTTGGGTATCTTTGGCACTAGACCTGGCAGACTAGATTGGTTTGCAGAATGTTTCCAAGAGAATCTTTTTCCTTGTGCTTCTCTTATCCTGTTCATTATCCTTTTGCTTAATCTTCTCTTCTCTACCTTTATTGAAGAGGAAGAAGATGGCTGTGAAGGGGGAATTTCTCCCTCTGTAGCAGGGAGAAACCCCTTAAGTACAATTTTATTGAGCTTCTCAGTGATAGCTCTAGCCTCAACAGCAGCATAGATGGAGCAGTCTTCATCCAAATGTGAGGCCATCCAGCAATATACACATTCTGTCTGGGCATCCTAGTTGGGAATTTTATGCCTGCAAGAGATACATTTTTAAACCTGGAGGGCTTCTTTGCTATCCAATCACTAAGGGGGAAAAAAAAGCAAAACTAACAGCAAAAACACAAAACCAGCGATGACAGCAACAACAGCAATAAACTGCTAAAAAAATCAGATACAGACTCAATTATATGAAAACAAAATCCTAACAACTATTCAAAGAAGAAGGAAAACTACCCTAAGCAAATGCCAAGTATTAAGAAGTTTTTTTTTTTTTTTTTTTTAGTAAGGGAGGTAAGAAGGATAAAAAGTAAGTAAAATGATCTCAAAGGAAAAGAAGAATATAAACAGCCACTCATCTGACACCCATAAACAAACTCCCAAAGCACTGAGCCAAAAGATCTGCATTTATAGCAATTGATTAGCAAAGAAGACCTGAGGAGGGGATTATGTTTAAGGTGAGGATCCTGAAGCTTGGATCCAAAGTCTGAGAGTGGCCAAAGTCATATTCAATTGGATCCAAAATACCTATATGTTGAGGACAGAATGAAAAAAAAACAACACTGGCTGTACCTTTTCTGCAGCAAAGAGTAGAGTCCTCTTTGGTATTGGAAGTATCCTAGTGCAGAGGGGAGAGGGAAACAGTCTCAGTGACAATAACCTTGGTTGAGAAGGAGAAAACATGGGAGAGGAGACCTTGTGACTTGATGAAGACAGTGTTGCTGGAGGTATGGCCAACTTTGTAATCTTAGTTGGAGAGAATTTCTCTAATATAGAAGTCTCATCTGCCTTCCTTTTTCTTTTCTTCCTATCAGAGTATGTATAGACCAACCCATTGGTACTGAATGAGTGAGGATAATCCACTTGACTATAAGCTTGGTACACCTTGCAAATGGAACAATCCCTGTTGAGATATGTCACCTTCAAACAAATTAAACAAAGATCATGCAGATTTTTATGACAGCAGTTTATGCCCATACTGCTTACACTTTCTAAAGCCCTGCTTGGCTTCTTTCTCCATGTTTAATGGACCACAAAAAAACTTTCAATCCAGGGTGAAGGTACCAACACCTATCGAAGGAGGAAGCAGAAAAGAATAGGCCTTTGACCCAAATAAATTATGGGTAGGAAGGGGGAAACAAGGCAAGACAAAGAGTAAAAAAGTAGTAAAACTCTGAAGAAAACATAACTTAACTACTAATATTGATAAATAAAATAAAAAAATAGTTCAACTCCACTTATCCAATTGGAAAAATACTGCCAAAATATGCAGACAGACATAGGAGGCATTGTTGTCTTAATGTGGCAACAATATCTAAGCATTCACAACAAGGATGGATTATGAGTAGCATAGTTGGATCATGGTCAATATACATAATCTTTGCAAAAGTAAAAGTTATCTGAATAATTATACATTAAACAGAAATATTATTAATGCAGAGGTTGCTTCTGACAAAAAACTTTGCCTTTTACTGCTTCATCTACAAGCAGAGTGCCTGCTACTCTTGAAGAATAAACTGCCTATGTTGCATTAAAAGAGTTGGTGTACTGGTGATATTGCCATAATATTTGAACTAGATCAGCTATGCAATATGGAATCACTGTCAAACAGCAACAGGTTCATAGATACTTGGCATGCAGTTCTAGAGTCCATTAGGGAGCCTAAACCCAATTCCCAGTTGCTCTAAAGCACTGTCTGGTTATGTGACTTGCACAATGTCAAATAGGGAAATGGACAGTTCTGATCATCACTTCAAATAATGCAGACTATATCATCTGACGAATGTGAACCCCATTTGTAGTTGCTGTGGGCTGTAAAGAAGGTACTGCAAAAATATAAAATGCAACATATTTAGACTAATAAAATGCAGCACACAGACTATATTACACAATCCAGGCCTATTAATGAATTAATTAATTAATTAATTCTTTAGTACAATGAGTAAAGCAAAACAATTAAAGACAGTATAAATGCTGCAGCAGTTTTTGTTCAACAATGCAGAAGTCATAAAAAAATCAGAAATATTACTGCATACAACATACTGTTTTTGTTAAGATTAGCTTACTTATTTGCAAGACACCTACATCTTATTTTTGATCTCTGTTTATTCTCTGTCATCAAGAATAGTTATCCCTTCTACCATCACTCAACATAGGTCTGTCAAAGCTTGAGTGGCTAATAATGGTGTACTGTTGTAGTGTATACCTACAGAGTCTACAGAGCTGGAGTATGGACAAATGGGGCCCCATGCTGGCTAATGAATCAGGCCCCCTTTAGCTATAATGATATCACATTACTTGGCTGTCTTTTACAAATTACCATACATACTGTTCAAACCTGTCATTGCAAATACTAGTTTCATGTTAACTTTTACAATTATTACAAAGACCGGGATTTAATTTAAAACTTTAATTTCACATTTTACCAAAAAAAAAAAAAAAATACTGGCAGACATTTTCTGAACAAAACACAACACTCTCACGTTGAGAATAGGCATAGCATGAGAAACAGTAAATTTCTCTTCCTTTGAAAGTCACATTTAGTGAAAATGCATCAGGAACCCATTAACAAGACAGGTGCTGGGATTCATACTCAAAAAGCATACAGTGAAGTACTAATTAGCTTCTGTGAAGACTGCAGCAATTCAAAAGACAAATGTGTAATGCATTTGCTATAAGTCTGAGATAGCACACCGATCACAAGAGGCCCTTTTCAGGAGCAACCTAGGAGTACTGACTGGTGAAGTAGCTTACCAGAATTACTGTGGAAATCAAACCATGTACTACAGGAAGCATCTATTTAACAGTTCATAGCCTTACTCATCTGCACTACATGTTAGACAAATTACTGTAGGCCAAAACAGTCCATTTCACACTTGTGTGCATATAAAAACAAGCTAAATTTAAAAATGTATTCATAGTTAAAAGATTAACATTAAGCTCAGATTTTATGCAATCCAGAGTATTTACAGCTAAATAAAAAAAGTCTGCTCTTCACTTTTTCCCTTAGAACTGCTCTAAATCTCAAAATAAGCACTCTATGTTCATTCTAAAGCCCTGCACTTGCTCGTATAAGTAATCTCATAGGTAAACACTAATAAACTTAAGCACTACATCCTCTTATACTCCTTTTAAGTACTTGCTCCCTATTGGTTCTTTCTGATCAGTCAACAAGTAGTTCCCTATATTATTCAGGCATGTCCAAAGGTCAGTTTTGGGTTTACTCTCCAGTCCAGCTGGTGAGTCTGGGAATCTTGAGGCAATGTTACAACTGCCTTATGTATACAGACCATCCTCTCCTCCTCCCAACAAGCTCAAATATATGTGAGAGATGCAACTGTATAGCCAAACTGGAGGCTAAGCTCTCTCAACCCAGTACTGGCACAGCCTGTCAGGAGGAGAAGGTAACCACACATACCACAAATCCAGTCTCACATAGACCTATTGCATCAGCAAACCAAATACATAAACACACAAAAGCATACTCGGAGGCTCTAAATAAAAATCTTCCTAAGCAGCAGAGACCTCCAAAGCAGACATCCAAGCAACCCCTACCATGAAACAATACCCACATAGCACATAGCTCACAAAGTCAGTGTGCCACACAGTCACAGCCCTTAAGACTAAACAACACACCTAATACACTTGTAATAGGTGACTCTATTGTCAGACACACTGACGTCCCACTCACCAGGCTGAACAAGGAGAAGGTCACTGTAAGCTGCCTGTCAGGTGCCAGGATCCGCCACATAACACAAGCACTCAGGTCACTCCAAAGCAAGTACAAATATGACTCCGTCATTGTCCATGCTGGTATGAATGACCTGAGATGTACCTCCCTGGACTACATGAAAAGAGACATAGAGGAGCTCTTTGATCATGTAGCCCAGGCCGGTATGACCCTGACCTTGAGTAGCATCTTACCCTCACCAAGAATTAAGCCACAGTATAAAGACAAAATGATCAATTTTAACAATTGGCTAAAGTATTGGTGTCATTCAAAGGGGATCCAGTGTCAGTCAGCCTAGGATGACATGCTCGACAAGCCACGTTGCTTCGCTAGGGACGGCTTGCACCTGTCACCCCTGGGTTTTTGAATACTGGCAAAGGCTCTTGCCTCCCCCATAGTGCCTTTTTTAGGCAAGGCTCAAAAGACAAACCCACCTCCATAGACAACACAAAGAAAAAAAAAACTAAGGGTAATGCTGCTCAACGCCAGAAGTCTAAACCTCAAGATGCACACACTCGAGACTCTCCTCAGTATGGAGAATGTCGATATCTCTGCAGTAACAGAAACCTGGTTTAAGGCTCCCGAGAGCACCCCAGCACTAACAGGTTATACTTCATACCATGCTTTCCGGCCCTAAAACTTGGACCGAACCACAAAAGGAGGGGGAGTATCCATATTTATCAAAGATACCCACACCTCCAGGTTAGTGGCACTGCACGAAGCATTGGAGACCATCCATGTGCAACTAACAGTGGGCAAAACTGCCTTTCAGTTTGTAGCCTGCTACAGACCACCCTCCCAAACACAGGAACCTCACTCGGCTTTCCTGAGAACACTGGAGAATATGAAGGTCTCTCCAAACACCATTATATTGGGTGACTTCAACTACCCAAACATTGATTGGGAAAACTACTCAAGCCCAAAAACCCTCGCCCAATGGTTCCTAGAATTTATAAACTCAAATGCTATGGAACAACTGGTCACCACTCCCACAAGAGGGGAAAACATATTGGATCTGGTCATCACCAACATAGGGTCTCTATGTTCCACACCAGAGGTATACCCCTCATTGGTAAGATCAGACCATAAACTAATCTCACTGGACATCCATATTCCATCCCCACCCCCAGCTAAGGAAACCACGATGAAGAACTTATCAAAAGCAAACTTCACAATTCTCAAAACCGAGGTGGAATCCTTCAAAGCCTCCGGGGCCAGTGGAAACTATGGCCCAAAATGCAGAATCCTTTACAAATGCATTATATGGACACCTACAGGAATGCATGGAGCAAGCTATCCCAAATAAAACCAAGACTCACTCCTCCAAAGGCAGGAGACCTGTCTGGTGTACACCCGGCCATAAATAAGCTATACAACAGAAGGAGAAAGCTACTACATGATAGAGCAAAATCCCAAAAAGGGAAGGCGTCTCTGATCAGTACTAGCAAGATCCCTCATAAAATCATCTAAGGCCAGCTTCGAAAGAAAAGTTGCACAAGACACTAAAGATAATCACAAGGCCTTCTTTAGTTATGTCAGAAACCTGGGAGGCAACTCCCAGATATGCTCTGAGTTAGTGCAAAATGACAAAAAATACACTGAATCCACAGACATTGCCAACATCCTGGCAGAAAGGTTCAGTGCAAACGTCTCCCCCCTTTTCCCTCCAAAAGAGCAAATGTCTATCCCAACAGAGTGTAGCCTTCCTGAGATCACAGATGCACAGGTGAGCGCTGCCCTCTCCAAAGCAAAAAACACAGCATCAATGGGACCAGACGGTGTCCCGGGTTGTGTCTTACATGAGCTCCAAGAAGAACTAAACCCTCATATAAAGTCACTGTTCAATCTCAGCCTTACTACAGGATATGTACCCAAGGAATGGCATACAGCAACAGTGGTCTCACTCCACAAAGGTGGTGCCACAACTGACCCAGGAAACTATCGCCCTATAAGCCTGACTAGCCTGGTCTGCAAAGCTATGGAGCGTATCTTCATGGAAATCATAAACAAAGACATTGGGAACCTCCAGACACTGGATCCTACCCAATTCGGCTTTGTTAAGGGCAGATCTTGCCTCTTGAACCTGGTTGACTTCTTTGAAACAGTTACCAAAGCCATAGATGAAGGGAAGGTAGTCCACACAGCCTACCTGGACCTCGCAAAAGCCTTCGACACAATACCCCACTCGGGCATCATAAATAAGCGCACCAGCTTAAATATCAACCGCTATGTCACAAGATGGGTTGCAAACTGGCTCAGGGATAGAACCCACATGGTCAGAATAGCAGGTGCCATGTCAGACTCTAAACCAGTTACAGGTAGTGTCCCACAAGGCTCAGTCATGGGACCTCCCTTGTTCGGTATATATTTCTCCGAGGTACAGGCTAATATGGGTGGACTATGGCTGACCAAGTTCGCAGATGACTGCAAACTGGGTGCCATAATCGACTCTCCGACTGACACAAGCATCCTCCAAAAGGGTCTCACATAGACGGATAACTGGTGCCACAGCCATGGCCTGAAGCTAAATGCCAAAAAGTGCATAGTCATCCCCTTTGGGAAAAACAAAGTGCCTACAAATTACCACATAGGTGGTAATCCATTAAGTACAGAAGAAGTAATTAGGGACTTGGGGACCCAAGAAGATAGCAATCTCCCCTTTGACAATCACGTTGCCAAAGTGGTTAGAAAGACCTTCTATATAGCCCACCGTATCACGAAAGGGTTCACATCTAGATCAAGAGAGGTCATTGTGCCCCTCTACTCATCACTTATCAGGCCCATAGTTGAATACAATGCCCCATCTCGGATGTACATTACCCGACACCTGCAGCAACTGGAAAGACCCCAAAAGTACCTCACCAAGAGGATCAAGGGGCTCAAACAGATGCCCTATACAGTTTGGCTAAAGAAACTCCAGCTCTACTCAGTTGCATACCGCCTGCTCAGAGGTGATCTGTGTCTGACGTATAAAGCCATGTCCAACCCAGAATTAATGGACATGCTTCACCTCAGGAAATCCAAATCCCTTAGAGCTACACGCTTCAGGGACTTGAACCTCAGCACAGAAATAAATAGGACATGTTGGAGGGACAGATTCATATCCCAGAGGCTTCCCTCACTCTGTAACAAAATCCCAATCCATGTTAGGCAGAGCCACTCACTGACCCTCTTCAAGAGAAATCTTGACGAGTGGATGGGAGATCGTAAGTTTACCCCTGGGATCTCTTCTGTGTCCCTGCTTGACAGAGGCACAGTAAACTAACTTTAAAAGGGCTAACTTCTGTGACCTATAGAGGCACAGTCAACTAATCTAAAAGGGTGGCGAAAGCCAAACACACTCTGGCTAGGCTTATAAATGCCCTAGGGAAGATAGCCTAGTATCAACCTATGAACCTATGAAACACAATGTCAACATCCAACAGAACAAAACCAAGGATCACATCCAAAAAACATGGCTCATATGATGATGCCCCTGTTTACTGCAACCAATTTCTCTTTACTTCATAAGTCTTGTATAAATAAAGTTCATAAGTAGTTACTGGGCTTACAACCCAAAGGACCACTGAAGAAACTAGACCAAATTTCCAGTTGAAGCAAAGCACTGGCTGGTTAAAAGACTTGCTCAAGGACAGAGCATAAATATGAGGCAAAATTAGAGATGTTCTGTACAACTGGAAACAAATAAGAGCAAACTGCTCTAAATCATTTAAAAATTAACAGAAAAATAGGTTTACCATTACCATGTAATTTGTGAACAACAAAAGTAACTACAAAACTCTGACGACTGACATGGACAATAATCCTCAGTGATTTACCAAAAGGGGGAAAGTTAATGGAGGCCTAGTAGTTAAAAACTGTTATTCTGACAATTAGCACAGAGGACTAAGACTCTTGTTACTGGCAACTAAACTACAAGGTTTGGCTCTGAGCAAGTCGCTTAAATAGACAATGCCCCTCTAACTGGGGCAGTTTATTTACACTTACACACACACACACACACACACACACACACACACACACACACACACACACGCTCAACACTTTGCTTAATTCTCTGCTACCACCCCATTCAGATATAGCAATCCACATGTAAGAAGCAAAGCTATGCAGCAATCATATCTCAATGTCACCCCATTCCATCGCTCTATTAATTCTCTGTTGCCACCCCATTGAGACGCAAATCTCACCTTATTCCAGTGCTCCTCTGCTACCACCCCATACAGAAGCAAAAGAGTAGTCATATCTCTACTCTGTTTCCTGAACATCGGATATGTAGCCTTGGTCTCTGTGACTGGCACAAATGATCACTTGCAAGTGTGTGTGTGTGTGTGTGTGTGTGTGTGTGTGTGTGTGTGTGTGTGTATACATGCATGCAATGTGTATATATGCTCACACAAAGTGTGTACTTGCACACACAGTATTTGGACATTTTCTTTTCATTTTTATTTGGACTTCTTTTTTAAATTTTGTGTGGCCAGGACCCCAGCCAACAATGGGCCCTAGGTAGCTGTCTAGGTCACCTTGTGATGCATTCAGCTGTGATGGGTAAGAAGGAGCTTGAGCTTGTGAGGAGTTCATTGCAATCACTAGAGGGTTTTAATGACACCAGTCCTGCTGTTCCAGTGTCCAGACAGGACCTGAGAAATCCAGCTTGAGAGGAATCTAGTAGCTAGGTGAAACCATCACAAAAAAAAAACAGTACTTATAGCACCAACTAAGTTTGACTATAAAATAAAATGTTTCTTCACAGAAACAGTTATTTAACAATAAATCTTATCAGTGACCCAGTGGCAGCTGCTCTCGAAATAGCATCAGTAGTAACATGAACACATTTTAGTGAATGTTTGGTTACATAAGACAGACAGAAGAGTAATATTCAGAGATACCTTTGTCTCTGATGAGGAGGTGTCAGCAATTAACTTTCCCAAATTTTCAAAGGAAATCAGCAGAAACTTTAAAACACGTGAGTCTGGCAATTCACCATTCTGAAGGCTAAAGTGGAAGAAGTATAAATTTTATTCCCAAATGTATCAAAGCTTTGCCCAGCTTATCAGAAGTAATAATGCCAGCTGCTGTAAGGAGTTTGGTAGAAGTTGATTTTATCAAATTACTGCTAACCTGGGGTCAGAAAAAAATTGTGAGAGTGGGGCAAGTTATATAATTCATCTGTTCCTGTTCACAATGTAGATACTCAGAAGGGCTCTATCAGAATATAATCAGGTCAAAATGTAGACGGCTCGTAATGTAGACAGAGACAAATGGGTTGGTGTTATGTGTTTGTGTGAGTGATGGGTTAAGATTAGAGTAAGGATTAGGTAAGGAAATACTTTTAGTGTTACACATGCTTGTTGGTGAGTATGTCTATGTCTGAGCATGTCTTGTGTGGGGGTAATGTTATGGAAAGGGTTTTTCTAAGGTAAAATGCAGGGTTAGAGGCAAGGGCAAGGTTAGGGTAGCATGCATTAGTAAAATGGAGGGGGTGTTAAGCCCCCTGCCCAGCATACTAATGCATGCTAAGCTTAATCCTGCCCCTACATCTGCCCCAACCCTGCATCTTCCCTTAGAAAAACCCTTTCTGTAACACTACCCTATTCAGGCAAACTATGCCCTATGGTACTGGTATGGTTTACTTTTTTGTTGTTGTTGTTAGTATATTTATAGTGTAATTTAATAACAGAAGTAGAGGGCTTGCCTGTTTTTGTTATTAATTTAACATAGGCTTTGGTGATTTTTGTCTGTATCTGGACTATCTATATCTTTGTGTCTACATTATGATCTCACTGTATTTTGGTGACTGTATTATGATATTCTACATCTTGATGTGTCTACATTTTTAAATATACTCAAGTCATCAGATTTTTTTGGAAGCAGGAGGTTGACACGTAAGGCAAATTTCTGGCTGCAAAGAAAGCATCCTCTAAGTCTAGCAATTCAGGAGGAACAGCTGCAGCTTGAGGAAAATCTACCTGTAATAATTCATAATATTTGCTGGAATTTTGGTATTTCTTCTGTTCTTGCTGAAACAAGTCTGCTTTAAATTAGGGGAAGGCTCATCATGTAAAAACTGAAAACTTTGAATAAATCTTTAGCAAAGTCCGATCAGTCCTCCTTATTTGCTTTATGAGAAGATAAATGTCTAACCATATGTTTCCTATTTTTTGGGAGATGCCCCACAAAAAACAGGATCTCAAAAGGCAGTCCTTTCACCAGGAATTAAGCTCTTCTGAGTGGTTAGTGAAGAGCATGATCTGGTCCCTTCCTTGATGCCTAAAAGAGTGGTTCTCTCTTAACCAACAAGGGCAGCTGAACAGTCACAGAGTATGTGCCTGCCTCCTCACCCTAAGTGGCTTCCTGAGGAACAGCAGTAGAGGGACTAAGAGAAAGTGATGAACAGTCTGATGGTCACATCTGAGAGAACAATTAGTGACTGATGCCTCCAGATAACTTTTCTCTTCTTGCATCTCGGAGTGAACAATCGAGTTACCTTGACATAGGTCCATGTCCTAGCCATAAAAGGTGTGTAAACAAATGGTCAGATGAGTTTTGAACAGTCAGTCTTACCTCTGCAGTTCTGAGGTAAATTGTTTTAGTGGCAACCATCAAACACACCAGCCCCAGTCCTAACAACACCTTTTGACAGAAAAATAACACTTTCTCACAAAAAAAAATATATAAATAAGGGAATCCCCACAGGGTCGCAGGGTCATTTGTCTACTGAGAAAGGTGTCTGATAAATGGCTAATGGATCTTTAAAAGAGCCAGTCTTACCTTTTAACAGCAAAGTTAAGTTATAAGGTAAACTTTTTAGCGACAACCACCAAACACACTTTTCCTTACAAAATATGATAAATAATAATGGAATCCCAACAGGGAATTCAAGACCGTCTTTCCGTGAAAAAAGGTGTCTAACTAGCAGGTAGCGTAGCTTAAGACAGTCAGTGAAACAACCTGATAAGAGAAATAAGTTTTGAGGTAAACATTAATGGCAACCACTATAAAAATCAGTTCTAGCCATTAGAAAATATTTCTGATGGAAAAGCACTATCTTTCTCCACAAGAAATGGTGAAGTGGAAGATATTCCTGAACAGGGTATTATTTGTCCAGCCTTGGTGAAGCACTAGCCGTCTGATCAATCAAAGCCTGCTGAGAAGAACAAACTTTGACAGCAAGAAAATTCTGAGGTTTTGGCACACTAGCCACTGATTTTATACTGCTCTTCTCAACCTCTACAGTGGTTAGTGCATGTAGAATGTTCCCTAAAGCTTTGGAAGCTAGTCATCTGGTCCAGTCTTTGGGCGGACATTCCTTGCACCTTAAATTACTGCAACAGTGATATTATGATGAAAATCAGGGAGCAGTGAGAGTGCTTCAGCTTCTTTTTCTTTCAGCTACTCCTTTTAGAGATCGCCATAGTGGATCATCTGTTTCCATTTCTTCCTGTTCTCTCCATCTTGCTCTGTCACACCAACCACCTGCATCTCCTCTCTCACCACATCCATAAACCTTATCTTAGGCTTTCCTCTTTTCTTTTTACCTGGCTACTCCATCCTTAGCATCCTTCTCCCAATATACCCAGCATCCAACCTCAGCACATGTCCAAACTAATTCAATCTTAACCTCCCTGGCTTTGTCTCCAAACTGTCCAACTTGAGCTGACACTTTAATATAGTAATTTCTAATCCTGGCCATCCTCATCACACCCAGTGTAAATCTTAACATCTTTAACTCTACTACCTCCAGCTCTGATGCCTGTCTTTTAATCACTGCCACAGTCTCCAACCGCTGGTCTCCCTACCATCTTGTAGACCTTCCCTTTCACTCTTACTGGTACCCATCTGTCACAAATCACTCATGACACTCTTGTCCACCCACTCCACCCTGCTTGCACTCACTTCTTCACCTCTCTTCCTCACTCACCATTAATCTGAACTGTTGACCCCAAGTACTTAAGCTCATCCACCTTCAACTCTACTCCCTGCATCCTTGCCATTCCTCTGTCCTCCCTCTCATTCACACATGTCTTAGTCCTGCTGACCTTTATTTGTCTCCTCTCTAGATCATATCTTCATCTCTCCAGGGTCTCCTCTACCTGTTCCCTACTCTCACTACAAATCACAATGTCGTCTGCAAACATCATAGTTCACTGCTCAAGCAGTGAGCACTTCAGCCTTGACTTAAAATGAAGTATTGGCCTCCATTTTTGAATGTCAGGAATGCACTAGACCACACAGAGCACTAAAGCACTTCAGCAAATTCAGTGTCTGCATTCAAAAATTGAATGCCATCACTGAATAACATACCTCCTGACATCTTACACCTAAGATGGCTGCCCCCTTTGCCCCTCACTGGCTACGCCTCTGCTCCTTTCAGTCCTTTTTTATCAGCAGTTGGACTCAATTCAATTATATTTAGTACATTTTTGAAAAGAATTTCACAAAACATAAGAAATTTCTACAAGCAACAGTTGAAAGTTATGAAGAAAACAGCTATATAGTAAATAAAATAACTCCACTTTCCACTGTAAAATTAACAGTCCTTAACATTACAGAGTGTGCAATGCAAGCTGATTTTAACAAGCTGCTAATTACGTGTGACTCGGACAATAAGCAAATGAAATTGTAATGTCATTTTTGTAAAGTTTGAATTAAACCATACCGGTTTCTTTTAAATATCACTAATATGACAGTGCTTTCAAGATATGAACTGTGCCATGGACAGGTGCTAGTTTGCAAACTCTTATATTGCCAGTGAAATAAATTGTTTCTTTGCTGTTCTGGTAATATTATTGCTAAAAGCAGAGAGCAAAGTCATACTGAAACTGGAATTTTGATTATAATATTCAAGTGTCAAGTAGTGCTGTATTTTATGAATTAAGGTCTGAAAAATATACATCTTTAGCTATCTTCAGTTTGTAATCTAAAGTTCCATAAACAAGTACAGAAACAGTTACTGTTTCCACTATAGGTAAATGTTGACAAAAATAAATGCAGAATCTGTCTTGTGAGGCTTGTGCAAATCCTGCCTACCCAAAAATACTATTAATTTTTGTTTTGTTTGTACATAATAGCCTCAAAATACATCATATGTCTTTTCAGGTGAAGAAGGATTACTTATTTGTCCAGTAGAAACATTTTCATATAAAATTTCTGTTTACATAAAGATAGCAGTCTCCTAATATAGATTAAAGGAGAGTGTATTTGGTTCATACAGGAATGTATATTTTTCACAAAATAAAATTATGGAGAAATGTTATCCTTTAATTTTGTCTATCGAAACTACACATTTACCTACAAAGGATTACATTGTTACATTATATGCATATACTAAAACAGGTCCAAAGAAGAGACCAACCCAGGTCCCATGTTAAAAAACATATTCCTTAGTCTGTAATAAAAATACCTCACAAAACCTTATAGTGGTGAAGGGTAAAATAAACAGCAACTTAAACTGACGCAATCACAGTGATCCTTGCCTAATGAAACTGGGCTCATCCACTGTTGAAACCCCCAAGTCTATCTGATCTCATGGAATGATAGTGCTGCTGAGGCATTTTCTTTTGGTAGCACTGAAGTTAGAGAGGAGAATTTTTGGTACTTTGGAAAAATGACTCAAAATTACTGCCTTTGGGAGTAATCTAAATGCTAGTACCCTTTTCAAGTAAAGCTGAAATAAGGATGTAAATTCCTTTGTTGCTCCCTTGAGGAAAAAGGTTGGTTACCTTTACCTTCTAATTCTGTCTTTTGTGTTCAAACCTTACAGAGTTCCATCAGCCATAAAGAAGAAAATACAGGGTATCAAGAAAAAGCAGACATTTGCAGTAATGAAGCAAGATAAAGGTAATAAATGTTCATAGGTTCATAGGTTTATACTAGGCTATCTGCCCTAAGGCATTTATAAGCCTAGCCCAAATTTTTGTGGCTTACGCCACCCCTTATATGAAAAAATACTGTGCCCATTAGTTTGTTGTGCCTCTGTCCAGCAGTGACACAGAGATGATTCCTGGGGTAAACCTACAATCTCCCATCCACAGGTCTAGATTTCTCTTGAACAGAGTCAGCGAGGTGCTCTGCCTCACATGGACCGGGATTTTATTCCACAGCATAGGGAGTCTCTGAGTGATAAATCTATCCCTCCAGCACGCCCTATTTATATCCGTGCTAAGGTTTAAGTCGCTTGCTCTAGTGGTTCTGGTGGATTTGGATTTTTGAGGTGGAGCATGTCCATTAATTCCGGGTTGGACATGGCCTTGTATGTCAGGCACATGTCACCTCTGAGCAGACGGTATGCGACTGAATAGAGCTGGAGTTTCTTCAATCTGGCAGCATATGACAGATTTTGGAGTCCCTTTATCCTTTTGGTGAGGAACTTTTGGGGTCTCTCCAATTGCTGCAGATGTCGGGTGAGATACATCCCGAATGGGGCATTGTACTCGATCATTGGTCTGATAAGTGAAGAGTACAGGGGAACAATAACCTCACTAGATCTGGATGTGAATCCCTTCATGATCAGGTGGGCAATGTAGAAGGTCTTTCTAACCACTTTAGCAATGTGAGTGTCAAAAGAAAGGCCACTGTCAACCTGGGTCCCCAGGTCCCTGATAACCTCTTCTGTGCTTAGTGGATTGCCACCTATATGGTAGCTTGGGGTTACCTTGTTTTTCCCGAAGGGTATGACTATACATTTTTTGGCATTTAACTTCAGGCCATGGCTCTGGCACCAGCTATCTGTTTCCGTGAGTCCCTTCTGAAGGATATCCGTGTCTGATGCACTTTCCACTATGGCCCAGTTTGCAGTCATCTGCAAACTTTGTCAGCCAAAGTCCTCCTATGTTGGCCTGTACTTCTGAGAAGTAGATGCCAAACAATAGGGGGCCAAGGACCGAGCCCTGTGGGACACCACTTGTGACTGGCTTGGAGTCTGACACAGCGCCAGCAACTCTAACCCTGTGGGTTCTGTCCTTAAGCCAGTTTGCAACCCATCTTGTGACATATGGGTTTACATTTAAGCTGGTAAGTTTTTCTACAATACTCGAGTGGGGTATTGTGTTGAAAGCCTTTGCAAGGTCAAGGTAGGCTGTATGGACTGCCTTTCCCTCATCAATGGCCTTGGTGACTGTTTCGAAGAAGTCGACCAAGTTCAAAAGGCATGATCTTCCCTTGACAAAGCCAAACTGGGTCGGGTCCAATGTCTGCAAGTCCCCTATATCTTTGTTTATGAGCTCCATTATGATCCTCTCCATAGCTTTGCAGACTAGACTTGTTAAGCTTATGGGGCAGTAATTACCAGGGTCCGTAGAGGCGCCGCCTTTGTGGAGTGGGACTACAGTTGCTGTACGCCACTCCTTGGGCACATATCCTGTGGTAAGGCTGAGATTAAACAGCTGCCTTATGTGCAGGTTTAATTCCTCATTTAGCTCGTGTAGCACACAGCAGGGGACACCATCCGGTCCCATTGATGCTGTGTTTTTAGCTTTAGAGAGTGCAGCTTTCACCTGCGCATTTGAGATGTCCGGGAGGCTACACTCTGCTGGGATAGTTATCTCTCCTTTAGAGGGGGAGAGGGGGGTGAAGTTTGCACTGAACCTGTCTGCCAGTATGTTGGCAATGTCTGTGGGTTCAGTGATTTTTGTATCATTTTGGACTAATTCTGAGCATATCTGGGAGTTTCCACCCAGGTTCCTAACATAGCTGAAAAAGGCCTTATGATTGTCCTTTGAATCCATGGCAGTTTTTCTCTCAAAATTGGCCTTAGTTGATTTTATGAGTGCTCGATTTTTTACTAATAATGATCAGGGGTGACTTCCCTTTATGGATTTTGTTCTATCATGTAATAGCTTTCTCCTCTTATTGTAAAGTTTGTTAATGGCTGGGGTCCACCAGACTGGACGTTTGCCCTTTGTGGGAAGAGTCTTGGTTTTATTTGGGATTGCCTGATCCATGCAGTCCTGGAGGTGTTCATAGAAGGCATTTGTAAGGGCTTCCGCAGCTTGGGTTGTGGTTTCCACTGGCTCAGGGGCCTTGAAGGATACCACACCAGTCTTGAGTAGTGTGAAGTTTGCTCTTTATTTCAATTTCTCTGTATTTAAAATGAAGGAGACAAGAGAAAAACTTGCTATTATCAGCCCTGGCTATGGTATAAAAACAGGTATTATCCACCATGAGATTAAATTCTAAATTTAATTAGAAAAATACGAAACATTAAATTTGAAAGAGCCAGTACACAGACGAATATGCCAATTATAATATCGGAGATGAGCCACTAATAATGGTAAACCAAACTACAGAAAACCACTGTAAGTGGTGGTTATGTACAAGCATCTTGTGCCTCAACTAAGGTTCCAAAAAAATACCAGCATGAGACCAGTGTAGGCCTCAACAGGGAGAAGGGACAATGCAAATAAAAACAACCTGAACAGCATGACATATAGCTAATTAGTATAATACATAAATTGTATGATATAATGTTACACTGACTCTTGCTGAGGATGACATTGTGTTGTGACAGGACTATGAGAGATGTATCACTTTCTGTCCCCTCAAAAGGCAGTCCATATGCATACCTCTCAACTGTCCATGATTTTCAGGGACATCCTTGATTTTGACTGAAATTTTAGCTCTGTCCCTTTTAATCCCACCTAAAAAGGTGACTTTTGGGGAAAAGTTGATGAATTACACTTAATAGATGACAATAATTAGAGTTACAGACTTCTTTTACTTTAGAAAATGTATATCCACTCATGTTCGGTTATTTTGTCAGTGTCTCAAGTTAATAATACTACCATAGGAAAAGTGTCCCTGATTATTTCTGGATTTGACCCTGATTCGGTTAGGATTTGTCTCTGATTGGTGGACAGCTATGTCCATATGGGTCTCAGAAATGAGAACGGTTTATCAGACCACAATGTTCAGTTCTTCAAGGAATAAAATCATACTCCACAAAAAGAACTGCTTAAATTACATAGTATTTTGGGTCAGCTAGCAAACTGCTGACCAGTATTTTACCAAACTATACTTCATTCCAGTATGCATTATAACATAGTTAACCCCTTTCTTTTTTAACTCTTATCAACAGATCGCCCTTGTTAGGCATTGCATTAGTCCCCTAGAGCTGGCATTTACTTTTCACTCTCATTACCTCAATCAGTTTCGCAATGATTTCTATCTAATTTAAGCTTTGACTGGCAATCTTCTGTGATGGTTTACCTGTCAAACTATTTCCAGTGAAGCTTACATTGGGCAACTGCTCCTCTGTATTAAATTTGTACAGCGAATAGGGCATAGAATTTTATTTTGTCTCTTCATCAAGTACGACTGCCTCACCCATCTACACGAGACCCCTGATTGTTGCTTCCCCGATCTCTTCCAGGAAAATCAACAAGCTAGGTGCCCTGCAGTGCACACCTAGATTTCCCCAGGATCAGCACACCATTCCTCCCTAACTGTGCTGTAAATTGCACAAGCTGTGATTTAAACTCAAGTCATTTGGTCCTTAGTCAGGGCTTCATCCCTTTATGCCATCAACAAAGGCTAATAATGGCATAAAATTATTCTTTGATGCCATATAACTGTAATATTATTCACATTGCACATTGTCAATGCTGGGTCTTTTCTCTCCCGGTTTTCAATGGACTTTTCCACAAATAAAATGATTAAAAAAATAATAACAACAACAGTATAATGATGTCTCCACTAGCCCTCCAGTGGCATTCTATTCATTTTGCTTTTCAGTCTACTTCAGGTCTCACTTCAAAGCCCATAGTACTTTTACCTTTCAAGCACCCAATGCTCAACTGACAATGATTTTCCTGCTGCAACATCCCCATTCATATTAGGCAAGATTATCTCCTGCCTGCCAATACTGTAGCTAATTTATTTTCCCAAACACACAGCACTGAACCTTGTAGCAGACTAAACTCCATCTTCTCTGCAAAGCATAATACTGGAAACAAAACCACATATTAAAATACAGCCTTCTCAGTCTGACACCCACAGAGGTCAAGTCTACATAATTGTTGCATTTCATCTGGTATGTCTTGGATAAATTTAGAGGAAAAGGTAGCAGGATCCTGTATGACTACAATGAAAGTGCAAAAGCTTTGGCATTAAATACATTTTTTGTTTATCATTCTGGTTTCTGCTAGCTTTTCTCACCAAGTATTCACTGCAAGTAGCAGCAAAGCAATACCTCTCTGCAAGATTTCTCACAGCAGGGGTGCTGTCAAAGCTAGCTATTACTACAGAGACATGAGCCAGCTCATTGATGGGAAGATGAATTTATAGTTGTTGTTTTTTTTTTCTCTGTCCCTTCATTTCACCTAAGTGAAGTATCTAGAAATGCTTATGTGCTACAGTAATGCAGAGAATAATATAGCTACAAATTTATATTACAAAGCAATGTCTGTGTCTATAACACTAAAATGCAGTATTTCACTGTGTGTATATTAACGTAAATTAATATGACATATATGTGTTTCAATGACAAAGACTGTTTTCTTCATGTAGCTATCAAACCATAATTTGTATTTAAAAAAGAAGAAAATGCAAAATTATGTTTCATTATAAATTACTTGTCAAAAGCACTTACATTCTGGATGTTATAGCTGTTCCAAATTAAATGCAATACTAGCGGGAATATTCATACTCTACCTTAAAGGCAGACTCTAGTCCTCTTGACTGTTGAAAGGCAAGATTTAGAATAGTTCCTAGGCGCTGATCAAAGTCATTTATTTGTTCAATGTATCGAACATAATCAGAATGAAACTCCTGCACAGAATTAATTATGGATTAGACTTCATCATTCATCTAAATATTCTTAACATTTTATCACTTCAGTTACTCAGAAAACAAATATTCTTCAACATATTCATTAATTTATATATTACTTGTCACATCCTTCCATGGCATAATTACTGCAACAAGATTACTGTCAAAACCTTCATATGACAATACAACAGATCTCCGGGCAAAGTAAAATTTCTGAAAATCTATGTTTTCATCACGGTTAACTTACATTGCCCCTTTCTGTTTTGTAATTCTGCAGTCATAACATTTTCTCAGAATATTGCTACTTTATTTATATAAAAGATAATCAATAATGTTTGCTGCAGCATTTGCAATCAGGAATGTTTAAATTCTTTGTCTTGTATTCAAAAAAGAATACCATCCTTCAGGTTTAGTACCAGTCTGTGTTCTTATTACTCACAAAATAATTTTTCAATGATTATAATAAAATAATGTTATAGACATAATAGTGCCTGCTGATTTGGTTATGATTTAGACACTTTACCTCATACTACTACCAGTAGCATGTATCTAAATCTAAAAAAAATAATAACAATAAAAATGAAAAAGGTAGTGTGAGCAGTAGACATTTTGTGTGCTAAGCAGCACTGCCATAATCCATAAGTAGCTGAAAGGATATTTTGTCACAGAATGACAGATTTAGGGTAAATCTCCACTGCCCTTAAAGTGCAGTGACTTTAGTGTTGTCTGGGGATAAAGCAGGGGTGCTTTCTGTATGTGTGCTCAGGTCTTTGCACCTACAAAAAAAAAACAGTGCTTTAACTCACTCTTCAAATGCCAAATAAAACCATTTTCCTTTCATTCAATATGACTTTTTAAATGGAAGCATCTGATGAAATTCCCTAGACCCTGAGAGGACAGAATACATTTAATGCATTTAGAAATCACCATAGCATTTTCTCAGAATTCATCATGAACAATATATTTATGAATGATACTGGAAGCATATGACTCACAAGGAGATTTTGGATATATGCTCACCAGCAGGATAGGTTGAAATTATACTACACAAATGGTACAATTCAAGCTGGACAGTTAATAAGTCTGCTCATCAAACAATTTTAAGCACATTTTTGCAGTACAGCAGCAGCAAAATTTGCTCGTTTCCTACATCTTGTAATGCACCTTTTTCACTGTGTCTATGCAATGCCACCCTTTTCACTAGTGTTTTGTGATTGTAGCATGCTTTTTTTATCAAAAGCTTGCCGTGATTGCACTAGCATATCACAACAGGTAGCTCAGAAGCCAGCAGCAAGCTGTGAGAATTTTGTGACAGGAGCCTTAATTAAATGTCAAATTATTTAATGAGGAAAATAATTTAGAACCTTAATAAAATTGAAATAAACAAAATGAACAAATAAAAATAAAGATCTAACCTACTTCTTTCAGCTAGACTTCATGAAAAAGACCTCATATGACCTGAGGCATTATTCACAAGGCACACCAATACTCTCATTATCTTTACACCCAAACTCCACTGCACTGCACGTGCATTTTCCTGTCAGGCACTGACTCTTTAGCAAGCTTTTCCCACTTGCATTAAGGAAATTAATTTTTATTCCAGATTCAAAATGCAACTCAAACAGCACTTCTTCATCCAAGTCAAATGGTCCTGCTTCAACACAAGGCATATCACCTAACCTATCTCTCAAGATTCACTGAAGATTGACCGACTTTAGAAACTTATATATATATATATATATATATATATATATATATATATATATATATATATATATATATATATATATATATACATATAGTATATTACAATTTGCTTGAATGTACATTGAACTGTGCTCTTTCTCTCTCTCTCTCTATATATATATATATATATATATATATATATATATATATATATATATTGTACATTACACTTCACTTGATTGCATATTGCTCTGTGCTTGTTCACTGGAATGTATGTAGACAGCTTTTTTTTCTCTGTAATTAGTTCTGAACTATTCTGTTACTACTTACAGTTCTGTATTTTTTGTTCGTGAAATGTTTTGTGTTTCACAAAGGCTGAGCCTGAAACTGGTTAATATTGATCAGTGCACTACCTTGGAAAACAAATATAAATAAATAAATATATAAACTTAAACTAATTAATAAATACAAAGACTGGACCCCTCAAAACAGATTCCTCAAGTGCACGTCAGATGCACTTGATTCAAACAAATCAGACTTGTGAAGTTCAAAAGAGGTGGGAAAGGCTCCCTATGTATCTTTACTTTGTAAAGTTTTTAATTGGAAATGATGCAACTAGCAAGCTCAATATCATCTAAAATATGTCAAGCAAACATGGGACTCACAGCAATCCAGAAGATGTACTTTGTGGATTTACTATAAATAACTGCAGTTTCAGACAGTTGAAATTAAACCACAAAATACCTAAAACCTTGGGAGATCACAATTCAAAACAGCAACATTCCAAAGGTAATAAGAACACACACAAAATATATACAGTATATATATATTTTGCACAGGGGTACAACTACCAAGATCCATAATATCATAAATGTGTTGAGCAATTATAGGACTAACCAATCCAGGAAGTGTATGCTATAGATTAGCTATGAATAAAAGTGGTCTCATTCAACTGACGTGAAATTAGCACCAAAACATATAAAACTTTGGAAGGTCACAACTAAAAACAGAGACATTATCAATGTCATAAAACACACAAAAACATATATTTTTGTAACTGGGCAAGCTATAATACCCACAAATTATAAAGATATATACTAACTCTGGGATCACATTAACTCAGAGAAAAGGAGAAAGTATGATAAAATGTAGCACTCACTTTCTCACACCATCTGAGACTCCAGCTGATTAGACCAGGCTGGCACGTTCCAGTTACAATGTACTGACTGACACTTAACTGAATGCTGACGAACAGCAGGGATACCTTATCTTGCTGACTGAAGTGAA